>NC_025689.1:4332802-4338440 GCF_000633955.1 Camelina sativa | reverse complement strand
ACAGAGCAAAATAAAATCATTGTTTAGAATCAGAAAGTAATCAAGTTTCCGAGGAGAGTTTGAAAAAACTTACACTTGTAACTGTTTGTTCTTCTGACAAGCATAAACCTCTTGTCTCAGGCATGTGATGGTATCCCTGTGAAACATGGAGATCTTGTATTAACTTTTAACTGTAATTTGATAGAAACACTCACCAAAATTATTTGTATAATTAGAAATATCAAAATTACTTACGTTTTTCTCTCCTACGATAGCATCATTGAGAGCTTCTCTTTGAACAAGAAGCATAGGAATCTGTTGATCAAGTTTCATGTACATTCCTTCGTAATAGTCTCTTATCGCGTGGTAAAGCGGTTGACACTCTCCAGTATCGGTTATCGCAGTTTCCATGCATTCTAAACACAAACTTCTCCCATCGTCTAACGTGTAATATCTCACATCCCATGACTTAATGGATCACAACATACAAGTAAAAAAACATGCAACTGATTTGTAAAAAAAAAAAAAAAATAGATATGGACTTATGAATGATTAATATGTATTTGATTACCTCCAAGCGTTCACAGCTACAACAACGAGCGGTTTTATCGTATTCGTGAGCCGGGCAATACTTTTGGTTCCAAAACGGATGGCATCGATACTCGATCAAACCAGCATCATTAGTTGGGATCTGAGGAGAAGATTATTAAAAATGGAGCAAACATATATATGACGTTTAAGAATCTAACAAGATGATTTGCATAGTTGCTTACAAAATGGTGACAAACTTCGCATTTGGGATGAGTAAGCTCTTTGAAACAAAGCTTATGATAGGGTTTGGTTCCTGACAGAGAGAACTTGAATCAAGAGAGAAGGCAAACACACAGAACCTTAGTCACTTCGAAACGACATTAACACCAATTAAGAGTATTATTATATAAGTACATATGTGTGTGTGTGTGTGTGTGTGTATTATATACCTCATGCTCAGTGATAGCGTAACCACAAGAGTGGCAACAGAAGCATTCTGGATGAAAGAATGTGCCCATGCATCCTAGATAGTTACCCATTCCAATATCACGATTGCAACCACCGCATATTCTACTAAAAATGACGCAAACAACGTTACCAAATGTGATATTGGAAAAGTATTGTAGCTGCTTAATAATTTATATTCTAAGATAGTATTATCATCAAATCAAGTTTTAAGATTTTTTTTTTTTAGTTTATTTTCATAATTTGCATGTCACGATTAAAAGTTAGATTTATTAGGATAATTCGTGATGTGGAGTTTCTATGGTTGAACTAATGCTACTATATATAAACAGCTCATTTTCATTTTCTTTTCTATAGGAATATTCTTTTGATAGAATGTTTTCTTTTAAAGAGAATGTATTTTGTTATACCTTTGTCTTCGTCTGCATTGATAGGAAGGATCATACGGTGGAATGAAGGATGATGGATTCAAGCCACCGTGAAAAGGCCTTGGAAAATCTCGATTGTTATCCGTAGACCAACCATACCCTGCGCATTTGATTTCACAATAAAAAAGGTCAGTCTATTATCAGTGTAATAGAATAACGTTTTTAATGGACTAATCTAATTTGAAATTCATGAACGTAGATAGAGTTACCATGTGGGCGCTTCCTGTCGTCAGCTAGAGAAAGTGAAATTGCACGGTCGAGTTCTTCTTTGTCCCGTCCACCTCTCGACCGATCATCCTGTGATTCGTTATTCATTGACATGACCATCCAAAAAATTGTTTATAATGGCATCAAGAAAAAAGCTGATGAAACGAATTAGCATATTTCAGATTAGAATAATAATTCCATCACCGAGTTAAATATAAATTTCACCTTTTAAAAGATTCATAAATATGATCACAGCTAAAAATTACTGGTAGTGCTTAAGGGTATCAAATTAGGTTGACAGAAAAAGGTATCTAAATAGGCCACCTCAATCCAATCCCAACTCTATCATCAAGTAACGAATTTTTTGTGTTCATGAACACAACAACAATTTGTTGATGATTAAATTAAATTCATGAACACAAAAAAAAATTCAAGTAGCAACGACAATTTGTTGATTTATATAAGAATTAAAGTACCCTAATAGCTGACTATAAAAGAATTAGAAATAAATACTAATTAACAATCATATTAAAGCATAAATAATAATAAATAACTATTATTATTAGAAAAGTTTATTCACATAACATTGGAATCTAATCCGCATTATTCATGAAAATGAATCGAAAATATCTCAACTCGGTAACAGAAAACCAATTAGCAATTAGCAAAAGAAAATATCTCAACTTGGCCCATTAATTAATACTCCTTATTGAACCAAACTATAAACCAATCTCAAGGCCACATTGTCACATCATCTCAATTTGAGCATGCATCAAAACCCAACGAGACTTATGACAAGTGAGAAATGGACCAACTCATTCATGGATGTGACAATCTTACAGAATGTACAAGACCCGTGATATTTCAAAGAAAACAAGTTTTAAAAAGAAAACAGTAGTAATATTCACATGCCTATAGTATACGTGTAGAATTTTTAAAAGAAACGAAAGAAAAGATGTTTTAAATTAAATGAGGATACAATAATTTACCAAAGAAGAAGGAGGTAGAGGAAAGACCATATTCTCGTCCTCTTGAAACTGAGGAGGATGATGATTAGTGCGAGCTGCACCACTACCACCATTAGAGCCACTCTTGAAAAGCTTACTCACCCATTTCATCAACTTCCATCTCTTATCTCTATATGTTGACGAAGATGACGACCCAACTTCCCCTGATATTATCAAACGTTAGGTAGGTTACACACTTACACTTTGAAAACGTAGGAAGAAAGAAAGGAGAAAAAACGCACCGAAGATACAAGGATTGGAGATATGGCTGACACGAGCAACACCGTAGGAAGAGGAAGGAGAAGAAGAAGAAGAGGAAGAGGAAGAAGAATCCATGAAGGAGAAAAGAATGGCCCACACGTGTTTATATATCCTTGGAAACCTGTGAGCAAAGCGAAAACGACGGCCGGAGAGAGAAGCAAAGAAAAGAAGAGGAAGAGGAGGAGGAAGAAGAAGAAGAACAAGAAGAAGAAGTTATAAGTCATTAAAATGTTGTTAGAGAATAAAAACATATATGAAAAGAGAAGAAAGAAAGAGAGAATCTTTGCAGAAGAGATCGGGCTAAAAAAAATTTAAAAAGAAAAAAGAAAAGTGAAGAGATGCTTAGCTTCTGAAAGGAAAGGAACAGAGAGAAAGAGATGTTTTTTCTAAGAGAATATCTTTTTTTTGTTGTTGTTTTTAACATGTCTTTTTGGGTTTTGCTGAGGCGGAGAATCCCTCAAACAACGGTGTTGCGAGGAGGAGGATAGTTGAAAACTTGTAACCTTTTCTTTTGTATCATTTAAATTATCAAAATACCAAAAAAGTGAGTTTTGTGTTTACGAAAAGTAAAAAAATTCTTCTTTTTGGGTTTTGATGGAGACCGCTTGTCCCGTTTGGTTCTAACTTTGGTTTAGTTTGATTTGTTTTTTTTTTCTTCATTGTTCTGAAAAAGAGTCAATTGGCACAATAGACCTAAAATGATAGAAAGATTTAGACATCATACATGTTAAATAAACTGTTCTTTTGACTTTATATACGAACTAATTATAAGTTTATAACACAATGTTTACGCTATATACCGGCTTATATATTACAAAAGTCCTAGTGTAATCTAATACACGATAAAGATGCGCTTTTGCAACGTTAGCACACAGACAACTTTAATATGGCCAGTGGCGGAGCTAGGAATTCAGTTTACCAGGGTCAAATTTTTTTTTAAAGGGTCAATTGTGTTATTAAAAATTTTTATGGGGGTCATTTGTGCTATTTTATCAAGGTCAATTTGATTTTTTTCCTAATATTTCACCTAATTTTATAAATTCACCAGGGTCAATTGACCCTTATGACTCTGAGCTGCCTCCGCTACTGAATATGGCAATTAAACTTTTATGACATACAAACGACGGACCAACCCTTTTATCTATATTATTATAATCTGAGGCATCAATCTAATAGGAAGGTCGTGACCGGCGATGACGCAGCAAAGGTGAAAGAGGCTTCAAAGTGGAATCAGACACCCAATTTTTACAGAACAAAAGCCTAACCCTATTGCCATTGTTTAAAGTTATTTTTTCTTGAGATTACATTTTTTTATGAATCAAATAAATATTGTGGGTTAAAGACAGCATCAGAGATCAAATCTAGCTTTTTATTTTTTCAGGGACACAGTTTCCACCTTGAGATCTGACCATTTCTTTATCAACTTGCTAAAGTCGATCTCTGTATGGACGATCCATAACTTATTTTTATTAAGGCTGCTTATTTTTGGGAATCCTCACTTAAAGAATACTGATCTTTTCTTTCTTTTCTTATCAAGTTATATAGTTTATCTTAAGTATATATACCCCATAATATATTTAAATTAATTTTCACCAAAAGAAGAAAATGTTAAATATATCTTGAACGAATGAACGAATGTGTTTATAGTTTATACCGTATCTCCTATATGCATCACTATATTCGTCAGTTAATCTTACAATTGAAATTGGTTGAACAATTTTGTTTATTCTAGTTCAACACGAATTTATTGAAACTTTTCTATCCAAGAATTAGCAAGTTGTTTAAATATGATTAAATTACTGTAACAATATATACGTCGAAGAAAAATGTAAGGATATTGGCTGAGATTGAGTAGCCGATGCAAAAAAAAATTCCAAGATCCGATGCATTTGTCTTTAATCATGCACCTAAAAAATCCAAGAATTTACTTTTCTTTTTATCTCATGCATGCATGAGACATATATCTTATCCAAGATATTACAAATCGTTAACTTGTTGTACCTGTAAAGATTTTTGTTAGGTGAAAAAAAAAGCCTCGAGAGAAGAAGAAACGTGGAGTTGAGTTGGAAAGAAAAAATCAAAAACCTTTTCAGTTTTTCACGATATATATTCACCATCCAAAAAAAAAAAAAAAAGAACTTTACGATCGAAAAGACAAATTAACCTTCTGGTTAGACTAATATACGGCCCATTAAAAATTGAGATATAGCCCATTTTGTGGACTTTTAGAAGCGGCGTCGTCACTTGTCATTCATCATCCCCATCCCTCTCGGTTTTTCTTATTTCAAAGGTTTTTGTTTATTTTAGTTAATTTTCGTCTCCATCTCCATCACTTTTTTTTTTTGTTTTCTTTGACAAAAAATGTAAAAATTATCATAAAATCAATTCGAACTTATTAAAAAATGTAAAGCGAGAAAGCACATGGTCACCGATAATATGATCATGTGCTTTCTCGCTTTACATACTGACAATATAACAATTAGCTAAGTATGAGAGGACAACTAACCACGTCCACCGTTCCACGTCTCTGGTTACTTCAAACATTAAAAGATTTTTGTATCTTCTTAGTTTTGATAGACAGTTGAACATAACTATACTGTGGTGAACGCGGAGGAGGATTAGTTCCATGATTATGTATAGGATCAGGACCTCCTGAAACCTTTCTCTCAACTCCAATCGAAGATGGTTCTTCATGATTATGTATAGGATCAGGACCTCCTGGAACCTTTCTCTCTACTCCAATCGAAGATGGTTCTTCAT
>NC_025689.1:4311149-4330945 GCF_000633955.1 Camelina sativa | reverse complement strand
ACTCCAATCGAAGATGGTTCTTCATAATTATGTATAGGATCAGGACCTCCTGGAACCTTTCTCTCGACTCCAATCGAAGATGGTTCTTCATGATTATGTATAGGATCAGAACTTCCTGGAACCTTTCTCTCGACTCCAATCGAAGATGGTTCTTCACGAATAGCAGCCACTGACGATGCCATTAGAAACAAGATTAGCGTTATGGTTAATACCACACCCCTATTGGACACTTGCATCTTTTTTTCTCTTATTTTATTTTATTTGTTATGTTTAGTTGGTTACTTTTAATTCCTCCTTTTTCCTTTTTATAATGGATTTTTTTTTTTTTTTTGCTAATTAAGGGAGCTTTCATAATAAGATATCATATAACTGTAATTAAGGGGAATCAAATCGAGTAATTATCGTTGCTAATGAATAGGCTATTGATTGATATATAACTTGATTTGCGTCCCTTAACTTATGGGATATAATTATACTAGTATATTCATAATTGCACCACCCAAAGAAAAAGAACTTTACGATCGAAAAGAAAAAGAAAAGAGAGGCTGTTCGTCATTGTTCGTCATTGCATTGATGGGCTCTTATAAGCTTCAATACAAAGTAACCTTGTAGTTGGACTAATAATATACGGCCCATTAACAATTAAGATATAGCCCATTTTGTGGAATTTTAGAAACGACGTCGTCACTCTCATTCATCATTCCCATCCTTCTGGGTTTTTCTTATTGCAAAGGTTTTTGTTTATTTTTAGTTAAATTCTCGTCTCCGTCTCCATCACTTTTTTGTTTTGTTTTCTTTAACAAAAAATGTAAAACTTATCATAAAATCAATTCGAACTTATCAAAAAGTGTTTGCGCGTAATTTCTTCTTTATATTTTTTTCCTTTTCTCACTGATTGTTTTACATTTGCATTTTTTTCCTGAGGTCGAAAAAATTAGGGTTTTTTTTTTGTTGGGTTCTGTTAATGGCGACGACGACGACGACGCAGGGGCAACAAACGGCGATTGACACGGCGGTTCTTGATGATATAATCAAACGACTCACGGAGGTTCGGTTAGCTAGACCGGGAAAACAAGTCCAGCTCTCTGAAGCTGAAATCAAACAGCTCTGTACTACAGCTCGTGATATTTGTCTTCAGCAACCCAATTTGCTTGAACTTGAAGCACCCATCAAAATTTGTGGTATTGTTTCCATCTTTCCTAATTCGATTTTAAATGTCCAACCGAATTGAATTTTTAGGGTTCCTAATTTCGAATTTGTGTGTGAACTTAAATGGGTTTTGGGATAATGTTGTTTGATTGGTGTTCTGAAGAATCTGAAATTGAGAAATGTTTTGGCTTTTTGTGGATTGTGATTGAGTGGTTAGGCCTAGTTTAGCTTGTTGCTGGTATTGGAACTGTTGAAAACAACATTTTGATTATGAGATTGTTTCAGTATAGTGATTTGTGGTGTGAATGAACTTTTAATCAGGTGACATACATGGGCAGTATAGTGATTTGCTGAGGCTATTCGAGTACGGTGGTTTCCCTCCTAGTGCTAATTATCTGTTTCTGGGGGACTATGTGGACAGAGGCAAACAGAGTCTTGAAACAATATGTCTTTTACTTGCTTACAAGATCAAGTACCCTGGGAACTTTTTTCTACTAAGGGGCAACCACGAGTGTGCTTCTATCAATCGGATTTATGGGTTTTATGATGAATGTAAAAGGAGGTTTAATGTGAGGGTATGGAAGGTTTTCTCAGATTGCTTTAATTGTCTTCCTGTTGCGGCGCTTATAGATGACAAAATACTGTGTATGCACGGTGGACTTTCCCCTGAGCTTAATCATTTGGATGAGATTAGGAACTTGCCTCGTCCAACTATGATTCCGGACAATGGGTTGCTCTGTGATTTGCTTTGGTCTGATCCTGGTAAAGATGTTAAAGGATGGGGAGCGAATGATAGAGGGGTTTCGTACACTTTTGGTCCTGATAAAGTCTCTGAGTTTCTTACGAAACATGATCTTGACCTTGTGTGCCGTGCCCATCAGGTATATATATTTCGATTATGTCACTCTTTGATATTCTACTTCTGCTTTTGTGATGTTAAACAAGGGAGTTGAAATTTTTTGATGATGGCAGGTCGTGGAGGATGGCTATGAGTTCTTTGCTGATAGGCAACTCGTGACGGTGTTTTCAGCTCCTAACTACTGTGGCGAATTTGATAATGCTGGTGCGATGATGAGCGTGGACGAGAACCTTATGTGCTCATTTCAGATTTTGAAGCCTGCTGAAAAGAAGACCAAATTCATGATGTCCACAAAGATTTGATCCTTCCATTGAGGTTAGTCAATAGACTGTCTTTGGCAAAAACCAAAATGTAACAAGTGAATGAAAGGATTCTCTGTCAAAACTTTAATTTCCATGGGTCATTTCAGTTTTCCTTCTTTTCACAGATGGATTTGGCTATGCTTGAGGAATCGATATTGAAGATTTTGGCGTTAAAGTGTGTACTGATGATGGTAGTGAGAGCTCTTAGAAAGGAGCAAGACCTTAGTCTTCTAATCTTTCTTCCCCAAATTCACTCTGCATATTTTTACTTTTCTTCTTTTATGGGCTTTTTTTAGATGATTTTCTATCTGCCTGTTGAAAAGCACATAGTTGGTGTGTACATGCATATGATCGTTTCTTGGCACTAGGACACCAAATGAAATGATTGATTATTGAAAAATCAAATGTTAAGTAAGATGAGTTTTGTCTCTTAAGCAGGATATGAAAGTGAATGGACATAAGTACCGCATGTGGACATCTTCAATTAATCATCAGAAATAGAATGAGCATCTAAAATTAGACAAGAACAAGTTTCACACATGTTCATGTGAAGTAGAAGAAGAATGTGGGCTATTGAAATAAACCAAGAAATGGCCACTCGTTTTGGTATAATCGTATGTGAAGTGATATTGATATATGATCCGTTAGGTGGCCTCTGAAAATAGAATAGAATATAATAATTAGAGGGCATGAAATTGTATGATGTTCTTTGTTGTGGATGAGAAGTAAACACCGAAGCGATAAGCTCGTAAAAGTAACTTTTTTTTCCTGTTGCAAACGGGAACCAAAACCACATGTATCCAATTCCTTAGACATTTATTATGTCATTATCATATCTTGGAATATGTTCATATTCTTAGTCCATTTCCTCACTAGAAGTTGGACAACGTATCCTTTGATCATAGTATCCTCAAACATTTCCTACATAGTATTGTGACCATGTCATATTAGCCTCAACTTCCCATTGTACAATTATTATTTAGGCCTTCGTCTGTTTTAATTTCTACGTTTACATTTACATGTAGATTCCAAACAAAAACTTCTTTAAAATATAATATTATTTACTTTTTATAAACGTTTTCGTAAAATAAGAGTTAGACGTAAAGGACAGTTTTCAACCATTGCCTTTGGCATGCAAGTTTACAATAGACTGACGTAAACACAAACAAACACTTGAAAGATGATTGTATAAGTGTTATTGTCTAACCAAATTGTGCTTGAGCTGGACCTTACAAGTTTCATTGAACCAAGCATTTATTATACACATGTGTCTCACGTTTTCTTGACTTGTCACTTGAATCAAAACCGTATATGTAAAAACGAAGATGCAGCCAATATAGAAAAGAACTTCTTTTCTTATTAAGAATCACTTAAACAATCTTACAAGATATGTTTAATCAGATTTACACACAGTCAACACGACTTGCCACTGACCAATTCTTAATCTAACCAAAATCCCTAAGAACCCTAAAAGCTTTCACGCTTAGTTCTCTAAAATTCTTCTTGAACGGCCAAACAACATGTTTGTCCAATAATACAATATATAGGAACTCTCCTATGACCTACTTTCCTAAACAAGGATAAGTCCAAATCTATTAGCCAATATGATAATATCTTGTCCTCTAATTACCAAGCCTTCAAAAGTATTGCCACGTCATCCAATATCCGTGACTCCTCCAAGACGCGTAAACATATTCCAGAGTCCTACAACACAGCCTTGTAGCACCAGAACGTCTTCATGCTTTCATTCTCCCCCTTTTTATCTGAATGTGACAACTCAAGCTCCAGATGTGAATAGTACTATAATCTTTCAAAACCATAAGTCTCAGCTACATTCAGCTATGACATCACCATCATCACCAATATCACCATCTCATCAGTATACTCATGATCTATCGTAAAAATACATGATTCCATCATCAACTTTCTCAAGAATCACCAGAAAATGTATGCAACTTCATAATAGGGGAATAAGATTCTTATAAATTGATTGATAAGCATTTGCACTATGAAATGTTTGGATTTCAATCTTCTCTTCCAATTTTCCTCTTCTTCAGTCCTTTCCGGTCCCAACCTCCTTCATGAAATTTCTCTATAAATAGAGGCATCAAGCATTAACATGCACCGCAACATAACTTAAGAAACATAGAGTGATATAACCTTAAAGAAAAAAGTTGACAAAAAAAGCCTTAAAGAAAAAGAATTAAAAAGATTGTTCTATTGAGTGAGTGGGGGATGGCAATAGCTTTTCGTACCTTCCTTCTTCAGCTGCTACTCTTCTTCTTTGCTTCTTCTACGAAAGCAAACGACCCGCGAGAGGTGAGAAAAAGATTTGGACCTTTTTCTTTACACATTCCTCACACTAAATCCGAACCCGTTCTCGTGAATATATTTGTTAATTAAACAATTAATAATAGTAAGTCTCGTTTAATTGACATGCACTAATCAGAATCACTATATATTCCGTTTTGCTTTTATTTTCTTTTGTGCATCTTGCTTGACATACATACACATAGTCCTAGTAGTTTCCCATATCCAATGTTTCTACTTCTATTTTAGGACAATAATAGCATAAAGAATAATGTTTGGATTTTGACATATTAAAACTTCTTGCTTTGTATGGCACAGACATACCTTGTGCAGATGAAAGTTGGAGGGCATCGATATGGGTCAAGTTCCGGTCACCAGGAACTACTCGGCGAAGTTCTTGACGACGATAGGTTTTAATTTTGCCTTATATATTCGTTATAAGTCATATCGGTTTTGATGATATGTATAGGTCAAAATTCCCGGGAAAACTAATTAATTGTTTTGTATTTCAACACATGCAGCACCATAGAGGATGCATTTATCTACAGCTATAGTAAGAGTTTCACCGGTTTGGCAGCAAGACTCACACAAAGTGAATGTCAAAAGCTGAGGAGTAAGACCACGATTGCTTTATCACGTTTGCGTTTCGATTTATTTTATACATATGATCATTACAATATTATAACATGTAGAAAGAAAAAAAATATAGCCTACTAGCTAGCCTAGTGGTATATAGAGCTTAATTGATGTGTTGTAATAACGGAGGGATGATGTTAATGTTCGATGCAGGGAGGAGAGAAGTATTGGAAGTGTCACGTAGCAGAGACCTAAAGCTTCAAACGACAAGATCATGGGACTTCATGAATCTAACATTACAAGCTGAGCGAAACCCCGAGAATGAGAGTGATTTGGTGGTAGCTGTCATCGGCACGGGCATCTGGCCTTACTCTGAGGTCTTCAGTAGCGACAGCCCTCCTCCTCCGGGTTGGGAAAACAAATGCGAGGATATCACTTGCAACAAGTACTATATACATTTATTAACCGTTCTCCTTTTCATTATATTATCTTTTAGTATCGATCTTGGTTTAGTACTACGTACTCATTATATAAACATTTAGTTATGATGAAAATAAAAATATTTTGTTTTTCTCAAGCTGACATGGTTATTAGGAATCTTGGAAGTGTGAGAATTAATCTTGTTACTGAAAACTACAATTGCAGCAAGATCGTTGGGGCTAGATCATACTACCCGAGCAAAGAAAAGTACAAGTGGATTGAAGAGAAATCGGTGATTGACGTGACGGGACACGGCACACACGTAGCCTCCATTGTTGCCGGTAGGAAAGTAGAGAAGGCGAGCTACTTTGGGCTAGCGGAAGGCACGATGAGAGGTGGTGTTCCCAACGCAAAGATCGCTGTTTACAAAACATGTTGGAATGTAATAAGATTAGATGATACAAAGGGTTCAGTTTGTCGAGAACATGATGTCGTGAAGGCAATAGATCAAGCGATCTTGGACAAGGTCGACATCATCTCGTTTTCTCAGGGGTTAAAATATACTCTGCTGCAAGAAGATAAAATCTCGTGGGCGTTCCTGAGAGCACTTAATAATGGAATTTTGACTTCAGCCGCCGCCGGGAACACTGGGAACTATTATAAGGTCGCCAATGGCGCACCTTGGGTCATGACGGTTGCAGCGAGCTTGAAAGATAGATTTTTCGAGACTAAGTTGGAGCTGGAAGGAGAAGATAAGCCAATTGTAGTAAGTAAAAAACAGATATGTTTCTTGACTCGCAAGTATCTCCCATTAGGCTTATTGATCACTTTCAAAATAGTCTCCCAATGAATTTATTTTGTTATGCAACCAGGTGTACGACACGATCAACACCTTTGAGACACAAGATTCTTTCNTGTTTACAAAACATGTTGGAATGTAATAAGATTAGATGATACAAAGGGTTCAGTTTGTCGAGAACATGATGTCGTGAAGGCAATAGATCAAGCGATCTTGGACAAGGTCGACATCATCTCGTTTTCTCAGGGGTTAAAATATACTCTGCTGCAAGAAGATAAAATCTCGTGGGCGTTCCTGAGAGCACTTAATAATGGAATTTTGACTTCAGCCGCCGCCGGGAACACTGGGAACTATTATAAGGTCGCCAATGGCGCACCTTGGGTCATGACGGTTGCAGCGAGCTTGAAAGATAGATTTTTCGAGACTAAGTTGGAGCTGGAAGGAGAAGATAAGCCAATTGTAGTAAGTAAAAAACAGATATGTTTCTTGACTCGCAAGTATCTCCCATTAGGCTTATTGATCACTTTCAAAATAGTCTCCCAATGAATTTATTTTGTTATGCAACCAGGTGTACGACACGATCAACACCTTTGAGACACAAGATTCTTTCTACCCACTTTTGAGAGAAAAAGCGCCCGCTGAATTAATAAGAAAACGTGAACTCATCGCTGAGTAAGTCCTCCTCATACGGGTTTGTTATGCAAATTGGTGCATATGCACATGATCTAATGGATGTGTTTTTAAAAAAATAGAACATCAGTTTATATATGCTTTGAGTAAAATGGTATTTGCAAATGACTTCTCAATTGTAGGAGCAAAAGTCACCCAATCTCGTCTAACGATGAGAACGACGAAGGAAAAGATGTTATCTTCCCATTCTCAAAAATCAAACTCTTGGACAAAGTGATTAAAGAGAGAGCGAAAGGCGCAATCGTATTGGGAAAAAAACGTTATGACTTCAATGAGACGAAAAAGTTACAGTTTCCTATCGCTTCTATATTTTTGGACAAAGACAAGAAAGCTGAACTAGAGAAGTACTATAGAAAATATCCAAGGTAACGATTATTTTTTTTTTCATGGTAACGATATTCATTACTAATCGTGATATAACTATCGCTTCTATATTAGTCATGACTAATCGTTTACTCCATAAAAAAAAATATGAATTTTGGTTTGTATTGATTCCTATATATATTACAGCAAACGTTCAGTCAAAATCCACAAGACGGAAGAAATTCCACGAGAAGAGGGATGGGTTCCAACTGTTGCTAAATTGTCATCAAAGGGTCCTAATTGTGACAAGTTCCTAGCAAACATTCTAAAGGTAAATTTTATTTTTCGTGTATCACAACCTCAACTTGATGATTGACCACTATAAAATAAAATGAGTATGGTTGGAATCTCATATGGAGTTTTGTTTTCAGCCCGATATAGCTGCTCCAGGGTTAGACATCATAGCAGGATGGCCTGAGAATGTGAATCTTACGTCAGACGTCCCCTCCAACGACTACCGCCATCTAAGATTCAACATAATGTCAGGAACTTCCATGGCTTGCCCTCACGCCACTGGACTTGCCTTGTACCTCAAGTCATTCACCAATTCTTGGTCTCCATCCGCTGTTAAATCTGCCCTCATGACCACTTGTATGTTCGAACACCAATCATATCTATCTATCTACTCATTCATCAGTCCATGGTGACTTAGTGTATCTATGTATGAGTGATATAAATAATTTGTATTCTTGTAGTATACTTTATTAGTATTGTTTTATTTTCTCTTTGCAGCCACGGAGATGATGGATGAGGGGAATGAGTTTGCATACGGGTCAGGTCACTTAAACGCTACAAAAGTCCTAGACCCGGGTTTGGTATACGAAACACATTACCAAGACTACATAGATTACATGTGCAAACAAGGTTACAACACAGAGAAGCTAAGATCAGACGCTGGAAGCGAGAAGATAGATTGCTCCAAGACAGAAATAGACCCCAAAGCCGACCTCAACTATCCAACCATGACGGCTCGAGTCCCCCTTGATGCCCCGTTCGAAGAAATCTTCCGTAGAACGGTCACCAACGTTTACGACGGAGAGTCCACTTACCGCGGGGAAATCAACTACCGGGGTGATAAGGACTTTGACAATATCATTGTGGATCCTCCACAGTTACAATTTAGTGAGTTGGGACAGACCAAGACTTTCACGGTGACTGTCACCGGAACATCGAAGCCGAATTGGGAGGCGGGGAAGGCGTTTATGACAAGGAACACGTGGCTCACGTGGACGGAGATCGATGGTTCTCGCAAAGTCAGGAGTCCCATTGTCATATACTCTGTTAAGGAACCCGAAGCTTGCAGTTTAATTCCCAAGACCTAAACATGCCACTCTGCACTATTTATTGAAGCCATACACAGTATAAGTTTATATATCTAGTTAACAAAAGACTATTCGAGTCTTAACTAATGATACCCGTTGATAACAAGTGTCGTGTACAATAAGTCATGATCCCTCCGTTGGTAAAAACCTAATAAATATACTACGAAATTATTATCTCTCACAAGACAAATTTGATTTCTGATATTACGTTTCAATATATTTTATATATTTAATTATTTTTATTTGAGGTGAAATTCTGTTTTTTATGCCATTAATTCACATAAAAAAAAACAATGGAACACTAATTTCAATATAGGGAAAAAACCTTAAAACGAAAATTAATTCAAATAGAGGATAACTAAAACACAGTTTCAAAATATAAATGTTAATTATCATTTTTCATGCGAGTTAAGAAAAAAAAACTAAATATACTTTAATGTTCATATATAAACAAGTGACTTTGTATTTGTTTCTAATCTATATATACATTTTCAGAAACATTTATAGAATAAATCCTGGATTTCCAACTTATTTACAACTCTGCCACTGTCTTTAATACCTTCTATTACAATTATTCTTCTTGGGTCACACGATTTATTGATTACAAAAAACAATTGGGCCAAGCCCAGCCTCTATCGAAAGTTGTAACACTATACAGAACACGATTACACCTTCTCCTCTCACTCGTTTATTCTTAACAATTAAATGAGAAAGATTTTCTTGCCTTACAATCTTCTCCAAGAATTCTGTTTAAACTGCTTGATTTCCAAAAATCTGCTCCAACAATTACGCTACTCATATATCAATCAACCTAAACAAAATTAAATTTAAAATATAACATATCCCCTAAAGATTCCATAAAAAACCAGAAAACAAGATTTTCTCTCTAATTATCGTCTCATCATATCTTCTTGATATCTTCACAAAAATTATTCTATGACCTAATCGGTTCTTTATAAATAATACCCACCTAAACGAAAATTAAACATAAGCAAACACATCAAAACATCACTCACATTATGGCTGCTACCTTTGCTTTCTTGAAAGACGTTCGCCCCTACAAAACCTCATGGAGGGCTCAAGTCAAGGTCATCCATTCATGGCGTCTAAATGGTGGTGAAACACTTGAGTTGGTGTTGTCAGACTCGATGGTAAGATCTACTGTTTACGTTTTCGAAACATACAATTATTTTTTATTACTAATGCATCTTATGTCTTTCATTGATGCAGAGTAAAAAGATTCATGCATCTGTGAAGAAGGAATTGCTAAACAAATATGTCAATAGACTTCCTATTGGTAACTGGGTTTTCATTGAGACATTTGCACTCAGCTATGCAACTGGTCAATTCAGACCAACCACGCATCTGTACAAGATGTCATTTACCAATGGAACTATGGTCATGGACAGTGACCCTGTTTCTGATGCTAGCTTCCTTACCTTAACTAAGATCAAATAAATGATGAATATAAATAAGGTGGGTCAAACCGGAGCAAAAGAAACAGTTATATAAGATCAGATAAAGAAGCACAGTTTTTGTTTTAACTTGATTTTTGCTCTAACCTTATTCCAACTACCAACTTGAAATCGTCCTCGAGAGATCGTTAGATATAACTCTGGAAGTTGAACTTTAACAGTAGGGCCAAATGAGCCTGAATCAAAACAGTATTAGTAGTATCACATATCAAGATTGTGAGAGAAGAAAATGGAAAGATACAAAACTATCAAACTCACAGAGATGAATCCATGACGCAGAGTGAAGTACTCGGTTCTTCTCACATATACAAATAACTGCCTTAGTAAGCATCCCTGTAACCAAAAGAGCAAAAATCAATCAAATGAGGAAAGTTTTGATGCATTTTTATAAGAGATGAAGATTGAGAGAAATGGTATCTTTACGACGTAAAAGAAGAAAGTAATGGTTGTCCAGAAACTTATATGTTCTCTCACAAAAGAAGTCTCATGAGTGAGTCTAAGTCTTGAATGATCTACACCACACAAAACAAATGCCAGTCTGTAAAATTAGAACAAAACATTCAAAAGAGAATCTTTTTTTTTTTTTTTTTTTTGAGCAAATCATTCAAAAGAGAATCTTATGAAACAAAGTACCAATAGAAAACTCATAGTCAATAATGCGTGACATAATATTTCTTTCTCCCACTGTCAGAACATCCACGAATCTGCCACAACAGCCAATCCAAAATATTGTTTAATTCACTCAATCAAACGCATTTGCATATCAGAAATAGATTTTATCGCATACCTTGAGTCTGCTAAGCATCATGGTGATTAAACTATAGAAGATATGAGAGATGGCGAAGAAGAACACCAAGATGTAAATTTGGTGCAAGCCTTTGAATGTTATGAGTGGGTCGTCATTCGAGTTCCTCATATTCACCAAAAAAAATCACAAAATTAGGACAAACATAAATTTCAATATAAACCTCAATATTTGAATATGTAAACATGAATTGAAAAAAAAAATCAAAAACGATTTAGATTCAGATTCAGATTCTAACCTACATATAGAAGACCCATATTCGTTTGTAGATTTTCAAGCTCTACTAAAACGCTGGAATCAGACATAAAAGAAGAAGATTAGCAGGAATCGTAACAATTTTTGAGCTATTATCAGAAATAGAAATAATTGATCAGAATCTAAACATTGTTTACGAGATTACCTCACTTATCAATTGAAGAAGACATCGGTAAGTCGATTAATCTCGATAAATGATGGATCTTACTCTGGGTTTTCATAATTGGAAAATATATGTTGTCTGATCCATCATCTTCTGAATCTGATCTATGTTGTCAAATCGACTTTTCTCTCGAGACAACCATTTTTTTTTTGTTTTACGTTTTTCTTTTGTTGTTTCTTTTTTTTTTTTCTGGCCATAATAAATTGTTGTCGGTAAATGTTTACAATCTCTGAATGGGCCTGGACATTAATAAAACCCATCAAGTTTAATTGTTTGGATTAAAGTATTCTGGTCCATTATTATTTTCTTTAATGATTGACAAAAAACAATTCAACAAATATTGCAAAATATAACAGATATTTATATGAACAAAAAAAAATAATTCCCACAAATAAAAATTGGATGTCAAATTAAGGTCAACTCATCTATTTATTTTAAACAACAGTATCAAAATTATATTTAATATACATTATAAATACAAATACAAAATACAAAAAAATCAAAATTAAACTAATAGTTAATCCAATGGAATCATATGACCAACAATATTATATTCACCCATTAACCTGCGGTCGCAAAATCGATACAGACAATCAAAATTACACAATATATTAGATTTTATAAATTTTAAAACTTAAAAATATAAAACAAATTATTTACATATATAGACAAATAAATTATTCATTTATTTTATGTGTTTTTAAACAGAAAAAATTGATCCGCGGTGTACCGCAGGTATAAATATAGTTCATAATTGAAAATGGGAAGTTAAAAAGTGAAAAACAACGCTCAGAAGGGAGTCTAATTAATAACAAATGCCGTTATAAACGCTAGCTCACAATATGTTATAGAACTTATATAGCTAACGCAATTTTGGCCTAACGTTTTCATTGCTCAACTCTATTTAGAATTATAGTTACAGTATATTTTATTCCATCCAAATTTCAAGTCTGCTTTATTATATCTCTCAATATATTTCTTAGCTATTTTATTGAAATGGTTTCCCAAATGTTCTTGATTTTCTTAGCAATTTCAGTTTCCGTCGTATGTGCGGGTAGAACATTGGGGCCATCTCCCCACAATACGCTAATGAAGGTACTTCTTTTAGTTTTAATTATTCATATGATTTTTCTCTAAATCTAATGTTCCTCAAAGGCAAAGCATAAATATTTTATCGAATGTAATACACAGATTTATGTTGTCCATGTTGATTTTGGATCGTATCATGGTGACTGTAAGCAATACCAACAACTTCTCAAGAAGGTGGTTCACGGAAGGTAATTAGAAATTTCTAATGAGTAGATTAATAGAAAACGAAAAAAAAAAGAAATGATTTGAAGATGTATTAGCAAAAACATAATCCAAAACAAATAATAAAATGTGATAGGGGGAAATAAGGCTGCATCCAAGATGATATAATAATGAAGATAGAGTTTGCATAAAAAAAAAAAAAAAAAAGTTAGTCAAACAACATTCAAAATGTTTGGTTTTGACAATTTTTTTTTTTTTTTTTCATCAGGTCACCAGAAGATGCTTTTGTATATTGCTACAAGGAAGTCATGAGTGGGTTTGCAGCAGAACTCACCCATGAAGAGGCTGAGAAATTAAAAGGTACGTTTGTTCAACAAAGAAACGAAAAATATACATTTTACTTAATGCAAAAAAACACACACACACATTAAAACCGAGTTTTGATTGTTCTGCTAGTACTGCTGGTTGTGACCAATCTCTGATTACAGATCCAACCAAAATTATGTCGTACTAACAAATTGTAAAAGTGAACAACCAAAATTATAATTGTAAGTTCTAAATGTTTTCTATTTATCCTATATAATTGTGTGCAGGTGAGCAAGGGATTAATGGTATAGATGAAGAAATTATATACTCCATAGACGTCGAACCCTCTAGCCGTCATAGGTTGTTGCCGAATCATATATATAAAAGTAGAGTTTCAGTCTCTTCTTATTGGTCCACTTGGCAATGCAAGTTTTAACAAAAAAAAATTATATTAAAACACAAATTTAAAACAATTAATTTTCACATTTTACTCACATAATATAAAACTGAAATCTTTATAGCTTCTCCCTATAAATTATGCATTAACTTTATTTCTCCACTAAGTTGTATTAATCAATTGTATTAAAACAAAACAATAAATTAGAATTGTAACTCTCATTTTTCTAAATGTAATTTTTCATCATTTCTCTTCCTATAAATACTCATTATCTTATTCTCTTAGTCTATCACTCTTTCATTCTCTCATCTTCTTCCACTACTCTCAAATCTCTTTTTTGTTTTGTTTTGTTTTGTTTTGTATTTTTTTTGTTATTGTTGTTGTATGGGTTATAAAAAATCAAATCAAATATCATTGTAAAAGCTTAGTTTTAGAGTTTGTATGATATGTATATCTTATATATTTATTTTAATCTTTTAAAATGTTTATCTCCATTTTCTATTTTATATTAACATCTTATAAGTCATTATTTTCATACTTCCTTACAATATTCACCACACAATAAGATCATAAAGTTGAAATGATCCATATGTAATTATCTATTATGTCTCTGGTTATCTCACATATTCATGTATCATTTTTAATAATTTATAAAGATCAATATAATATTTAAAGATCAATATAATTATCCATTTATCCATTTATAAAGACTATTTTGTTTTGTGATCCAATTGTTAAATCTGCAGAGATCAATATAATATATATTTTTTTTTTATGATTTGAGGTTTTTGAAAACAAAAAGAACATAATTAAACAATTGGTTTTTTTGTGTCTTTAATCAAAATAAAAAATATCCAAAAAACAAAACATATTCAACTGGAACTTAAATATAAAAATAAAATATAATTTTAAAAATATCATTTCACTAAATTCTCTAAAGATGAAACCATTAGTATGAAATCTAGCACTATAAATTAAATTGATGAAAGAAAACCAAAAAAATATAAGTTATCCTTGGGATTTTAAAAATTATTGAGATTGAAGAATTCATATAATTTTATAAGAAAACTAATTTAGTTTGTCACTTAAAAAGTAATATTTTTTATTTTGAAATATTATGTGTAAGTGTTGAGTTTATATCAACAAACAACCAAATCATGTGAATTTTGATTCAGCCACTTGGTATTCCTTTTATTTTAGGTTATAAAAAATTAAAATATTTATTTATAATTAAAGACATGTAACTCCATTTAACTCAAATGTAACTCCTATCCAATAATTGTACATTAATTCATTCCTCCTACTAACTTATTATCTTTCAAGAGAAATTATTTTTGGTTAAATTTTAATATTTTTTAATTATTTTGGTTGGCTAAACTTATATTCATATTTTGGTTGGCTAAATTAATATATTTCTCACGTAAAATTATTGTTTATAATATATTTCTCATTTCAAAGTTTAAAGCAATATATCATATATATAAAAGTAAGGTTTTGGTCTCTCCTTATTGGTTGATTTTTATTTAATGTTTTCTATTTTTTTTTTTTTGCTTTCTAATTTCTTTAAACAATATTTAAGACCCAATAAACCCAAAACATTTAACTCACACATTAAAATAAAATTATAACTGAAAATAAAATAAATTATGCATTAATCACTTTAAAGGCATAAGAGGTCAAAAATAACTTCTATCCAATAATTCCACACATTCCTCCCACAAAAAATATATATATATATATATATGTTCAATATTATATTTAAATATCAAAGAATTTTTTAGTTAGCTAAACTTATAGTCACATATATACAATATATATACATAAGAATCTATATTACTTATTAACACCATAATTCGACCCATTATTTGCTTAACTCAAAATTGGTTTCAAAGCCAACTAAAGAAAAACATAAACGATCTTATTGATATTAGACCAAAACATGGACATACAAACATAATCACTTACACGGAAAATAATTACTTTTAAAAAATAACTTATTATTGCAACATCAACGTATGAAGGGTTTACATAAGCAGTTAATCAGAAATCTAAAATACAATAAATGTATTGGGAACAATATCAGTCAATGATAAGATTGGATCTTCCAAAGCAAGAAACAACATCCTCATAATTCATAAAAAATAAACGCAACAATTGTACACATCTAAACGAAATGATATAAACATATAGTGTATTAATACAAGTGACTGCGAAGCCTATATATGCCTAATTAAAACGAAATAATACAAAAGAGAAAAAGAAATAGACCAAAAAAACAAGAAAGTGCCAACTACACCACAACCCACGCGTTGCGTGGGGAAGCACCTAATGATATTAAAAACTAGTTAGTTAAATTTGTAAGGGTTCTTCTTTTGGTTCGGTTAATTACACTTGTAAGGTTAACTTGAAATCTTGGAAAGAACTATATAAACAGAATATGATTTGATATGAATGCATTACAAAGAACTAAAATTCAGTCGGTCCAGATCTGTTGGATACTAAAGCCTAACTCTAAACAGATCTGAAGCTTATTTCATTTAAAACGTTTGCCATAATTAATAGCCCAGTCGGTCAAGATGATTTCGTTAAAAATGTAAAATAAATAAAAAATTGGTCAATGAACACATAAACATAGATGTTCTTCAATTTCATTCCCTTTTACCCATGAAAATGAAGAAAGAAAACAATTACAGATATATTTACAAAATTTACTTAACTAGAGCTGTGAATTATTTAGGCTAAAAAATTTACCCATAATTTACTTAATTAGAGCTGTCCCAAGTCCAAAGTCCCAAGTACCAACCCTATTATTCTATCCATATAATCAACTAGAAAATGAACTCCATTTTACAAATGCAATCTTGTCAAATGTTTGAATTTGAATACACGTATAGGATTCCTTTTCTGGATAAGAAAAAAGGAGCAAGTGCTTCTTGTTGAGCTTTAGGGAAACACAAAGAACACTAAAGTTTTGTCATCTCTTTTTTGTTTTATACTGTTTAGGTCTTGTTATCTGGTAATTTTGTGTTTTCTTAAATTTCTGTATATTTCGATATACACATTTATTCTGTATATTATATTTCTTCTTTATTACATCAATTCGACTCTAAGATAATTTAACGGATAAAATAGATGAGAAAGCTGTGATTGTAATTTGTTTACACATTATGCCATTATGGCATCATCCTTTGAAAGCAAGTAGGCTTGTTAATTATTAACACTTAAAGATCAAGATATACATGATATATCATATATATATATATATATATATATATGTGTGTGTGTTTTGAATGTGTTCTTTATTCATGGAGAAATCGGGATCATCTAGGTCAAATGTTCAGTTTCAATACGTTCTTTATTTATGAGTTAGCTCGTTCACAAGTTTGTATACCCTTTTTATCAAAAAAAAAAAAAAAAAAAGGTTGTGTACCAACAAAATATGAAAATGCAGATAAACTAGGCAAGACAAATAATTCATGCAACCTAAAAAAAAAACGTCTAACATAGATATCAAAATTAAAAACATTTTGAAACAAAAGACAGGTTTCTAACTTGTAAATTGAGAATATCAACTTACTATTCATTCTCTATCAACCAGCCAAAATAATATATGCGCAAAAGATACCCACGTCCGAATCCTACTTATTACGGCAATAACTGTGTGCAATGTATCTAAACATCCTAACCCATGTGAGAAAATATGCAATGTCAACTAAGCACACAAAGCATAATAAAAGATCCAAACGGTATATATGATCCAAGGTTGGGGAGCAGAGAGCATTTGTAGCTAAGAGCTTCTTTAACCCTCAAGCTATGGCTCTCATTGACTGATAATGGATCTAATCCCTCTTTTCAAAAGGCTGCCGCTCTCTCATCTTTAATCCCTATCTCTATCTCTATGTCTTTTTGACATTCTTGATGTCAATGGTGTCCATTAGTTGAAAAAAGTTACAAATGGATGATATGTGATGATGATGGTGAACATGTCATAAGCTCCTCAAGCCCCATGAAGGACACGTCTCATCCCATTCAATCTTTCTTTTTTACATTTTTCCTTCTTTTTTTTTTGCAGTCGAATTATTCCTTGCGTAAGAGTAGCGTATACCAATTAATGGTTTATACTTCGATTTAATTTACATTGTACTGAAAATTCTAAGTGTTTGTTAGATACTGATACAACGGATCATGCATGCGCTGTATATATGCAGATATTGTTTTAAAAGGCATAGAGTCAAACAAACAATTATAATAAAAACGAATATTAGGACAAATACCCATCACACGTATTGACATTATGTTCGATCGGTCAAGTTCCGTTCAATAGATTCACAAAACGTTTCTTCTTCGTATGGCCTAATTATTGGGTTTTTTCTCGTAGCGTTAAATGCTATGACTTAGGCTTTATGACGAGTATATGTAGAAGAACTCACTTTTCGTTCGCCTTAGGCTTCCTCAACCTTAATTAAGCACAGCTCATATTTTGTATTCCTTTTTCAGTTAAACATCATCTTCTGAGAACAATAAACCGGTAGTGCGAAATGTATTTCTAATTTTATATCTTTTTAGATTTAAAGACTTAGTTTCATAATCTCTTCAATATAAAAAAAAATTCAATGTACGTTTGTAAATTCCAAAAGATCTGATACAAACACTAAAAATTGTGTTTTCATAAGTGCAAATGCAAATGTAAGTACTACAGGAAAACCATATATAGGAAGTTTCCTAGTCAACCCAAAGCCTCAATTTGATTATCACACCCATGAAATTTGTTATTGTATATATTGCATTTGAGAGTTCAGACTGATTTTGATTTAAGACAAGATAGAATTACTTTGTCTTATATTGTCATGCGGAAGATTCAGACTGGAAAGTTTTGTAAAATTTGGGATTTTCTAGTTTTAATTAAAGGACACGATAATTGTGTTTAAGATTACAAAATGAATAAATTAGCCTTACTAATATTCAAATTGGCGATTAAAAACCATCAATATTGGTGTCTACCCCTTAACATAATTAGCAAAGTTTTCTGTACGAATTTTTATTTTATGTATACAGCCACTCAGCAAGTGTCTTGATTGGCGATTAATTGGTTGATTAGTCCGATCGATAATCAAAAAAATTTTAATGTCAATCATAAAATGCTTCCAGAAATGGAAACTCTTTTATAGCACGGGATTACCAAAACGAAATTAGAATAATTCAAAGCTGTACAAGTGGTTAACAATGTCTATAAATAAGCTCATAGGAGAGTGAGTAAGTTCCATACCTTCCCAACACAAATAACTTCTCAAGGTAATTTCTCGCTTCTTGCCTTTATCTACTTTATCATTTGAACATATATCAGTTAGCTACAAAGAACTAATCCTTTAACATATAAACACATTAGTACGCACACACACAAACAAAAAAGTTAAAAAAGAGCTTGCGGTGATGGACAAGAAAAAGTCAGTTTCTGGTTCCTCTTCATCTTCTTCATCTTTGGATCATCTTTTCGGTCCAAGAGTCTCCCCTTCGTCTTCTTCATCATCAACAACAGGATTGTTCAATTCTATTTTCCCACCAACCTCAACGGTATGAATCAGTATCATCATCATCATCGTCTTCATCATTCTAAAAGATACACATCGTGAAAGTTTTACTTTGTTCTCAACTCAAGGAGACGCAAGCAAACTTGGCAAGTCGAAATGGAGCTGCCAAATATCAACCTACAAATTTGGGGATTCCAAGTGAGTTTACTCTAGTTAAGAGTTTTGGACGTGTTAGTCCTTTTAAATAAAATTACTCTTTTATAACAAAAAAAATAAAATTAATCTACTTCACACAACGCTTAGCTATTAAAAGTGAGAAATGTGGATAATGGGTACAGATGAGAGAGGAGAAAGGAGCAAAAATAAGGAGAGAAAGAGTTACCAAAATGAAGAAACACAACCACCATGCAACTTGAGCTCATCCATATACTATGGAGGCCAAGATAACTATTCCTATTCAACTACCAACCCTGATGCTGTAAGTCCCCCACTTTCATTACCACAATATTTTTGTTGCATATCGACAAAAACACTAGAACTCGGATTAGGTTTCCAAGCAGAGAATTCACATAATAGAAGAAAAAATGCGTTTTCAAAACGGAAGTGGCCTATATGAGCTATATACGTTTTGTCATATAGTATATATTCATTTGGATATAATATATCTAACTCTACATCTACTTTTGCAAATGCCCCATAGTATTAATTAACTCTAATAAACTAGCTAATTCTGAATTATACAGTATAAGAAAGATGGAGAGGAAGGCGATTCTGAAAGTGCTCCAAGAGGAAACTGGTGGGATGGTAAAACAACAAACATTTTTTC
>NC_025689.1:4299186-4310577 GCF_000633955.1 Camelina sativa | reverse complement strand
AAAAAAAAAAAAAAAAAAAAAAAAAAAAAAAAAAAAAAAAAAAAAAAAAAAAAAAAAAAAAAAAAAAAAAAAAAAAAAGAGAGAGTGTATATCTAAATGTATAAGACTAAGATGAAATCAATGTCTATATAAAAGGGGCTTTGAGATGTTGGTTCTTTATGTTTCGACAAAGGCAACAAGTTTAGGCAAGTCTCATTGTAATGAAGTCGACGTCTGTCCAAAAGTCTTTGTATTAAAAAGTTGAAATGTATATCCAATATCATGCTGTTTCGTATGTAACTATTTTATATCATATAAATATAAAAGTATTAAAATATGGCAAAGAACAAGAAGAAAACCAAAGGAATGCAAAGTCCAATAGTACGAAATCAAACATTGCTAAGCAAAGCGAAGGACAATGACGTCAAAACGTTTATAAGGACAGCCTCAGCGACGGCCCAATAGTCTATGTTGGGCCTCAGGTTAAAAAAGGAAGAAGGAGAAAAAATTTCAAAAACGCCGTTGCCGGAGATCGAACCCGGGTCACCCGCGTGACAGGCGGGAATACTTACCACTATACTACAACGACTTCGTTAACTGGACTCAATAAAATACTTTATGTCTTAAAAGATAATGTAACTAAGAGAAGAAAAGGACATATTGTATTGGAAAATGTTAAGAGTGAAAATTTAGAAATTCATCAAAATCAAAATTTTTGAATCGTTAGCGAAATATTTATTTTGTAAATAAAATAGAACTTTTAAACAATAATATTACAAATAACTCACTTCATAAGTTTTTGTTTGTATACTTTTTTAAAAACCGTTCACAAGATAAAATACAGACTCTCACTTAAGAAGATGTATGTATCTATAAAGAAGCTTATACAGTTTGATAGGGCCTAAGACAAACTGTTATGCTACATCTGACGTTATCAACATGTGGAAACAAGGGTGAAGAAGAGAGGGCAAGGGAAACGATGAAGAAGAATACGATGCTCTGATTTTAGTTCAACTTATTGATTTTGGAAAGTTTTTTTAGGCCACATAACTGGACAAGGTACGTTTATCTCATATGTTCAGTACAAATAATCTTATGCTATTTCAATCGCAATCTCAATGTGACTAATTGTATATTTGGACGACTGTTATGATGTTATACAAACCTTGTTTCAAAATCGTTGTATATGTACATGTCATCTTTACTATGTGACTGTCACATCATTGTCATTTAACTACTTAACTTTATTTTATTTTATTACCTTCCTAATTAACTAATGAAAAGTTAGTTTTATTTGATAAAAACATTTTACACGTAGTTGTTAATTATGTGGGATCCTGTTCTATCAAGCTGTGCATATGAAAACTAGAATGTGTCGAAAATACATGGATTTTGCTCCTATTGGATCCCACCATACTAAGTTGCGTAGGTAAAAAAGTATGTTTCTGGAGATTCAAGTGTAGAGAAAAAATTTTAATCGTTACGAACCATAATGCCAAACATGCAAACACAAGAAACTAAAATGAAAACAAAGAGACTCTTCCGAACAAGATTCATGTTTCCGAGGCTTTGACCATTGACGGTTCAATTATAGTGCTATTGCTATGCTAAGCAGAAAAAAAATGTCTATGTCTCACGTGCCGCACTCGTGTGTAACGGTGTACAGCCCACACATGCTTTGCGATAAACAGTTGGCGTCGCACGTGCTATAGCATTAGCAAAACCGAGTGAACGAGAAAGAATCATTCCTTTTGCATGTGGCGGGAGATATTTTTTTGGGCCATCGTCTTTGCTTTGAGAGTTTCTAAACTCAAAAGAATCCATGCCATGTTTTATCCTTTTGTTATTTTATTACTTCATTGATTGTTTTAAACGACTACATAGATTATAGTGTTTTATATAGTTGTATTCAGTTGTTTTGTAAAATCAAAATGAGGATTGATTGGACATGTTGTTGGAAATAAATCTATACCTATAGTTTTGTGATGATATCTCAACTCTATAATATGGTGATCATTTAGATTTTTTTTTGTAGTTTGTTTTATTATTGGAAAAGATTAAAGTTGCTTTTAGTTCGTCGGTCGTCATTAGATCTAGTGGAAACTGGATCGTAGATTCATTTAATTCTTTTGAGAATTTTAAGATCATGCCAAAGCCGACTGCTGATATCATATTTCATTTAGCTTTTCATACTTTTTAATAGAAAGCAAGTAGACTGTAGACACAAGTGTGTATATTGATATTATTCATTAGTGATTAATCTTTTCATCTAAGTAAACAAAAATCTATTGATATCATATTTGCATATATATTAGACGAATGTCTCATATCGTAGAAAGAAAGAAAAAATAATTAAAAACATATTTTTTTTTTAAAAGCAGTGTGGAAAGAAGTTGATAACTTGAGGTTCACGAGATCGATAAGTAGATGAACGTTGGAACAGCTAAATCCACGTAAAAGAAGACGAAGCATATGATTAAAATTTGGTCAGTTAAGATTCTCCATCCTATGCAACTATCCTAATACAATATAATTGATCTGTCTCCCTCCCAAACTCGTTCAAAATATTTCTGCTGACTTGTAATCTAACCATTTATTTTGAATCTGAGTTGGATTGTCTCTAAAGCTCTAGATTTTGAACCGGGCAAATTTTAAAGGTTAGCAAATCAACTAACTTTTAAAAGAAAATGGTAGATTTAAAATGGAATACTAAAATAAATAAATAAAAACAAATTAATTCACATTCTACTATCATCATGAGAATTTTGTTTGGTTACAAATAAAATCACTTCATACGAATTACTAATCTTATACTACAATTTCTGTAAATACAGTTCACTTTGATCATGTGTAATCCTTTATAGAAATACAAATAAAAATCACTTCATAGTATCAGACTATCAGTAGGCTTATTAGTTATTATAAATACTTACATAGGGTTCCCCCTTATAATAATATGAGGGAGACTTCACATTTTGAAATTGAAATAGACGGTTGATATCTTCCTGTCACTATTTATCCATCCCAAAGACAGAGAGCTTTCGGCGGGAAATTCGAAATGACATTTGCAGATTTTGTTGTTTTTTTCTTCTCTTGTTAGTCCACACCACTTATATCTCTCTTTTCTTTTTTCTTTTTGGGTTTATTATCTCATCCTACTACATATCACTCAGTTTAAAAATATTCGAGGATACGCTAAAATTTACCCCCAAGGCCCCAACCATTCATTAATTTTACAAGAGGAAAATAAAATAAAAAAAGATGTTTTGGTTTGTAAAATGTTTTTGTTGGATGGGAATGAAGGCAGAGACAGAGAGAAAGACAGGCTTCTTCTGTAAAGCATTTGCTGGCAGACACACAAACCCCACCCCTTCTCTTTGCTCTTCCTCTCTCTCACTCTCTCTTCCTAAGCGCGTGCGTACATATATTTTTATCAATCACTTCCATAATAAACTCTCTTAACTTTGCCCATCACTTATTATTTTCGATCCATCTTCTATAGTACTATTAAAACTCTCTCATTTAGTCATTAACCCATAATTGGTTGTTTCTATAGTATATACCAAGTCTGATAATTCCCGTCGTAAATTACGGGATTAAAACTGGATTCCACCTCACAATCAACTTTTTTGTTGTTGTTGTTGTCGTTGTTATCAGAAAGACCAGCTTATAAAAGCATTAACGAAGTTAATAATGTTGGGGGGATGCTCTTAATATCTGGATAATATATATAGTAAAGTTTTGTCGACAATATGAGAGTAGACTCCGGAGACAAGAGAAGCCAACTAGGAGGGTTGGGGCACAATATTTGGAGTAACTAGAGACATTATACATTAGTATTAAAACATAGTAATAGAGTTGATTCGCTTTAAAGTATACTATAAACAAAATAGAATAGTGTATTGGTTATGTTTTATTCTTGGTTTTGATATTCTAAAGAGGAAGAGAAGAAGATCTGTTCCCGCTACTTCTCACTTTTGACTTAACGGTGCTGTCCTTTTCAGCAGGTAAGCACATCTACCCCCACCCACCATCTCTTTTTTTCTCACTTCCTTTTTTTTTTTTTTGTAGCCCTAAAAATTATTCCAAGGCGGGAAAATTGTAGTGTATAAACCGGTTTAGAATCCGTCAGTTAACGTCTGTTATCACGGCTCGTTTGTTATGAAGGAATGAACTCTGACGAAAGAGAGACGGACTGTTAAAAATCCGTTACGTCAGAGACGGAGAGAGGGACGGATGATGATGACTACTGAATCGTTCTGAATTGCCCACCTCAGTCTTTTTATTCAAATCTTTCCCTGAGTAGTCACGAGATCTCTATGAGACATCCTCCTCTTTTTTTTTTTTCTTTTTTGTAAATAATAAAAGAGTTAAAAACCCTACTAGTAAGTAAACTAACAAAATAGGGGTCTTTCAATGGTTACCAGAAAAAACAGAACAGTCTTTTGGTTTTTAAACCTTTGAAACCTAGTTTGTGACCCTTCTTCATCTTTTTTAGTTGGTTATATAATTAGCTCTGTAATTGTACTTCTTACTATAATTAATTCCCGTCTCATAAATAGTACTAGTTCTAAAAAGGAGCCTGATTATAATTAGCAGTATTAATGTGGGAAAGGAGATGATTAGAAATTTAGAATGATGAGAGAAGGATTTGCATGAGAGAGGCAAAAGATGTGGAAGGGAAGGCGTGATTATCAAGTGTTCTTTAGTTGCTTTTTCATTTGCCCACACTAATATTTTTAGTCTAGGACTAGTAGTCCTAATTCCTAAAAGACTGAGATTTTGTTTTATTGTTTTTATTAACTACTACTACTACTAATAAACATTAATAGAATAGAAGACATTGGAGCTGTAAAAATGACAACTTGTTGATTTTTGGGATTAAGTGGGTTCCACCCTGTATTTTCTCATGCCCTTTCACATTTCCTCATTACTATCTATAAAAATATTATTAGAACCAAAGACAACACGACGAGATATTTGCAACAGTCTCAATTTTTTTTTCTTTTGCAAATTTAAACTATTTATTAATAACCTCAATTTTTTTGAATCCAAATGATAGTACATACATCAAGTATATTGGTTTTTTTTTTTTTATAACAAATGTACTACTAATACAGAGTAGTATCTTTTTTATAAAATACAAAAGTACACAATATTGTTTCTTTTGGTTTCCAAGGCAAATTAGTTAAAAAAAAGACCAAAAGGAAATAGATTTTGATTTTCGTCCATCACGCATTAATTACGGATAATAATTATATTTAGAAAAAAAAAAAAAAAGCAGAAGTGAGAAAAATTAAAGTGCTTTTGAGCTGTCTCATAGAAACCCTGAAGAAACCTTAATAAAAGCAACCATGTCTTCAACATTCTCCATCTTCCTCCTCACTTAACTCCCATATACACTAGTTCACACCTCAACCTACTCTCTCTCTCCTCTGCCTCTTCTTCTTCTTCTTCTTCTGCTTCTATGTCTCGTCCTCTCCCACCTCCTTATCTCTCCGTCAACCTTCCTATCATGGAGAAAGCTCCTACTCCCGAGTTAACCCCTACTCGACTCGGTTTCCCTAACGAGTTCCCTTACGAGTTCGACTCTCTTTCCTTCTCCCCTGGTTTCACTTCTCCCGGTGACTCCACTGAGACTGAAGACGAGAGCAGTGACGACGAGGAAGACTTCCTCGCTGGTTTAACTCGCCGACTCGCTCCTTCTACTCACCGTCTTACGCCTCCTCCTCTCTTCAAGACTCAGGTAAGAAACACAACACAAAGATCTCTCTTCTTTCTCATCTACACACTCGAAGCTTACTGACTTTGCTCTACTCTGTAGGAGAAACGTCAAGCCGCAGCTACTTCCCCTCAGTCAACACTGAGTGGACTCGGAAGCTTTTCAAACTCTGGAAGCAGAAGTCCTATCCTTCCTTCCCCACCGGCTCCTACGTCATCATCATCACGTAGAGACAATGCCTGGGATGTGATCTCTGCAGCTGCTGGAGAAGTTGCTAGACTCAAACTCGGAAGCTATAATAATGAGCCTCATCATCTTCCTCTTCAAACCCCTGAGTCACTACTCCGCCGTCAAAACGCTGCGATTCTTGCTGAACTCCAGCACCAGCGTCTCGTTGACCATTTGTGGCTCTGTTCTCAGTCAAGAATCTCGAAGAGAGTAGTTCAAGAGGATGTCCTGTTCGAGAACCCGAGATACGCAAGACAGAACATCAATGCTTTGTCTAACCCTACTTGGCTGCCACCGCAACACGCCGTAGCTCCCCTGAAGCGTCCTTCTGCCGGTACCGGAGTTTTCCTTCCCCGGCAATACCCAATAACAACCACTCCTCCTTCCAATTCTCAGAAGAAACCAGGTATGATGTTCTAAAGATTCTCTTTTGTAATAAGTCTTGATGTGTCAGAAAGTGTCTAATTTTTGTTTTTTTCAAATCTGTACTAGTGACCTCTCCAGCTGTGTTGCAATCAAAAGTCAATCACCACAATCTCAACTTTGATGAGTTCAACAACGTTGTTGGGTCTAGGCGTAGCCAGTTCGATTATGGTAATTACCCTTAATTACTACTACACTAACCTTTTGGATGAAGCAAAGTAAACAGAGCTTTTAAACTAACTATGACTGTATTTATGATTTGAAACAGAGTGCATGTTGGCGAGAAGTGCACTACTTGCTCGTCAGGGAAGTTTCAGAGGAGTTAGTGGGGGTTGTCTGAATCAAGAAAGACGTCTTCCACAGGATTGGATGTATTGAACTACTGATGATTGGGTTTAAACTGGGATTGTTTTGGTCTGAAAGGAGTACTTAGTGTAGAAGTGGTTTGGGTGTAGGTTATAATGTTATGATTAGTAGTAATAAGGGATATGATAATGATGAAGAATAAAATTAGGGGATATTATTACAAGTGTGTTACATTAATGTATTTTTAGTTACGAAGACAAAGCTCTCTGTAATTTTTTTGTTAACCTTGGGAGGGTTTTAAGGGAGTGGAGTGGAGTGGGGTAATTTTTTTTTCTTTTCACTTTTAGTCGATAGTGAAATTTGGAAAACGTTGTTGGGTGGGGATTTGTTATTTGTGTTACTTAATAGTCTTTTCTGCTATTTGTGGAAAAATCTAATGGTTTTGTAATAAAAACTCGGAATTATTTTGTTTGTTGATTAATTATTTGATTTCTCATTCTTAGTAGTAGTAGTAGTAGTACTGTGTACTAAAGTACTTCGATTTACTTACGTATTGAGTTGTGATTGAGCAAAGTTACGGCTTCTAACGTGAACCCGTTGAAAATTTGAAAAAACAGAACAGTGGTTACAATTTCAATGAACTAACCAGTTTATTGTACTTCGAACTCTGGGAAAAAATCAAATCAAATGGGTAGATACGTAGATTTTTTGAAAAATGAAAAAAAGAAAAGAGGCATGATGACATGGAAACATGGAAAAAGCAAAAAAGAAAAAAGAAAAGAAGATCTGAAAAAAAAAGAGAAGCCAAAGAAGTTGCGTAGGCGTGAAGCAGTGGGCAATGCACAGACTTTGAAATACGGAACACCTTTATTTTTCTTTTGGTTTTTTTTTTTTTTTTCATCTCTTCTGTAATTCTTCTGATCTATTATTGTCTACTGTACATATCGGTGGGGTGTAGGATTTACCACAAAATTTCTACTTTTTTTTATACTCTTTGATATTATTAGTTTGAACTTTATATACTGTCGGTCCTAGCTACAACTATTATAGTACAAAGTTTCATTCTTTTCTTAATAGTAAAAATGTTATTGTTACATACTTTCTTCCAAGAGTTAATATGTGCTGTGTTATAAAGTTGCTTCCTATTACTTTAAATCAGAACTTGAATCAAAAAATCGTTGCAGTAGTTGTGTGTGTCAACAAAAACAAAGCTTGGACTAGAGACGTATCCGTAATATATTTGATTTTCAAATTTCGAATTTTTTTCAGTGTTTGGTGGTTGAGCAGTGTGAGGGTTGTGTAGGTCCTATATAGTTTTTATTTTGCCTTTGACATTTCAAGATATTATGGTTTACATTTCAGGATATAAATAGTAGGGTTAGTGATGTTACAAAAATAAAAAGAATAGTAGGGTTCGTATTGAGTTTCTGACCCCCCCAGAAAAGGAAAGTAGGGTTATAAGATTTACGATTTTAGTAGTATGTTGAAACTTGAAAGTAATCTAAGGGTTAGTTTTTCTAATAGTACTTTGCAAAAGTTTATGTTTGTGTGCTATTATTAGCTTGGAGAATTACAATTGCATGAGTTTTGAAAGCAATCAGTAATGCTATTTTTAACGTATTCGTATGCATATTTGCTGTGTTTAAATAACTTAGTGCTAAATTTTTAAGACAGTTTAATTAGAGCATTCAAGAATGACACCGGGCAAACGTTAAAAAAAAATGATATAATGATAGCGTTGATTGTTGCACACAATCCGGATAGAGCCAAACAGGAATCACACTTTTTATTCAACATTAAACCATAATGAGTTGTTATTTGCTAGCTACATCCCATATTTAGGACTTTAAATTTCAAACCTCTTAAAGATGGATTCGAGAAAGAAACAAAACAACTGAAGCCACGAAAATCTAAAGACAAAAGAGTGAGTATAAAACATGTGTTTTGGTTTGGGATATGTGAATCCATGCAGCTTTGTCATTTGACTCGGTCAAATTTCGTATTTAATGTAATCCATACTTATGTTAGATTTTTATATTGTTAAATACATGAATACACGATATTGTTACTTTCCAAAAAACGGATGTTACATACTTTGCATCAAAACCGTAATGTAAAATTTGACGGATACAATTTTTTTTTTTCCGACAATTCAAAGTATATCATATTTAACTTTTCAAGCAAAATCATTCTCAAACCAGTCGTAAGCACGCATGTAATGTATTAGATTATTCACCGAAATCGGAGGTGCATAATTAGGAGTGCATATTTGACACTAATCAAATTATGTAAATCAAAATCAATGAAAACTACTGTAGAAACTGATGATAGTATGGTGCACTAAAAAGTAAAAAAACTGAACTAAAATGAAATAATTAAAATAGATATAATACTGTTGTGTTAGTTTAATTACTCTTACTTTGGAGTTGGACGCATATTTGTATATTGAGTTTTCACAAGTTGAAAAATTAAATCGAAGCACATGTGGAAACTAAACAAAGCGAACCAATTTAAAGGTATCGATTCGGATTAGTTTCGTCTCTAATTGGGTTAACATTTTTCTGAAACCAAACAACCTAAAATAAACAGAACCATAGTATAGTAGTGAAAATAGCCACTCCTATGAGTCTAGTGACGGTGGAAGCTTATTATTATGTTTTGGTAGGTCATCATTGTTGTCTTGTTGATAAGTTTCGAAAAAAATATAATTATTATCTCAAACATTATGTAATATTGTAATGTCTGTCTATCAGAGGACGACAAAGGCGTCCATAAATATGGTAGCAGTGTGAGTAAAGCAAAAGCCATATAATCAAATCTTTGTTATTTGTTTCATCGGGGAATTTGGATTCCTTTCTAAGCATTTGGATAATGTTTCCTTTTCTTTTTCATGGCTAATTTCAACAATCCAACTATGATTACAAACGGAGAAATATTCTAAAAGAATCCAGGGGTGGTATTGGTTTGAGATCTATGAAGATTTTCGAAAAATTCAACAAAATCATTAAAAATGAATAAGTAAAAAATTGTTAAAGATTGCTAGAGAGTTTTGTTGATTAGTTTTCTAAAATCTTATAAAATACTCCAAACAATCCCTGTATTTTTATGATACTTTCCATGATTTTATTTTGTAAAGAAAGTGTCTAAAATCATGAACCAATAACATAATAATTGAACTCATTAACAATCCTAGATTCTTTTGTTTTAATTGAATAACACTAAAGTTTTAATGCCTTTATAAAAGTCTGAATCCAATAATCCATATTTGTTAAGATTTTAAATGAATTTTTACAAATCACAAACTAATAATACTAAACTTTAACAGAATTTTACAAAATTTTGATCTAATAACAACAGATTCTACATAACATTTAAAATCTTTAAAATTCTATTCAAATCTTAAACCAATAACCCCACTTATAGGAACATATATTTATATACTTTTTTAAGGATGCAAACTAAGGTAGACCTCTACTTAGACCTTTTCTTAATCAGAACCGGTAGTTTAGAAGTTTTTTATGTCGGAAATAACTTCGTACCTAGAACCGATAGCTCCATTATAAAAATACATAAGCTTTTTTAGTTTAGGCATGACTTGAGTTTCAGATTTGACCATTGGCATTGTTATATGGAGAGCTACGCTTAGAAAATATATTATTTATATACTGGTTTAGACGAAGGACAGTATGGATTAGAGATCTTAAACGTTTTTGGTTTTCAATACTTTATAAGTTAATTAAAATTAAACAAACTTGAACTTAGATGGACTCTAACCAATCATGGGAAGCTTTATGAATGTAGATGCTCCTAATCAACTTGATTAACTCTCATCTAAATGATGTTCGTTTTGTCAAAACGCATAGCCAAAGTCCAGATTTATGAGTTCATACTCTAACAAAAACACAAACTTTTTTGTTATACATGCTCAAGACACATAAGTACATATATTGAATGAAAAATTTGTCTCTAAAATTAGCTCAAAGCCTTACATCTGGTCTCAGCATCTGACTTGATAACAGTGTTCATAATCACAAAATTCACAACAACACAAACACCTCTTCAATAATATAAAATTATAACATTTAAACCTTTGGTCAGACCTTCATTTAAAAAAAAAACCTTTGATCCGACTTGGTGGTTGAGCCAAGCACAATAGAGACGTTATTATTGTCGTGGGAAAGCATTGGAACCATCTCAAGCAACTCTTCAAATCTTCTTTCTTCAAGAAAACTTCCAAATCTTACGACCATATTCTCTAAAGTCTTTGTGCTTTTAAGCACAAGTTTTATGAACAATATTATCGACTCAACAATAACATTATCGCGGATAATGTTCTTAAAGAGCAACGCTTCCGAGCACCAGGTTTTATTAGTTTCCAAGCAATGCCAGTTCACGTATAAGTCAAAACTCTCGTCCTGTAAAGCATAAAAGAGATTTTCATTTATGCGAACAAAGTGTCAATATCTTGGATTACTGAAAACTCAGGCAATAATAGTTAGGAATATAATAGAGGATTATGCATGGTAAATATACCGGTTTGGCGCGTCCATCCTTTGTGTGTACGGTTAGCTTCTTTAACTCACGTGAGCTTTGTAGCAACTTTACTACACCATGAATTGCACATTGAGAAATCATTATCTCAATCGTCAAAGCTTTGAAATTGAACAACGGAAGAGGAACACGTAGAAGCTCGGCAAAAGAGAAAATCTAACACAAAAAAAAAAAAAAAAAAA
>NC_025689.1:4289508-4298932 GCF_000633955.1 Camelina sativa | reverse complement strand
AAAAAAAAAAAAAAAAAGACAACACAAACTTATGTAAAGAAACACCAAAACACAGACCTAACTAGCACGTAAGCAAGACAATAATCATTGATATCATTGGCATATACGATAAAAAAACCTCTAACAAAGTTATAATGTCCGGAGTCTACATGAGTAGAGAGTTATGGCCATATCACACCAAATAAAATACCTTGATAAAGTTCTCCCCAAAAGTAAGCTTCTCTACATTGTGCAGCTTCTCCATCATGTTTTGAACAAATTGTTGAAGAAAATCAGCAACAAGTGCTTCGCGTGAGATAGAGAGAATGTCTAGTCTAGCTTCCGATAGAGATGAGACATCAACTAAATCACATGGCGAGTAGGGAGTTAATGTCAAACCGAGGTTACGGATATGTGGTGCTACAATTTGTAACCCCGAATCCCAACCACTGCTATCGATTTCTAATGTTGTCAAACGCAGCGATTTGCTGAGATCAAGAACCTTGAGCTTATAGCAACAGCACATATCCAAGGTTAAGCTTTGGAGAACCGGACAACCAGATAGAATCTTAGGCATAGTAGTTCCGCCAGCGAGGCTGCAATCACGCAAGGAGAGCTCCTTGAGTGATGTCCAAGATACGGATAAACTGGGAACTTTGTAATCATGAAACGCAAAACTACGCAGGGTGAGTTTCTTGACATAGGAATTGATGTACAAGGAATCACGCATAGCATAACAATCAAAAGCATGTGAACCTAAATCCAGCGTCATATTCTCCACCTTCCGGGACTTGGCGAATTCGATCCAACTTTCTATGTAAGGAGAATTTTTACACTCGAAACAGAGGTGGAAACTCACCATCTTGCGAGCCTTGTAGCGTGCTAAGGTTTCGTTTATCGAATCAGCCGACAGGTACTTATCCCCACAACGTTCGAAGTTGAGACATGGTGTATCGCACCATACATGCCTCCATCGTTTTGACAAGATGGAAGTACGTATGGCGAATCTTGTCGGAAGAGAGGTAAGTATATTTTGGAGGATCTCATCAGGCAGAGCGCTTATTGAATCTACACCGTCGCTTCTATCTCGGTGGCTAGGGCTTCTTACAGCGGCCGTTGCGCCGTCTCCGTCTCGGTCCATTCAGCAGCTACGAAACAGTTTCCTTCTCATCTTCGCAACCGATATATGTATATATTTCAATTTCTGGCCCAATATTTTTTATTGGTTTTAAGAAAAGCCTTCACAACACAGCTTAGCAATTTTTAAAGGTTTCAATCTTACCAGGTAAAAAAATAGAACTAACAAAAGAGATAATATTGAATGAATGTTTTGTTTCTAAAATTAGCTCAAAGCCCTTACATCTGGTCTTAGCATCTGACTTGATACTGATACACCATTGTTTACCATTCCAGTAAATTTCACGCGATGAAACTGATCATCAGCCTTCAAACTCTGTTCAGCTTCCTTAGAATAGTGATTGTTGTTAAGCCCACTTTGAATCCAAGCAATATTGTTCAGGTCCGTTGATATAGAGATCAATTCTTGATCTAACTCTGCAGACGAATGTTCCTCATAATCCACAAACTCTGGTCCCAACACCGATTTAGACGATGATGACAGCGTTTTGTTGTCAGGATGGTCGCAGCAACCGCGTCCACATCTTGAAGGGACGATAGGTTCATAACAAAGAGACTGGAGAAATTTAGCAGCCAATGAGCCAGGTCTTGATGCTTGAACCAAAGGTCCCTCACATGGAGCCATATGGTGATGATTCATGTATCCTTGTTTACAGATACTAAAAGCACCCATTCGAGCCACAGGACGATACACATCAGGTTTTTTACTCTTCTCCTTTTCACGAGGAGGAGGCTCGTTTGCTACATCATCCATTTTAGCGTCATTTAACAATACAGGAGGAGGCGTAATCGATTTAGTTTCTTCTCGAGGTAAATGCTCTCTAGGGGATGATGCATTTGAAATCTTTCTGACCTTTGATGGTTGCTGCATTTGATAAATTTCTGTATTAGACATCCCTTGATGATGATGATGATCCATCCAGAGACCTGCTGGTTTACGTCTAAGAGCTGAGTTCCAATGATTCTTAATAGCATTATCTGTTCTCCCAGGTAAGAGTTTAGCTATCACAGCCCATTTGTTCCCATGAACTGCGTGTGCAGAGATTATCATACGATCCTCCTCATCTGCATCATTTCCATAACACAATCATTAGCCAAAAATGCTAAAAGCACATCATCAACAAAAGCACCTCTCTAGAGTATTGCTAAAGCCTATATAAACCATCTCCATCTACAAAAGACCAATCTAATTCTGATAAAACCAGAGCATCATTACTAATCCCAAGTCCACAACAAAGATCTTGAATCAGCAAATTGTGAAATCTCAAAATCTACTCAGTTACATAAATCACAAAAAAAGAATCAGATAAATCAGAAAAAGACCAAATCCGGAATCTGGAATCAACGAGAATCATCAACATCATCATCAAAAAAGAAGATCGTGGAGAGGAGTGGTGGTGTTACCAGAGAAAGGTTTTTTTTTGAGGCAAGGATCGAGCTGATTACACCAACGAAGCCGGCACGATTTCCCAGAACGACCAGGGATCCCACGGGAGATGAGAGTCCAGTTTCTCGGCCCACACTTGGTAACAAGCCTCGTGAGAGCCTCATCTTGCTCCGGTGACCAAGGTCCTTTCACTTTACTCCTTCCGCCGCCGTTCGAGTCACTTTTCGCTAACACGGCGAGCTCTTCCGCAACTGCAGCGTAAATCGCATCTTCCGTGCCGTCACATCCTATAGAAAGGTTCACCGACGACATTAGCTCCGGTGGCTGATAAGTTGCAGCGTTCATCGGAAGCTAAACTATTTCTTTTTTTTTTTTTTTTTAAATTTTGAAATTCAAAAAAAAATGTAACCAACCGGCGGTGGTCCTGTGTCTGGTACCTGCGGAGAGCCTAACTGCAAAGTTGAGTGGGAGCTGTTTCGCAATTTTTGAAATTACTAAATTACCCTTTTTGGTGACTCACCTTCTCCTTTTTTTTTCCACAACCGTTTCGGTATGACTCAGAGTTGACCTTTTTCCAAGACAATTTGACACAGGATAATAGTAGTAATATGGCAGACCATAATCTCAATCCTTAAATATACCATGCTCTAAAATTATAATCATAGTTTCAATTCTTAATCATGATGTTAGTAAGTGTGTGTAGTGTATATATATTACTATGGGTAGTCAAAATCTAGTCATCATACATAATAACATTTATACGTTGTAACATAAAGTAGTCAAAATGGGTCAACAAACTCATTAGGATAATTAAGATTACTTATTAGTAGACTCCATACAATGCGTGGACGGTAACGTAAAACATAGTATATATTTGTTAAGCATATTTTTACTTGAAATCTTCCTATATGAGAGAAGAAAATATACGATATTAAGAAAATCTCTGTACACCAAAAAAGGTTTCTAGCCAACTAAACTTATTTGGGAAGAAAAAGGGGTTGCATCAAATGATATGGCCAAAGGTGCTCTTGGAGACTTCTTGCTCATTATTCGCAAGGAGGAAAGAAGAGTTGCAGTAGCTAGGTGAGATTGAGAGAGAGTCTACGTTTTGAACACAACTGGTTATCCAGATCCAAGTTCAAGGTAACTCTCATCTTTTGTTTCTTCCTTAGAAATCGCATGCATGTATAATAATATGAGTTCATTTTTAATTTCCCTTGTTTCTTTGTACTCAAGTTCACTTTCATTTACTTTTCTATGTAACATTTACTATATTAGTAGTGTTTGTTTTTCTTTCTTCCATAGCGTTATCAAAACACAATCTTTAGTTCCCTTTATTGATAATCAAGAGAATTGTCTTTACCCGTTTCTGATAATCCTTGTTGATATTGTGATTATCTCTAGAGTCATAGTTTCAACATAGCCACAAAATTCAAATACTCCCTCTCTTTTTTTACTTGTCGTTTAGGAAGTTAATTATTATTTTAAATTAGTAGTAGTTTTACGTTTTCAATATATAGTTTTTTTTTTTACCGTTTTTCCAGTTTTGTCTCTATCTAATAAATTGATTTCAAATACAATAAAATAATAAATTAATTAAAGGTAAAACAGAATAATTAAATATTTTCTTAATATATGTGATACAAGACTAATTTGAAATGGATGGAGTAGAAGCCAATACATGCATATCAAAGACATGCTAAATAAACATTTAAATTTTTTAATTATTTTCTAATAAATAAAAACAGAGTATTATTTTTGCCTGATAAATGAGTAGTCAAAATCTAGTCATCATACATAACATATCTACCTTAAATTTTACTATATGAGAGAAGAAAATTTACTATATAAAACTCGTGGTAATCTATCTACATGCATGTTCAGTTGACAGCTTTTTCAAACATTATTTTAGAAGAGGAAACTGATCATATGAAGAGAGTGGGCCAAATATTTTTGGAAGCATAGTTAATACTTAATGGCAGGTCCTTGAATATCAAGATTCAAATGCAGTCATGTGGTTGGGAAAACAAACGATATATATAATCTCCACAATAATCTCGTGGATATGTATTATATATCAAGTCAAAGTTTAAGAACTTCGTAATCTCTTTGGACCAAGGACCCCTTCACTGTTGTCAATAAAGGACTACGTCATGCGCATGCAGCATTCTCCATCCCCAAGAGATCTCCATGAATCGACTAGCACAGTACTTACTACCGACATCGGGTTAAATGACCATCTTCACTAACCAGCATAACATATATGCTAAAGTGTATATGTATGTAGATATGATGTCGCATATATAATGATGTTACCCTTCTAGAGCAGGAAAGAGAGGTAGTGAGCGACAAGAACACTACTGTGAAACTGGAGTTGTTGTCCTACGAAGAGCCGACAATTTCATATATGTTCTCTACACTCACTTATTTCCAAATGACTCACTTCTGTTCAAGATTCTAATCAATGTCTATCTAAGTTTCATATATATATATATGTATCGACAGACCACGCATGCCCATCTTACCCTACCATCTGCATGTAATATGCATGTCTACGTCTACAAGCACCTATTCATCTTCTCAACAGATATACATATACAAATGTGTGAACTGTGAAGATTTGAGTAAGTGAGAACGGCCACATTATTCATGAACGAGCACTTCTGTTTTGATCGTGGAGCTGTAAACATAATCTTCCATAGTCCTATTATTTCATTATGACTAAGTGATTGTAGTCCTCCACTTTATTTCTCGCACTCACATACATAAACGCAAAAAACGAAGGGCACAAATATTAATTGGCATATCACCTTATCCAACTATTTTCTTGACTGAACATCCTTAATTTTGTATATAATATTTATAAATATTTCTTTCTTACATATTCCTTATTTGGTGTATTAGAGATGATGCATATATATCATCACTTTTATGTTACTGATCTTCAAAGTAGTTTAAGAAAGCGACGATTATATTGGTTTGCATGTGAAAAAATTGAAGGGAGAAAATGACAATCATGTGATGCCTATATAAGCCAGTTCATTATTGACATATATATACAATGCAAATTTGATCGTATTAGAACAACTCCCTATATGTGTGTATATTATATATATGTGTATAGATGTAAATGATGTATATATCATACTGATATCATGTATATATAGACGAAAGAGATGCATTGGATCCACGAAAATTGGGGGGTCAATCATATGACCATATATATCTTTCCAGTTTCCCCTGATCTGGTCATACGGTTGCAAGTATTATAACGCAATATATATAGTTTAGGTTACAAAGTATCATAAAACATCTATATAGAAAACAAGTTTATCATCTGACGCTCTTTGTGAATCAATGTGGTTTTCACCACTAGGCACTATACGTACGAAGGGTTTAATGCCAAAAGAGAAGGGGAACATTGATGGACCGCACTTCTTTTGTATTATTAAAATCAGCCAACAAAATTTAATAGAGCCAAAAATAATTAATAGTGTCACCCAACTTGTGGGGGAATATCTAATTTTAGCTATGGAATATATAGTATTAGATTTGGGTAGTTAATTTCTCAAGTTAATCTCTTGCTTTATAACAACAAAAGAGAGAAAACATTAAGTCGTTTTGACCCACCCATCATGAACATCGAGTTGCAATTTAAGAGCATAAAGTTCAAGAGCCCATAAAAATTTGTGCTCCATGTATATGTGTCAACCGAAAATCACCATATAATTTGACAGCATGCATATGCTACGTACCCATTCCTTGTAACAAAACAAAGTAAATTATAACAACTAACTCAACGAAACCAACTAAACCATCTACTTATTTAGAACCATATGTTTTTGTATAGAACGTAGATGTCTGCTTTATTCGTTAGATCATCTCCAATGTATATCTCTATTTTTTTCTCTAAAATAGAGAAACTCTATAATAGAGCAAGAGTTAGTGTAAAAAATAGAAATGATAATAGAGTTGCTCTATATATAAAGCAATCTGGAGCAAATATTGCTCTATAATAAAGTTTTGACTTTAAAATAGAGTAGGGTTGGAGATATCCTTAGGTCAATATAAAAATAGAAACCCAAAAGAAGGAGAATAATATAAATAAATAAAGTTGAAGGATCAGAAGGTGGAATTAACTAAAGGATAAATGATTAATTATTATATAAAATCAAGAGGAACATGGTCCATTGACATAAAACCACATATTGCTCTCAACTTTTTGAGAGAGGGAGAGATAGAGAAGAGAGAGAACAAATCCTCCATAGCAACTAGAGGAAGGATCCAAAGGGATCGCATTGATCCTAATTTAGGTGAATTCTCTTCATTGTTTTCTTTATATTTAGCAAATAAATCACAAAAAAATTTGCTTGGTTTTGGATCATGCCATCTCTTTGGATTCCTCCTTCGGTAGCTTCCTCCTCGGTCAGATTGTTTTAAATCAACCATCCTGAATTTCTGATGTTTCACCGGAAACCTTTCTGGCTTAAAGATTCCCCAAGCTTCGAATCTCAAGCCAACAACAACTCTCTTCTTACGGTTAGGTTTTAGAAGGTAAGTTTCAAATAGTTTTGACCTAAGCATGCAAAACCCCAAAAGAAAAAAAGAACTCGCCTACATGTCATTTTTCCTTCTTCATTGCAATTTGAGATCGAATTTTCAATTAAAATTAGCGTAAATATGGCCATTTCTAATAACTTTCGTTTCCTGCAATAATAGATTGTTGCATATTGGTGTGTAATATATACAGTATGTCATATCAATTATTTCCCCAAATCTATTGTATAACTTTACATTCAATCGAGACTAGTTACTTTGTGACTCATGCTTACTTAGTGGTTTAAAATCCCTAAGTCGTTGGATCTCGTAAAATGACTCACCAGAAGGAACTTTGAGTAAACAAGGAAATACTGTGTTGGTTAATATTGTACTAGTATTATTGTGTCATTAGTTAGATTCACAACTGATGAAATGAATGTTTTGGACTTTCAACAATTATATTTGACTACTTACCCTAGTCAAGGTATTCAGTTTGTTATATATATATATATATATATGTATTCAAATTAATAAAAATCAATGTTTGGTAAAAATATATCTAAACTTCGAAGTAAAAGTGCGAAGAACTATTTGAAAATAGCAGCTCACGAATTAATTTGAGGACAATATCATTAGTTACATGGTTGACTAAATCTATTTGCAACCATGGATGGATACGCATATCGTATTATTCGTTCGTACAATCATTTTTCTCCCCATAACGAAGTAAACGTAATTAAAAAGCTAATCAGTTTTTTTTTTTTTTTTTTTTATTGTTTTAGAACTACATATAAACTAGAATTGTAGAAAAGGAACATAATTATGGCATTGAATTTGATGTTGTTAAGGTGCAAAAGATTTTGGTGGACCGACAGATATGGAAGAAGGACGATATATCTATTTGTTCATTTGCGACATTTGATATTCTATTGTCTCCTTCTACCCCTACATTTTCCTATTTACGTATACTCTTGCTCATTTTTACGAGACTAATATTCTGCTAGTTTTTGTTTTCAAATAGGTAATTTTTCCAAGATACATATACTACCAAAATTCCTATGGGTGATTTGTGAGCCAAACAGCATTATAACTTCTTCTCAAATTCAAATTTTTGTGTAAAACCAAAGTTTTATCATGGCGATTTCTCTTGCGGTTCATGCAATTTCATGGACTCAAAAAACTCACTAAGTTATCAGAGAGACTATGATTTTGCGCCAGTCCAAAGTCCAAACTGTTATGATGATGTTGGCTGGATTTAAAAGTCTCCTATCTTAATTATGTCTGCAATTATATAATTAGATCTATTATGAATTGAAAATTTCAGTATTCATGGGCTTAGCTTAAAAAGCCCACTAGTCATTAGGTCTTACAAACGGTTCCACACGTGCCACGTTTATGTTCATAGCTCCGGGTTAACTGGTTTTTGTAAACTAACCAGCTTGGACCAATCGATGATTCCTCTGCTCTGCTGAACATGGGTTGGTGTCTGACAACCAGATGGAACCGTTATAGAGTAGTGGGGCATTATGTCAAACCTATCTCCTTATTAATTTTTCTCGAATGAAAACGATACTATGGTATAACTGAGCACACATACATAGTCATGGTCATGGACTCATGGTACATACAATTACGACTAGCATTCCCAATTCTCTTCTTGATTCAAAACCTTAATTCACTTTATGCAATTTTTAATTACAGTAGTAGTGTTTGGGATGATAAAGATTGGCATCTTCGTATCTTATACATCAATTATTGTACTCATGAACAGTCCCTCGCATGAGACATTTTGTTAGTCAATTTTCTTACCAAATTTATATTCCTACCAAAAATAAAGATGGTCTAAAAGATGTTTATCCTCTCTTTTCTCTTTCTTTTCAGTGTTAAATCTTCAAAAGTAATTCAAAGTTTTGCTAATAGGAATCAAAAATAATTTAGACTTTGTGATGAAGTGACCTTGAATTCAATTGCGTCCACAACGCTAAGACTCCTTTTTGGTCCATTATTAAGCATCTAGCATAGAAAACGAGATATACTTATTCCTAATTTTTCAACTATCATATAACATTCATACATACTAAGGGCATGTTTATAGGGAGATCAGTTTAGGGTGTTCCTAGAGTATAAATATTGTGAAAATAATGTAAGATCAGTAGTTAAAAACTTTTGTTAAAAAGTTAGTTATTAGGAGAACATATTTAAGATCTTAATATTTAATAATATAATATTTTTATAGAAATTTAAGAATAACATAGATTAATGTTTAATAAAAATTTTAAGAATGTTTAATACTATTTAATAATATAATGTTTATTAATATTCTTAAACATATTACAATTATAAAAATTTATAAAATAACATTTTAATTGCAAACTTATAAAA
>NC_025689.1:4232922-4288476 GCF_000633955.1 Camelina sativa | reverse complement strand
TTTTGTTAAAAAGTTAGTTATTGGGAGAACATGTTTAAGATCTTAATATTTAATAATATAATATTCTTATAGAAATTTAAGAATGTTTAATAAATACATAGATTAATGTTTAATAAAAAATTTAAGAATGTTTAATACTATTTAATAATATAATGTTTATTAATATTCTTAAACATATTACAATTATAAAAATTTATAAAATAACATTTTAATTGCAAACTTATAAAATTTTTACTAAAATTCAAAATACAATGCCATATTTTTATGAAAAAAAAATAAATTGTAAATAATTTTTTAAAAAAAACAAACAAACATATTACTTAATTAATTAAACAAGACAAACATTTTATTTAATTAATACATAGATTAATGTCCAAATTTATTCCATATATTCTCAACCAATCCGAGAGAGACACGTCACACAAGATCATGCCCAAGAACAGTTCTAGAATAAGATCAATGAGCCTGATCTTAAATTCACTATTCAATTATTTTCATTTTTAAAGGGCCTAAGAACACTCTATCTGATATACCTATAAACATGGCGTAAGTAGACGAACGTTTGTTTTATGCATGTTTACTTTAAAATTAACTAAGATCTAAAACGTGTAACTCAACTTCACGAGTGTTTACAGAAGATCATACCATGTCAACTACAGGGTTTCATTTCATAACATTTGAATTTTCTTTTTTTGCTTATGTACAATAATTTACTATAAATTGTCATGAATATACATGTGTTTTCTCCAAAAAAACATTATTCATCCAAAACCCCACAAGGAACAAAAACTCCTGTTAGAGATAGGAAACCTCACTAAGAAAAAGTTTTTGATATCCACCATCCAAATAATTCTCTCTTATTGGTAATCAAAATGTTTTATTCTCAGCGAAAAAAAAAAACATTTTTGTGTTGTATGGTCATTGAGTGGCATAAGATTTCAGTAGACTAAATCGCTAGGATTTAATTGATTACTAGATTGATCTCACGTCAGCGGTCAGCCATTCTCCAACAATAGTTATGGAGTCGGTTAATTAATTTTGTATAGTTGGAGAATGCAGAAAATCTGAGTTGGCAAAGTCGTTGGTACTTTACTTCCAAATGGTTTAAGATTCGTAGGAAGTTGTGCCCTCTGCCATTAACCTCAGCCAATAGAATGAAACTTGCATGGCCCCGAATCAACTTGCTCTCGATAATATTAGAGAATTTGTTAAAAATGTCTTTTGATATACCTTTTTTCAAAAATACTCTCTTTTCTGGCCATTTTTATTTATGCCCTCTTTTAATTTTTAATGACCATTTTATCCTTAGATGAAAGTTATTTTATTCAATAAAAAGAAAAACAAAATTTTTCCGTCAAAAAATTTCCGACATATTTTCCCGCCAAAAAAATTTTTTGTCAAAAAAAATTTGATACAAAATTTCGAAAAAAAAAATTTTCCGCCAAAATTTTTCCCGCCAAAAAAAATTTACAAGATTTTTAAAAGGTTTTTAAAAGGTTTACAAATGGTTTTTAAAAAGATTTTGAAAAGGTTTTTAAACACCTTCTAAATGCTTTTACAATGTTTTTAAAAACTTTGTAAAAGTTTTTATAAGATTTTTAAAAGAGTTTTAAAAGGTTTTTTAAACAACTTGTAAACGCTTTTACAAGATTTTTAAAAGGTTTTTAAAAGGTTTTTAAAAGGTTTACAAATGGTTTTTAAAAAGATTTTGAAAAGGTTTTTAAACACCTTCTAAATGCTTTTACAATGTTTTTAAAAACTTTGTAAAAGTTTTTATAAGATTTTTAAAAGAGTTTTAAAAGGTTTTTAAACACCTTGTAAATGCTTTTAAAAAGTTTTGAAAAGCGTTTACAAGGTGTTTAAAAACCTTTTAAAGCATTTACAAGGTTTTTAAAAGCGTTTACAATATGTTTAAAAACTTTTTAAAAACCTTGTAAACGCTTTTAAAAGTTTTTTAAAAGCATTTACAAGGTTTTTAAAAGGTATAAATTTCAATATTTTTGGTGGGAAAATTTTTCGATTTTGGTGGGAAAATTTTTTTTTTGGCGGGAAAAAATAATTTTTTCGGGAAAAATTTTCGATTTTGGCGGGAAAAAAATTTTGGCGGGAAATTTTTTTGGCGGGAAAATATTTTCGATTTTGATGACTGTACATTCTTGCTGTCACTCAAAAAAGGGTAATTTGATCATTTTGTATATAAAGAGGGGTAGTTTTAAAAATGGTCACATGAAGAGGTATTTTTAAAAAATGATATGGAAAAAGGGGTATTTTTGAGAATTCATATATCTATGAATTCCGTGAAAACCCAATTGCATATTTTCTTATACTGTAAAGTGTAAACAAACCAAAGGTTTAAAGTACAGTAGGACTTTATGAATATTTATTTATTGATACAAATATGTATTACTATTTTGAAAAAGGAAATTATTGAAGTTCTGAATATAAATGACCGAGAGTCAAAGAAGAGAGACTATCATTTGACTAGAGAGTATAAAACAGGCATATCGCCATATCGGTAAGATGTTAATTTAAATATACTGTAGAATCTTTTTATATTATTTTCTTTTATATATATAGTTGATATGAGAAATTTTCCACGCATATCATTATCAACCTAACTTATTATATTTAAACTATATAAAACCATGAAAATCACTATCAACATTTAACATTTTGATAGTATACTTAACGTGTTTCTTTCCCCATAATCAAACTAATACAAATAATTTAAGAAAACCCATAAAAAAGCCAAGTACAAATGTATATAAATGGGGTATTTGACCTAAAGAAACCAAAACTCTATCTAAAATCAATGGCGTGAAAACTAAATCTAACTACAAAAATAGTAGACATACCGTCGTAGGATCATCGAGAAATCACTTATTAAAAACTTATATTCCTCAGCAGAAAAGTATTTTCTTGATAGGATCTTTTATAAAATAAAATAAGTAAAAATTGTCAATAAATACAAATAAAATAAGAAAAATATTAGCTGACAGAAGATAAATAGTACTAAAACAACCTCAAATAAAATATATATATATAATTTATCGCCATTCTTATAGGATCTCTCTCTCATGCAAAAAGCAAAACAACAAAAATAAATTCAGACAAGAAACCTCAACGGCTCAGACCCACCAATATCTTTGCTTCTGTCTCAAAGAATCAGCACTAACTATACATATATGAAAAAAAGGATCCATCTTTTTTATTTCTTCCGATTCGATTTCTAAATCTCTTCTCCCTTTCTTTCTTTTTTGACTGATTAGGATTTTTCATTTTGATCAGTTGCGAATCGAGCTGGATTCTCTTGCCTCCTTCTTTTTGTTTCTCTTTCTAAATCAAAAATCAAAATCAAAATAAGGTCTCTTTTATTATTTTAGTGAAGGAGATAAATTCGCTAAAAAAAGGCGAATCTTTTTTTTTTTTTTTTGTGAAAATTATAAAAGCTGGCTTTCTCGAAATTTCTTCATGTCGTCGACCAAGGAGAAGAAGCAGAAGAAGAAAGAGAACGTCTTCTCTTAGCAGCCATGACCGCCACCGAAGCTAAGAATCGCAAAACCAATGTCGGAGGATACGATGATGATCTTGTTGATATCGAAATCCCTGACACTGCTCATCAAATCAGCAGCGGTTTGTTTCCCTTAATTCCTAATTTTTTAACTTCAGAATCCAATCATTGTTGTTCTTGTGTGGGGAGAAAGTTTTAATCTTTTTTTAATACCCAAATTTTCAATTTGTTTAATACTACTTTTTGGGTTGACGAGGGTCGAGGAAGAAGAAATAAACAAGACTCCTCCCATGTAGCTTTTCTTTTGTGGTTTTGAGATAACTTTGCCAATGATGATGATGACTCTGACTAGTTAAATGTGTTAACTTTGATGATTTTGACGATGACCCTTTCTTTAAAAATGTTGTTTATAATGGTCCTGGGATGGGTTTATTTGATATGGAGTACACATTTCTTTATTGGGTTCTCTCTTTATCTCTTTGTAAAAATGTTGTCTTTAATGCTCATATAATGTGATAATTGGATAAGGAGTTCATGTTTCTTGATGGGGTTATCCTCCCTCTAACCATAAGACTGGGAAATTTTGTTGTTTTGCAGAACCCTTTTTTTCTGTAATCTGAGGTCTCACATTTTTGGGAAGCTTATATAGTATGTTTTTGTGGGATGTACAGATTCATGGTTTCAGGTGGCGTTCGTTTTGACTACTGGTATAAACAGTGCGTATGTGTTGGGATATTCAGGAACAATCATGGTTCCTTTAGGTTGGATTGGTGGTGTAGTTGGTCTTCTTATTGCTACTGCTATCTCTCTCTATGCAAATACTCTCATTGCCAAGCTTCATGAGTTTGGTGGCAAGAGACACATTCGCTATAGAGACCTTGCTGGTTTCATTTACGGTAATAAAAATAGACCAAACCACCTCTCTTAGTTTGCTTTCTGTTTTCTCTTATCTTCTCTTTACTTGAATATAATCTCTCTTTTTATCAGGTAGAAAGGCTTATCATCTTACATGGGGATTGCAATATGTCAATCTTTTCATGATCAGTTGTGGATTCATCATACTTGCTGGTTCTGCCTTGAAGGTAGTAAACACTTTGCTCTCTTGATTCTTGAAATTTGTGAGCCGAGTCAGTAATATTTGGGATGTGTTATGTGTTTTTTTTGCAGGCTGCTTATGTGCTTTTCAGGGATGATCATACCATGAAACTACCTCATTTTATAGCCATTGCTGGTTTGATTTGTGCTATTTTCGCAATTGGGATTCCTCATCTATCAGCTCTTGGAGTCTGGCTTGCAGTTTCAACCATCCTCAGTCTCATCTACATCGTTGTGGCTATCGTGCTATCGGTTAGAGATGGTATAACATTCAACATTACTCATGAGTTTAACTACTGAACAAACTCTGAAGTTTTCGTTCTGTTTTGTGTGTGTTGTAGGAGTCAAAACACCATCAAGAGACTACGAGATACAAGGATCATCATTCAGCAAAATATTCACCATCACAGGAGCAGCAGCAAATCTTGTTTTCGCATTCAACACCGGGATGCTTCCAGAGATTCAGGTGATTGTTTTCAAGATTTCAGCTTCATGTTACTTTGCATCTTAAACAAAAACTTGTTTGTTAGTTATATTGACATTATAAAGTTCCAAAATGATATAGGCAACAGTGAGGCAACCGGTTGTAAAGAACATGATGAAAGCTCTATACTTTCAATTCACAGCAGGTGTTTTACCTATGTACGCAGTTACATTCATCGGATATTGGGCTTACGGATCCTCAACCTCGACCTATCTGTTAAACAGCGTCAATGGTCCACTTTGGGTCAAAGCCCTTGCTAACGTATCAGCTATCCTTCAATCCGTTATCTCTTTGCATGTAAGTGTTCCTCTTTTAATAAACTAGAAACGTCTAAGCCAGTCCCGTTCTTAACTCAATTCTTGTTGTAGATATTTGCGAGTCCAACATATGAGTACATGGACACAAAGTTTGGGATCAAAGGAAACCCATTGGCGATTAAGAACTTGATGTTTAGGGTCATGGCGAGAGGCGGGTACATAGCGGTTAGCACGCTTCTCTCAGCGCTGTTGCCTTTCTTGGGTGACTTCATGAGCCTTACAGGTGCAGTGAGCACATTCCCACTCACATTCATTCTAGCCAACCATATGTACTATAAGGCTAAGAACAATAAACTCAATTCAATGCAAAAGCTATGGCATTGGCTGAACGTTGTCTTCTTCAGTTTGATGTCTGTTGCTGCAGCCATTGCAGCTGTCAGGCTCATCGCTGTTGATTCCAAAAATTTCCACGTTTTTGCAGATTTGTAATTCATTAATATATTAATTATAGTCAACCAACTTGTATGTTGTTTATTTAGGCGTCGTTTAATTTCTCCTACCATATATAAGCTTGTTGTATTCTCTCTTTTTCTTAACCATTAGAGCCTTAAAAATTATAAATAAATAAGATTTCTCAAATTTATTAAAAAGCATACAAATGACCAATTTAGTATCATCAAAGCATTATTAGTCAATTGTACCAATTTTCATTTTCAGTATACAATTGGAAAATATATGATTATAAAGTCGTTTGAAAATAAAAATAGCTTGATGGTATTTTCTAAAAAAGATGGTGTCCCAAAAATTAAATTTTACTTTATTCCATCTCAAGTGAAATGGTGGTTGTGGTGCTGATGTTTTCTATGAGCCCACATATTTCAGAGATTTGTTTAGTGACACTTTTTTGAAAATCAGTTGTTATAGTGTCCCCCAAGAAAAGAAAAAAACCTTATTTTCTTTGTACCTATTAATATAAGAAATGCGACATTTTTTGGATTCTTGAAAATTAGTTGTAAAAGTCCATAAAAAATTATTATCCATCTTATTCCGTCGGTTATATAATCATTCAACTTTAGATTATTCAATAGGTTAATCAAACAAATGGATTAAACCCCTATTTAATTAGTCAATAAATATTAATTCTACTCAATCATCTCTTTTTTAGAAATGGAATCATAGTAGAGAAGAACATAAAACAGGTAACTAAAAAAAAACCCTTAAATTAGTAAAATAGAGAAGATAAGAAAAAAAACAGAGTTTTGTTGGGTTTTAGTTAATGGATATTAGTGATTAGAACCTAATCTTTTTCAATGATTTGCTGTTTTTATTTCAAAATTAAAATAATTTAGACAGGCCAAAGTGGAACCCCACTGTCTCCACCAAAGCTCTTAACATAATAAAAAGAAGAAGAAGAAAAAAAAAAACACGAAAGCGTTTTATTATTTTTTGGTTCATCGTCGTCGTGCTACATAATCATTTACCTTTCATCTTCTTCTTCTTCGCCTTCACGCAGCTCCAATCTCACACCACCTGCATTTCTCTCTTTCACGATTCTTTTGATTTCGTCTTTTGCGTTGGGTCAGATCGACAAAGAGGTAACCATTGTGAGGTTTGTTAGTTGTTTACGATTCTATTCTGTTAAAAATCAGATTTTTATTTTGTAATTTTTTGTAGATTTTATAAAAAGATGCGATTTTTGTGTTCTGTTTTTTTTTTAATGTAAACTATTATGTATGAATCCAAGGATCGATTTGTTTGAAAGTCTTGAATTGATGCAAATAGCTAATGTGAAAAAGTCAAGAAGGTGATATTCTCTTAAACCTCATTGTGTTGTGGTTATAGAGGTAGGTAGACGAAGAGAGGTTTGAGGAGGATCGTGAAGTAGTCAAAGAGAAACGATGTCGTTTACAGGAACTCAGCAGAAATGCAGAGCGTGCGAGAAGACAGTTTACCCTGTGGAGCTTCTCTCAGCTGATGGAGTCTCTTATCACAAGTCTTGCTTCAAATGCTCTCACTGCAAAAGCAGACTTCAAGTGAGTTTATTTAAGATTTTGCTCTTTTGCTTTTCACTTCATCAATCCATGAACCGAGTGTTTGATCAAGATTCAAGTGCTTGTCTATATGGATGTTCTCATTTCACTGAAATTCAAGGTTCAATCTTTACCAGTAGAGCTTGAAAATGGCCTAGTTTCACATTAGCAGATCCTCGATTAGGTTACTATCTGTGTGAAAGTTTAAGCTTTAATGACCAATACTCTCTATGAGCAATTCTTAAATGTAGTTATTAGCATTGTGAACGTTTTGAGGGTTTCATGAAAGAGTTTTATCTACAGAGATACTTTATCTGATCTGGTCTTCTTTTCAAGTGATCAAGTTTAAACGTGTTGATGGTTTTGGAACAGCTGAGCAACTATTCATCAATGGAAGGAGTTGTGTACTGTAGGCCACATTTTGAGCAGCTCTTCAAGGAGTCTGGTAGTTTCAGCAAGAACTTTCAGTCACGTATGTCACTCTTTTTCTAACTTCACCTTTTGATCCAACTTTTCACTTGTGGTGTCTCTCTTTAACTTTATCTTCAAACTTCTCTTTCCTTTCACAGCTGCAAAGCCATTGTCTGATAAGCCAACCCCTGAGCTGGTAACCACATCTTAACAACGCGTCCATGTTCTTATTTAGTTATATGGCTAGAGATACTTGACTCTATTCTCTTCTTGGTTGTTCTCAGACAAGGACACCTAGTAGAGTTGCTGGTTTGTTCTCTGGAACGCAAGACAAATGCGCTACTTGCAGTAAAACCGTGTATCCTATCGAAAAGGTTAATATACATTTTCAGTCTTTCTTTCACATTGCTTTCCGCTTCACCTGCCGTTGGATCATTTTCTTATATTCATCTTGTTATGTTTTCTGTAGGTAACTGTGGAGAGTCAGTGTTACCATAAATCTTGCTTCAAGTGTTCTCATGGAGGCTGTCCGATTTCTCCATCAAACTACGCAGCACTCGAAGGAATTTTGTACTGCAAGCACCATTTCGCTCAGCTTTTCAAGGAGAAAGGAAGTTACAATCACCTCATCAAATCTGCTTCCATCAAACGTGCTTCTGCTGCTGCTGCTGCTACTGCAGCTGTAGCAGCCGTTCCCGAATCTTGAATTCCCAACATTTTAAGTTAAACAAATTCAGTTTATTTGTCTTTTGTATCTGTAATGTGTTTTGTGTTACCTGTATTCACTTCTTCATGAACCAGGCATAACATTCTCTGAGGTCTCTCTTGAGTTTTTTCCTTGTTGTGTGATATAGAGGCTGTTCTTTTGGTAAACGCTGCGGCTGCGGCAGCGGTAGATTGAAACGGCGTGTCAAGCGGAGTAGTAGTAATGTTAAACGATACCGAGGACTTGAAAATTATAGATCTAAATGAGTCGCAGATGGCATCCGTTGAGTCGCGACGGTATCGGATTGATCGCTGAAAAATATTAGCGACATATCAATCTCCATCACCGTTCATCATCTGCGACACTTCTCTCTCATCTCTGTATATTTTGCTCTCCGGCAACACTGTTTTTCTTCTTTACCTGTCGCTGCCGCAACGTTTAGCAAAAGAACAGCCTTATATTATTATTCTTATATATCTATTTTTTTAATAACCGGTGGAACGAACCGGCATATTAGACCGGACAAATCGTTATCTTTAGTCATGTTCGGTTCGGTTCGGTTCTTCATTAAACTTTTAAAAATTCTAGTAAAACAGAGTAATCTGAGATAGAAACTGAAACCTAAAAAAGCTAAAGAGACGAACTTTGCAATTGTGAACTTTCGAAAAAATGAACACAACCTCTGATCTCCTCCATGGCCGTCTTCTCCGGTGAGTGACTTAGTTAGTTATCTCTCTATCCACCTCTTTACAGCTTTCTTAAAAGAACCCTAATTTTGATTTTGTTTTGAGGATTCAGATTATCTAAACAAATAACAGAGATTCTCAGACGCACACAGTACACACCGCAAGAGAGCAGCAAAGTATCAACCAAAGATATACTTTTTTCCTTGTTACCAAACACTTCGTCTCTTCACCAAGTCAATGAAGAAGAATCGATCAAGAATCTCGCGCTTGCTTGTGCACTTCTCTCTTCTTCACGTTCCTCCACTCACGAACTACTCTCATGGATTCCAGATAACCTCTCTGCCATTGGGGAGTCTACATTTCGAGAGATTGTTTCAGTGATTGAATTGTTACCGATTGTTTTGCCGGAGCTGAAAGATGGAATCGAAAAGAGTTCACTTGGTAAGAGCAGTGATGCAGAGGATGTTGTAGCTGCAATGGCGAGAACACCTGTTGGTTATGCGATCATTGCGGCTCACCAGCTCAGGTGGTTTGTGACTCAGGTCTGAATTTTATTAAAAATTGAGAATTGTTTTGTTCTGTTTTGTTGTGAACAAATCCAACTTTATAATTTTGGAGGTGTTTTGTTAGGTTGAGAAACCAAATCTGGTGAAATTTTGCAACTTGGTGGTTCCTTGTGCTTTGACAGCACTTGATCATTGGTCTCCTGAAGTCAAAGTAAGTATTTTTGAGATGTTGAGATCAATGAGTTTGGCTGGTTAAGCCTCCTACATTTTGGAATATCTTAAGGCATAGTGAGATTGATGATATCTCTCATTGTTTGATGACAGGGGCAAGGTATGATAAACTTGGTTCATCTTGCTAAAAATGTGACTTCAGGTGACCTCGGTTTGTATGGAGATGTGGTTCTTGATGCCTGTTGCCAGAATATAGCTTCTGATGATGAGATTTGGATACATGTGGTGGAGTTATCAGTGCTTCTTGTGACTAAAATCCACCCAAATAATCCCCGTAGCCCGTGGTAAAATAAATTGTTCTCTATCTTGTCAATTACATTTGTTCAGAAGATGAAGACGTAATCAGAAAAAAAAAAGAAGTTGCCTTAAAGATCATTCATCTGATCCTGACTATACCCTCACGTGTCTCCATAGATTGGTTCTACTGTTCCATCTTTCTCCTTTTGCTAATTTTGAAAGTTTTCTTTCTTAGGTACGAGAAGCTTATGAATGAGATGCTTGGCCATTTGGAACGCCAACCAAGAAATAAGGAGCGACGTATAGCTTGGCTAAGATTCATTGAGCCACTCTTGAACGCTCTAGGGCTTTTCTTACTTGCTCATTTTCGACGTATCTTCCCTCTTTTCTTTCAGTGGATGCATTCAGACGATGCTGAAACTGTTTTGTTGGTATGGACTTGTTCATCTTGTAAATATGTTAGATTACCCTGCTCGTTCTGACATTCTTTAAGATAAACATGAAAGTTTCATTACCTGGAAAATACTGTATAGGTTCTTGAGAGACTGGAGACGGTTGTGAGGTTGACGTGGATTAGAAACTCACCTTTCATCCCAAGGTTTAAGCCTCTAGATTACTAAAGAGCAATAAATTATGAGTGCTTTTAGAAAAAAATATTTATCTCTTATCCACGGTTTAACATCAATCATCTAATGATTTTGGATCTTCAGATTGGTGGAGGAGCTAGTTGCCTTGTACAAAGAGTCATCAACGCGTAAAGATCGCGATGATATTAGACCTCTTATACTCCGTTTCTTGCTGCTACTCCGCCAGTATGTTTCTATGGCTTATCAAATGCACTACCAAAGATTGTTCACATATATGTTTTCTGTTTTATAGCTCCCTCTCTCTTCCTCTCTCACAGGTGCAAAAGCTTACAATTTGAGTCAGCTTGGAGTCAGTACCAGGAGGATCCAAATCTGAGCACTGTTAGTGGATATATATGGGCTAGCTCAAGTTGATATTACGAGCCTCTGTTTGACTTATAGGCCTACGGTTCATGACAAAAGCAGTCATTCTTTTCTCTTCTAGTTCTCTGATAATTAGTTTTGTCAAGGCCGAGTTATGCTCTGTAATTAATGGCTAATTTATGTGTTTTTGTATGAATTTGGTTCTTTGAAGCTATTCCCATTTGCTGCATATATTCTTGGATACAAGACCACTCACTTTGTGCTGTTTATATTGACCAAAGACAGGACCAAATTCAAGAGATTGTAGAAGAAAATACCAAGTATTACAATACGTCTCTACATTATCTTTGAAACCGTATAACAAAAAAATTACATAACACTCTTGAAAATCTATACACATCAAACTCCATGGTCTCATGTTTCACTGTAAGCCAGAACATCATCATAGGTAAGGCTTGGAAGTTTGAACAGACGCTTGCTTTGCCAATTCCATTGGCCTCTTAGCACATCCATATGATTACCAATTACTCCAATTACACGCTGACCTCTTTCCAACTCTTCCTTTTGTCTTGTATCTTCCCTGCAATACGAGAATATAACTAACTTATTTAACAATCTCTGTTTTTATTTTGCTAGTTTGATATGAGTGAAATTAGTAGTTCAAGTTTATTGCAAACCTCATGATCAAACGTGACCAATCACTGTATCCTCTAGATTTTAACTGTTCGATTGTGATGTTCCGCTCTCTTTCGGGTCTTCTTGATAATAGAACCATTGTATAGCCTTGTGATATTAGCTTAGAATATAGTTCCAGTATTAGTTTGCTTCTTTGATGCTTTGCTTCTTCGATATACTTCATATAATAACCATCTTGTTCTAATCTACATAGAGAGAACAAAAACAAAAAGTTAACAATCTGAAAAAACTTGCAGAATGCAAATGAAAAAAACCAAAACACTTACAGATTGGTATCATCGATATCGAAGACAACAACATCACGGCTATCGTTCATAGGTTTGATGGTTTGGAAAGAAGTGAGAGCCATATGGATAGTGAAGTTCAACTCTCTCAAGTAGATTCCTTGTTTGATTCTGCGTAAAGCAACATCTTTGCATAACAATGGTAATTCGATATTGTCTTCTTGTTGCAAGCTATTGAGGTGAGAGTGTAAAGACAAGATTTTGCAGTAACTGAAACTCTCTTCAAGTCTTTGAGCCTCGACCACCGTTCTAATATCTCGGTTACCACAGCTCTGTAACATTGTTGCTAAAGCTATAACAAGTGTTATCATCAAAACTCCAAATGTTACAAGAGAAGCTATGAAGATTGAAGCTGCTAAAGATGTCATGTAACATCCTGATTCTATCGTGTATCGACTCCCCAATTCTGTAGAAACAAAAAAGAATCATTGCAATAAGTCAAGAATCAGACCAAACTCAGATGTTCGAACTTAAAAGATTATAAATATGTATATATTACCGGAACCACCTCGGCTGGATAGACCTGAGAATTCCCTCTCCATCTGATGACCATAAGCCGACATTTTTCAACACTATGATGATGATGATGAACTTAGAAAGTTTAGTTTGTACCTTGTGTAGTCGTAGAAGCTTCAAAAGCCAAAGCGAATCTTTAATGGATCAAGATCTGGAAGAGAAGAAGAAAATAAAATCTGCGGCATGGTGACAAGAAAACAGAAAACATACACGTGACTTTATTATGGTTGTCATCAGATCCCAACTTGATGATAATGCTCTGATCAGTTCAGCTTATCTTCTTTTACTCGATCAAATAAACAAAACATTCTTCTCTTCTTGTATTCTTTTTCCAAATTTGGTGGAGACACCCAAAAAAAAAAGGAATCAGACCAAAACTTATCTTCAGATATTGGAAAATGTACCCATCGCGGCTACAAAAATACTCTCTCCGTTTCAAAATATAGGATGTTTTAAGCAAAGCACGCAGATTAAGAAGTCTTTACTTTTAACAAGTTCAACCAATCAGAAACAATACTGCATAATATAAAATACTAAATTAATCTAAAAGTTGCATTGAGATTTGAAAGCATCCTATATTATGAAACAACAAACTTCTCCAAAACATCTTATATTTTGAAACGGAGGGAGTATTAAATACTATTAGGCTTAATTAGAAATTAAATAACTGAATTAACTGATGACAGATCATTCCTTTACTCGATTATACCAAATATTAAATATTTCATATGCTTTTAGGTGTATCCAATAATAAGTGAACAACATATATACGAACCTTTTGATTTAATAATAGAAACTGGTCCAATGATTCCGGATCTACTTCAACTTTTTACGATATATATTGTGAGGAATGCTATATATCATTTTTTACGTTTTCAAAACATGATCCACTCTTTTTTTAGATTTTACTATTCAGAATATTCATCATAATGAGAAACGGTTCGTTTTTGAAATCAGGAAAAAAGGATAAATGAGATGACCCCAGTGTCAAACATTATTGATGCGAATTGTTAGATTTTCAGTAACTAGTACGAATATACTCCCTCCGTTTCAAAATATAGGATGTTTTAAGCAAAGCACGCAGATTAAGAAGTCTTTACTTTTAACAAGTTCAACCAATCAGAAACAATACTGCATAATATAAAATACTAAATTAATCTAAAAGTTGCATAAAAAGTTGAAAACATCCTATATTATGAAACAAAAATATTTCTCTAAACATCCTATATTATTGAAACGGAGGGAGTATTTAGGAATCTTTTATGAAAATTATTAGTATACAGCTTCAACCAATAATTTGATGCGAAAGAGTAACATGATTTGCTAATACTCGATCATATATATGTCTTCATCAATCATTTATAACCCATGCGAACTGATAATCGAAAAATTAAAACCCTAAGGATAATTATATGCTAACATAGGGTTGGAAATTGTTGGCGTACGTATACTCTAGCTAATATATTGAACCATATGTACGTTTTTGACTCTTATGCATATACGACAACAATTTTCAACCGCATGTGTTAACAAATAAATAATTATCTTTAGTTAAAAAAAAAAATGTTTTGAACATGAAGAAACCAAATTGCGTGAAGTTACTTTAGTGCAGTGGCCAAAGGTAAGTTCTTAATGCACAAGGCAACATCACACCCGGGATCAAGTCCCGCTCTCTACGAATGTAGGGATTAGGTTAATGGACATGTCTGTTGTGGTCTAATAGTTGACAAAAAAAAAAAAAAAACCAAATTGCAAACGGGTCCTCGCGTCGTCGGATGTAATATGGCCACTCCTTAAACCGAAAAGCTCGTCGTCTCTTTTCCTTTGTACAGTTTAGTTTGACTTCTTTTATATTTTGCCAAAAAATCTCGACGAGACATGGAAAAGAAAATGTAATAAATGTTTTATTTCTATGCTTTAGGGTCCAATCCATATTCCAATTTTCAAAAACCATAAATATATAGTTATATAATACAGCAACATATAGTTTTCATATACATTCGTCATGTCACGTTGTTGATGCTAGCTTATCGTAACAATAACTTAGCAAACAACTTGAAGAGAATTTTCCTATAGCCTATAAAGATTTCCAAACGGTAACACAAAACTTTTGTTATAGACTTATATAGGTGTGTTGTGTCCTCCGTACGAACCACAAACCAATGTTTTTGGAGTTTTTGGTTAATCTTGTAAGTACAAGCAATATTCGAAGAGCAATTTTGGTCATTTTATTTAGTTCTGTCTTTTGTAATGATTTGAAGATATGTATCTCAAGTATCAATTTGTATATATACGTGACGTATACGACAACAGTTTCAAAATATTACGTTACCAATTTTAATTATTATTCACTTTGATTTTTGTTTGTAAGTATAGAAGAATCTAAGAAAGGGTCCCGGCATGTATGGGTCACTATTCAAGATTCTTAAAAAGATTTATATTTGTAATTAATTTTATATATTTCCCCCAAGTATACTAAATATTATCGTAGATATATAATGGTCCCAATTTTTGGATACATCGTAGCTTCAAAAATATCTTACCATTAGGAAACGTGTGACCATAAAATTTGTTTTGTTAGATAATATTGCAAACTAAAATGGGATATGCTTAGTACTGTACAAACAATAATATAAGCCCATTTACATGTTATTATGTATATGCATGGAGGCCCAGCTCTAAGCCCACTTCTTAGCCCATTTGTAACAAGTTAGCTTCCTCTTTCTTTTTAAAAATAAATAAAATAATCATCAGTCTATGAGTGTCAGACACTTCGTCGTCTCTTTTTCATCACTCTCCTTTGAGAGCTCTAAAGAAGAGCTTCCATGGATGCGATCAAATGCAGCTCCAGTTTCCTCCACCGCACAAAGCTCAACACTCTCTTCTCCAACCACACTTTTCCTAAAATCTCCACTCCCAATTTCAAACGCATCTTCCAGCCAATTTCGATTTCCGCAAAGGACAGAAGAAGCAGCGAAGCTGAAAACGTTGCCGTAGTGGAGAAGCCTCTTAAATCAGAGAGATTCTTCGTTTCCGATGGACTTCCTTCACCATTCGGCGCCACCGTCAGAGATAACGGCGTCAATTTCTCTGTTTACTCTGCAAACTCTGTTTCCGCCACCATCTGTTTGATTTCTCTCTCCGATCTCCGTCAGGTTTATTATACAAAGCTAGTGTCTTTTGGGTTTAACTGACATTTTTGTGAAAACCCTTTTTTTGAATTTGGGTTTTTTGATCTCACGTTGCAGAACAAAGTGACGGAGGAGATACAGCTGGATCCATCAAGGAATAGAACTGGGCATGTATGGCATGTGTTCTTGAAAGGGAATTTCAAAGATATGTTGTATGGTTACAGATTTGATGGCAAGTTCTCTCCTGAAGATGGTCACTATTATGACTCTTCCAACATTTTATTGGATCCTTACGCAAAGGTAATTTGAAAAATTGTAGTTTTCTGATTTAAGGCTGACCAGTAGATAGTCTCCTTGGCAGTGGCTATAAGATTTTCCCTTTGGTTTGGTAGGCAATTATAAGCAGAGATGAGTTTGGAGTTTTGGGACCTGATGAAAATTGTTGGCCTCAAATGGCGTGTATGGTGCCAACTCTTGATGAAGAGGTACCATGATATATGTTATGCTGTTCTAATATCTATTTTTTTATTATGGATGATACTCTTTGAAAAATGTTGACTTTGCTGTCTGCAGTTTGATTGGGAAGGGGATATGCATCTGAAGCTACCACAGAAGGATCTTGTTATATATGAAATGCATGTGCGAGGTTTCACAAGGCATGAATCTAGCAAAATTGAATTTCCTGGCACATACCAGGGTGTTGCAGAGAAGCTTGACCATTTGAAGGTACTGGCTCTCAAACACATTCTGTTGAGAAAACTGTGAACTGTTATTTTAGAACAAGCTTACTATAAATAGTCTCTAGGTGAAATTTTGAGAAGTTGCTGACTATACCAGTAGATATGTTTAACATGTTCATTTGTTCAATACTGAATTCGACCTTTACTCATCATTGTGGGACAATGATATCACAGTTTATCAACTTTCATTGTGGTGCGGCGTAGTAATGACTATCTTTGTTTGCCGTGGCTATAAGCTGTCCTCAGTTTTGCAAAGAGCTTTCTTGTTTAATTCAGACGAGTTTTGGTGATTTTGACTAGGGACCATGCAAATATTCCTATTTTTTGGGTTAAAAATGAGCACACAGTTCTATTAGTAATTTTTTTTCTGTTTTAGAGCCCTTATCTAACTGAAAATATCATCAAGTAGAGATCACGGCTGTCAACTTTTAACTGTTTACATCTTGACAGGAGCTTGGGATAAATTGCATAGAATTAATGCCATGTCACGAGTTTAATGAGCTGGAGTATTACAGCTACAATACGATATTGGGAGACCATAGGTATGCCATTTGACCATGCCTGTTTAATGACACTATCTCCGCCTGGATTTTGCTCTGTCTAAGATGAGCAAACTACATAGTAAAAACACTCAAAGTTAACATATGTGGGTGATAGCATGTATTAAGTAATCTCAAGAATTCATCAACTAGGATTGTTTTTGTCTCAGGAAACTTCCAATTAATAAGGGGTGAAATAACTTAACGATAATATCACATATCTGGAATAGATAGATTGAGCAAGCTCTCAACCATACCATCTTTAACTCTCAGTCTCTCACACAGTAATTCAGTGAAATGATACATATAGCATGTCTAATCAGGTTGTCTTGCATGTTCAGGGTAAATTTTTGGGGTTACTCTACTATTGGATTCTTTTCGCCCATGATTAGATATTCATCGGCAAGCTCGCGCAACTTTGCTGGAAGAGCTATCAATGAGTTCAAAATTCTTGTTAAAGAGGCACATAAACGAGGAATTGAGGTGACAACTAGTTTCCAAGTAGCTAAATATTTGTTGCTAGGTTTATGGGTGCAGTTCTTAATAGATTTTAAGCAGGTAATTATGGATGTCGTTTTGAACCACACAGCTGAAGGCAATGAGAAAGGACCCATTTTCTCATTTAGAGGAGTTGATAACAGCGTTTATTATATGCTTGCTCCAAAGGTAATGGTCATCAAGCAGTCATGTGTTCCTTTAGTTTCACTGCTTAGAGAATAAGAGACGATCAAGAGATCTGTGGGGTAGGAAGCTAAAATGTAGGATTATTTTTCTTCTGACAGTTAAAACATAAACTAAGTCACTTTGCTGATTGGAAGTTCTGTTAATTGGTCGGTCCAGTAACTTATTATGCATCAGAAACCTGTAGGAACTGCCTGTTAAGTTTTCTCCATGACCTTTACATAACTCCGCTAAGACTAGAAAAGTAGTATATATTCCACCCCGTGATGATATCTAAGTCAACACTCATAATGATTTTGGTTTCCTAGTCTGTAGTCTCATACTGATGATTCTGATATGATTGCTTATAAATGAATCTAAAGTTTATGCATGTTTTGTGATTTAACAGGGCGAGTTCTATAATTATTCAGGCTGTGGCAATACATTCAACTGCAATCATCCTGTGGTGCGTCAATTCATAGTAGATTGCCTGAGGTAGTTCCCAAAAATATAGAGTAGACGTACTGCTTGGATTTTTGTCAAACTAAGTCTTTTTATATTCATTATCGTACTTGCGAACTCTCATTGTCTCGTGGTACACATTCTAACATTCCTCAGGTTTTATGTCTAGTGTCTAGGCTGTCTCTGTGACAAATAACTTTAGGCGTTTTGTTTATGATTACATCTAGGATGTAATGTAATCCTCATATTACACCCTGGTTACTTTGAATTAACTATTTTGAGTTTACCTGCTTTCTGGTGACTAAAGAAATCTTACACTAGGTTTATTTCCGAAAATTTATTGATTTCAGTTAACTCCTCCTAAGCCTGTGAATATCTCTCCCTTCAAACAGATATTGGGTAACAGAAATGCATGTCGACGGCTTCCGATTTGATCTTGGTTCAATCATGTCAAGGAGCAGCAGGTGCAAATGTTCTAGAGTACGTGAAATAAGTGCTGGTTTGGTCCATGTTTCTGGAATATTTACTGTTCTATTCTTGTTAGTCTTTGGGATGCAGCCAATGTTTATGGGGCTGATGTAGAAGGTGACTTGCTGACAACTGGTACCCCTATTAGCTGCCCTCCAGTAATTGACATGATAAGTAATGATCCAATACTCCGTGGTGTTAAGGTGATCAAACTAGCTCCCTTGATATTTCCCTTATAGATAATATTAGTTTACATTGTCTTCTAGAGTGGAGAGATGTGGAATTCATCACTACTATATATTCTCAATCCATTACCAAACATTAAAAATTCCCAATGTAATTAGTGATCTTCTTGTTGTAGTTCAGTATCATCGACTATTGAGCTTCCTGTGTGAATTTTCCATGTGATTTTCCAATTTATGTCATAATCTCCAGTTATGTAGATGATTGTTATAAAGTAATCATTTTCTTGATGTAAATACATTTACCGATGTAGGATCGTTGACGACGGGATATTTATTTATTATGTTGCTTCTTTGCAAACAGCTAATAGCTGAAGCATGGGATGCGGGTGGGCTATACCAAGTTGGCATGTTTCCACACTGGGGTATCTGGTCTGAGTGGAATGGAAAGGTCAGTAAATGAAAATTCAGTTCTCGTGACAGTTTCCATTTAATATGGGACAGTGACATTCTTGTCCGTTTCAGTTCCGGGATGTTGTGAGACAGTTCATAAAAGGCACCGATGGCTTTTCCGGTGCTTTTGCTGAATGTCTCTGTGGAAGCCCAAATTTGTACCAGGTAAAGTTAACTTCTATTATACGTATCTGATCTTTATGGTGTTCTTCTTGGTTGTTTTGTCTGTGAAGCTTCATATTTTTGTTTGATATCTTATTAATATTTGATTGTGTATGTGCACCAGGGAGGTAGGAAACCTTGGAACAGCATCAATTTTGTATGCGCGCATGATGGTTTTACGTTGGGAGATTTAGTAACTTACAACAATAAGGATAACTTGGCAAATGGAGAAGAGAATAATGATGGAGAAAATCACAATTACAGCTGGAACTGTGGAGAGGTAAAGATATTAGCTTTATGCTATTGTGTGGAATTTGTTTTTTGCTCTTTTCACAAAAGTATTTTAATATGATGGCTAAAATAATCATTAAAATTATAAGTCCTAGCTAAATAGCCTCAGCTGCATAAAACACGAGTTTTTAGTAGATATAAAGAATTTCTCATTGTTCATAAGATTGACCGCTTAGTATCAAATTGGAAGTTCAAAAATCAAACATCAAAACTTCAGAACTTTTGATTGGATTACCGTTGTTTTTTCTTTCATCAGCTATGCAAATTCAGTCTCTCTTATATACTTATATCATATTTTTGTAGAATGTTTAAAAGCTGAAATGAATGGCGTAACATTTTTACTTTCAAATGTCAATTAATTGGTATTGTGCTGCAGGAAGGAGACTTTGCGAGTATCTCGGTGAAGAGATTAAGGAAACGACAGATGCGAAATTTCTTTGTTTCCCTCATGGTTTCCCAAGTAAAGCTAGCAATTTCTCTATTCTTTTATTCTAATTCTTGCTTAAAGCTCTTTTTACTAATGTTATGCACATTGTTGAACTATAGTACTGGAGTAGGTCATGAGTTCAAAATAATTAACCACAAGAGAATCTAACTCCACTAGCAATTACGTACTATGCACTGATTGTATGCATTTGCAACATGTTAAGTGGTGATTGGTATGGTGTCATGCAAAGAATATGAACTAAGGATTATGAACGTTGAGCATGATCCAATTTCTTTGTCATGCTGAACTATTTATCATCAGGGTGTCCCAATGATCAACATGGGAGATGAATATGGCCATACAAAAGGGGGAAACAACAACACCTATTGCCATGACAACTATGTAAGCCCTTAATGCTTTGTTTTTAGGTTAAAATAAGTTTCTTTTTTTTTTCTCAGTATCAACTTTCCAATAATGTTAATACAATTCTGATGCAGATGAACTATTTTCGATGGGATAAAAAGGAAGAAGCAGACTCTGACTTCTTCAGATTCTGCCGTCTTCTTATCGAGTTTCGTGAGTACGTAATCTTCTTTTATGAGTATGTTATTATTTAGATGATCGCTTTCATGTAATTTCAAATCCATTAATTGACATGTTTCTTTCTTTTCACCCTTGTAGTGAATGTGAATCACTTGGCCTGAACGATTTTCCAACAGCAAAGCGTCTGCAGTGGCATGGTGTTGCTCCAGAGGTGCCAGACTGGTCTGAAATAAGTCGATTTGTTGCATTTTCACTGGTACGATTTTCTCATGCTCTATCTCGCTTTGTCACTTAGGTAGTGGTATAAAGCAAGAGCTCCCATTTGATTGCTCTAGGAACTGAAACCTCTAACAGGGACAGCTCCCATTTGATTCTTTGTGTGCAGGTCGATTCTGTGAAGAGAGAAATCTATGTGGCCTTCAACACGAGTCATTTAGCCACACTTGTTTCTCTGCCTAACAGGCCTGGATACCGATGGGAGCCATTTGTAGACACGAGCAAACCGAGCCCTTACGACTGCATAACACCGGATCTCCCAGAGAGAGAAACGGCCATGAAGCAGTATAGGCACTTCTTGGATGCAAATATGTATCCAATGCTCAGTTACTCATCCATCATTCTCCTTCTTTCACCAGTTGACGACAGTCGACAGTAGAAACTGACTTTGCGTGATTTCTCCAAAAGTTCATTAAAAGAAAGAAACCACCAAAATATTGTGGAATCTTCTCAAATGTGAATGAGATGCATATACGACAATTATTTCATTACCTATAAAATGTATTATTGTAAAGGCTCTTTTGTGGTTAAGAAGAATCTGAATGGGGTACCTTTGGTCGGCTTGAGATATGCCCACTCACTGTCTATACAAAGATTCCTTTATAGTATGTTGCATCCGTCGCTCTTTGAATTCGTGTAAGAACAATAAATCAAAGCTTTCATCTATAAAGTTATAAAAATGGTATATTTTTTTTTTCGCTTTTTGACTTATGTTTTTTAAAACAATTGTTTGTCACAAGACTCACAACAACAAATAGAGTTGTTACAAATGGCAACCAAATCAAATATGTAAACGAAGATAGAACAGAAACTCTCAAAATCTTTGGGGTTTTTTTTTATTGAAAAAGGAAAAGAGTACACAGACCCCTGTGGAAAAAATAAAATTGTGATGGCCATACAAACAAGACTATGTGATCTCCCAAAACCATTGACGACGATACAACAAGAAAAAATCAAGAACCAGAAGTAGACAGTTCGTGGAAAACCAAAAACGCGAGACTAAAAGAGATAACCAAATCTTTATATACAAACCTGTTTTGTTTTTGGTCATATCATACTTGGCGCTCTCAGAACTCTAACAGTTGTTGGACAATCTGTTCTCTGACCAGCTAGAGAGTAGTAAGCCAATATATGAGCCGGATGCTCCATCTCTCTTATCTCTCCCAGCTGATTCACTTCTGGGACTCTTCTCGATGGAATCAGCTCGATGTTCCAGTACGGTCTAGCCATCTGCATTAGATCTTGTCCCGTCATCGATGCTCTGTAACCTTGTACCCAAAGGTATCTCAATGATGGTAATTTCTTAACCGCTGCAGCAATTGCTCGCTCGCTGAAACAACAACCTCTCATCTCTAGCTTCTGTAGATTTGGACAACCTCTTGAGAATTCCATTAGACCCTCATCTGATTCACCTACGTAACCCAGCAGCATCCATCTCACATTTGGACTGTACTGTCCGATATAACTCAAGCCCACGTCGGTTAAACCACCTTGTCTCAGATAGAATGCAAACCGTCTGAGCTTCTTGCAACCAATCAAGAGGGATCGGACTCCGTTGTCCAGTGGTAAATCTGTAATCCTTTCTTCCCGGTCGAGTAAGACAAGGCGGAAGTCACAGAGGTTTTTCAGATATGTGCCTATGCTTTCAAGAGATTCATTAGTTATATCTGAGACATACACCGCCATGTACTCTAGCTCCTGGCAGCCCTGAGCCAATGCAATAAGTCCTCTTTGTGAGACTAAGCCTTCTTCATCCTCCATTCCTTGTTCATCTGCCCCCCGTTCAATCCTCAGCCGCTTCAAGTGCTTACAGTGCTGTGCAAGAACCTCTAGACCCCTATCTCCGATTACATTCCTTGTCTGAAATACAACAAGAACTTCAGTTGAATATTTTTATGTAAAAAGAACGGACCTTGCATTCATATCCCCTATCTACCACATTTTTATACTCTTAATGCTAGATTCATTGACAGTTGAATAGTGTGGAGTTGATAAGAAAATAGGTGAATTACTAGCTTAGAAATCTATCGGTAACAAATAGGATAATAAGTAAACAATAGGAGAAGCATCATTTACCACTAAAGACCCTGCCCCAAATATAAAGTTAACAAGAAAAGACGGAATGTTAAATATTTACCTCGAGAACTTCCAAATTTGGACACTTTTGGATCAGCGTACAATGATCCTCAGTTTCTAGCAATGCATAAAGCAAATCTAATTTCCGGATTTGGGCTGCGAATGGAAATAGTATTGGCATTTCATTAGGTCCCATGTAAGAGAGGCCCAGACGACATAGTTTTCGAGGGAAAGTCAGATTCATGTACTTCTCAGGCATTCCAATATCCTCATTCAAAGAGCCACCACAAAATTCTTCAAGATTAGCTGCAGCCTTAAAGAACCCAACTAGCTCCAAAATCTCAAAGTCACCGACCTTCACAGAAACCAGAGAGCGGCAATTTCTAGCTATGGTTTCCAAGTCTTTAGGGCTGATTTTGGCAAACTCCGTCATGTAGAAGTTTAAAACCTCCAGAGAAGTGTTGTTCTGAGCAAGCTCATGAAGCCACTTACCATCCTTTTCAATAAAAGAACTCTCTTCCATTAACAACGTTTTTATTTTCCTGGAAAAAAAACAACAGACATAAACATGAGTACATAAAAAACCAACTCAAGATATTTGAATTTTCAGCTAAAACTGAATACACATAACTTGCAGATAAGAAACAGCACAAATGTTTATACTTCCCCAATTGAGAAATAACTGAAGATCACTGCAATTTTTGCTTTAATAACAGTGGCAGAGAAATTAAGGATAAAAGAACAACATGACAAACAACAACTCCTAGAAACTGCAAATGTCTGCTTATATAAATCTTTAAGTGTAAAGTGTGGTAAAGTAACGTTCAACAATATCATTAAGGAGAAAAAGTGCACACCAAAGTTTCTACTTGCCCAATTAAGGTAATCAAGATCAGATCATCACAAACACAAACTTCAAGATATGGTTCTTTGTACAACTGACTTATAAAGTTACAAATAAAAAAGAGCCAATTGCAACCTTTTGTTCTACAGTTCTAGTCAAAGTAGGAAATAACAAGTGTCATCAACAAGATAAGGCTAAACCTCAAAGAGCATCGATTCAAACTCAAATCTTGATACTAAGAAGAAGTGTAGTATTACCTGCAGTGAGTAACGATGCTCAAAAGACCATCAGTAGTGAAACCAGAGCACTTATCAAGCTTCAAAGCCTCAAGATCATCTGATCTAGCTCTAGCTAAACGATCCAGATCTAAGTCACTAACAATCATCCGACGGAAGTGCACTGACTTAAGCTGCCTAAGCGAGTTAGATATCTCAGTAACCCAAGGAGTAACGTAACCTCCCCAGTTCTCCGGGATCAGATTAAACATAGCAGCTCTCGGCTTGCCTTTAAGCTTGAGAGACCTCAAGTTCGGGAACCTACGGCTGAGACGATCAGGAGTCGCTGTGTAGCATAGCGCCATGGTCACATGCTCCCTCGTCTCGGAATCAATCTTAAACCACCTCCGACACACCAGAGACGCCGCATCTCGATCCTTGGGATCGGTTATGTACGTCATCACTTGCTCGATGACGTCATCAACCGTAGAAACCGTAGCTACGCAGTTCAATTTACACTTCTTGATATCAGGATCCTCCATTCTTCGGATCGGGAAACAAAAACGAATCCTCGAAAAGATTCGATTTATTATTCGAGAAGAAGAAAGAGATGGTTTCGAATTGAAACCTCAGTGGTAGATCCACGGAGACACATAAGCGCACACACACACAAGCTAAGAGAGAGATCCGAAAAGAGAGGACGGTGAATCGGAAGAGATAGAGAGTGAGAAGGGAGACACGCGTAGGAAGAAGAGGCGGATTAGGAGGAGAGGGAAGGAAGGAAGAAGATGAAAGAAGTGGAAGCGAATCCAAAAAAAAAGGAAAAAAGAAAAAATCGATCGGTTAATAATACTATAAAAATTGAAGTTGGGGGAATCAATACAATCAAGTGGGACGATGATGATCTGAGAGAGATGAGAGACACAGTTGAAGTTGACGGTGGAGATGCGATCTTCTTCTTCTTTACTCTAATGTTTTTTTAATTTTTTGTGCAGGTGGTCAGATCTTTTAGCTAGACGACAATATTAACCAATCAGGTTTTTGTTTTTATTTATTTAATGGATAAATCATTTGTTTAACTCTATAATAACAACCTCGATTCTAAGCCAAATTTATTAAATTATCAAAAAATTAAATAAAATTCTCTTTTCTTTTGTTGGATAATTTTTTTTTCTTCCGCTTTTTATGAGAGGAAAAAAGTAGTTGACTACATGAATTAATTCACATGGACCATATGAATTAATTATAACGAAACTCTTAATAAACAAAATTAAGCGTTGATTATACTATGATTTTTATATGTTTTATTTTGGTAGGAGTTCAACATCAAATGTGGAATGAAAGCGTTCAACAATGGGACTTTCGAAACTAATAAGACTTTTTACATGACTTTTTTTCACTTCGTTGGAATAAATCATCCCCGCAACAAAGACCAGATTGTGAACACCTTTATGGTTATCGCAGTTGTTATAAAAAATATATATATTTAAACTTCAATAATGTAAACAGAAACAACAATAATTTCATTTTTATCAAGCTATGATCTCGATTAACATTTTTTTAATAATTATAGTCTACACCTCTCTCCATCAAGCATTTCTTCCAGAATGTATTATAAAATAAGATATAAAATTTGCCAAATAACTTTTATTATTATCGTATTTCTTAGCTTCCTTTGAAACTCGGAAATAACAAAGGTAACAATAAGCAAGCTACAAAAAAAAAACCAACTAATTACATCTTGTGAGACAAAAGACTTGAGCTGAACAAAAAAAAACCAAGAAGGAAGCGAATGATGAGTTTTCACGACCGCCCCACTTTTCTATACACTGAACTGAACTGAACCACACTTACAAAAGAACCAAAATAAACTAACCAGAAGTCTCTCTGGGAGGCGCAGGCACTCCTTCGCCTGAGCTCACATTCTCACCACCACCACCATCTCCTCCGTCACCTGAACTCGGTTGCTGCAGTCCAATAGGTGCAAATAAGCTCACACCACTCACGTCCCTGTTCCCACTGTACAGACCTCTGGTTCCATGGTGATTCAAAGGAGCTGAGGTTGTTGCATTGGCTCCGTTTATGAGCAATCTTAGTGTTTCTCTTGCGCCTTTCTCTACCAGAGAATCATTCTCAACTGGGAGCGGTGAGATGCCCGTTGGTATCATCCCGGTGGGTCCAGCACTTACCAGATAGCCTTGACCAGAAGAGCAGATATCGATAACCGGAATATGAACAATAGGGTCACACATCATAGGAATCATTATCTGCTGGGATGATGATGATGAGCCCGGAATGGGTATGTGGTGGACTAAAGGTAATGGAGGGATGTCCGAGAGATCAAGCGGTGATGATGGGATCAAAAACCCATCTGATCCTGATGCTGGTAATAAAGATGATGGTAATAACGAGGAAAGGGGCGGAAGTGAAGGTAGCTCGATGGATAGTGATGGGAACTGATAGGAGGCAAATGGTGCGTGAAGCGATGAGGTGGTTGGAGGGCACCAGCAGTAATAAGGTGAAAAGACTGGTGGACCCATCTTCAAAGGAAATTGTGGTGGTCCGGTCATTGTACTTGGTGTTAACTCTGCTGCTTCGAAAGCAATAAACTGACTGCTTCCATTACTATCCTCCGCGGCTTCTTCACCTTCTCCTTCTGACTGTATGAAACCCTCTACATTGGTGGGGATGGAAGTAATGGGTAAATTATCGAAGATTGAAAAATGCCCTTCACTGCGTCGTTTTGATTTATCTCTAGAGGAGATTCGTAGAGAAGAATTTCTCTGTGTGTTTTCTTTGAAGGAGCTTGATCTAGGGCTGAGACTTCCTTGGGCCTTTGTCAGTTGAGTCCCACTGTGGCGTGCTCTAAGAGATTTCGATGATGCACTCGAGGAGGAAGAATCAGCTGTTTCAGAAGAGCCAGAAGACAATGATGAATCAGGAGTTGGGACCGGACAACCTTTGATGTTGGGCACTACTGAACCCATAAGATACAAACGGAGATGAGAAGCAACAGATCCAAGACGTGATTCTTCAATTCCAGTTAGTTCCGAGATCGATGGCTTCTTTTTGATCAAGTCTTTCATCTACACAGGTAAAAAAACAAATAAGTAATGAGAAAATCTAGATGCAAAGACAAAGGACTCAAAAAACAAAAATCATCTTTATCTCACCAACCTTCCTACGCAATTCAGTTCCCAGAAGTTTTGACTTCTCTGAGCACCAATAGTAGAAAGCGTTGCCATCTGCAATCCTTATAACAAAAGATCTACCAGAGCTGTCCGCATTTATCTCCTCAATTGATACAGCAGGGCACTGAGATTTACTGGTATATGTAAATATTTGTTCTGAATGACCATTGTCTCCGATAAATGAAAGTCGCAAGTCGGACGTTGGCAAGACCATGAGGCTCAAGTTACCCCTGACGAATGAGAGATACAATGTCAGCAAATTAAACAGAAAGACTCTAATATCAAAATAAAACGCACTAACAAATAAAAACTGGAAGCTAAAAACCAGACAATGAAGTTGGATCAAGTCCAGGAGCTTTTTAATTGCTCTCGCAACATTTGCAAGTTGTCCCTAATTCAAACTACAAGAAAATAATATATCCAATTGCTCACACAACAGCTGAGCTATTATTAGTTATTCACAAAAGTACAGCCCGAATAAAATTTATTTCCACCACAAGCTTCTCTCGTGAGCAGATATATACAATCAACTGACACTTTTAAGACTGTACCTTAGCCTAACTGAAAATACATCATTCATAAGTCAGCATAGGGACCTTAATCACGAAATAAATTGTCTAATAGCTTCCCGAAAGATCTTTACATTGACCCATTGTTATATTTTTGAACAGAATAGTACCACTAGAACACACAAAAGACCTTTTAAACCAGATAAGTAGTAACAATAAGAAGAAGCAAATAACAGAGAATCAAAACAAAACAAAAGAAAAGCTTACACTAAAAAAATAGCAATACAATAAAAGGCACAGCAAGATAATATGAAGTCGTTAGTCAGGATGTTATGAAAAACACATGGAATATTAAAACCCTAGGTGACTAACAATATCAAGAACATACTATGCAGCATCGGAGATGAAACTACCTTTACTTCATCATCTACCAGAGATCATAACAGATTACGCCCCACATTACCTACAATAAAAGATACATTTTATTTGGAAACATGAACAGTATCACATCACCCATACAACTAACTGAGTTTCCTATGATTTCTAAAGGCCTTAAATCAAAACCAAAGCAAGTAATGAATAGATCTAATTACCGAAAGTCAGGTATACATTGATACAAACAATAACTAACAAAATGAACAAAGACTTATGTATTTACACTAACCTCCCAAGTGTTAGCACATATAACAACTGCAAAAATGTCAGTAAAACAGAGATGCAACATTTAATATGGAAACAGGTATACTATTTGATAAACGTACTTGAACGAAGAGAGCATACATGGATAAACTCTGCGAGAGAGTATCAATAACACTAAAGCATTAATTGTGTGTGCACACAAAAACCAGCATGTTCAACTTACTTCAGATGATTTCAAAATCACGATTGACTTAGCTAATCAGCCTAAACCAATGGCAGATAGCACACAAAACCAAATAATCAACCGTCTCTTATATGCTATGCAACATCTTTAACATAAGACCCATCTTCAAAGCCAACAAAACCTAAATTAGGAAACTCTAGAGTCTAGAGAGACGAAATAAACAGACCATCATATTCACATATCTCTAACAAAACAACGAAACTAGCAATTAACAGGGGACTCATGAAAAATCGGTTCTAAGGTTGATTATTACCTTATGGTAGTGGGGCGCATTAGAGTCCCTTCCTTCTTAATCTTCCCAACGCGAACAGAAACCAGAGGAATGCAAAAACATCTAGCCAACATACCAATTTCAGCTGGCTCGAAGTGCTATTCAAATAAAACAAGAAAAAAAAAAAATCAGATCAATCTCATCCACAAATCATCATATTCAGAAACTGAAGATGATCAATTAAGAACAGATACAAACCTGGCTAAGATGAGCAAGCAAACGATCTTCAGCCATCCCATTAGAAACGTTAAGCTTCAACAACGGCTTCAACCTCTCGTCACCTCGACAAGCTCCCATAACTTGCATATCCAAAGCTTGTAGCCACCGTAAAACCCTATCTTCCCCAACCAAAAAGTCTCCTCCTCCTCCTCCTCCTCCGGTTTCTTCAGTCGACGGATCTGAAACACTGCTGCTCTCGATCCTCGTCGATTCATCCTCTCCTTCAAATCCATTAGATCGAGAACCGTACGAAAAATCATCATCGCCGTCATTTGGCTGATCATCACGATGACGATGATCGTCTCCGGAATCTCGTTTCCTAGAATCGGCCATATCAAATTATCGGATCGGTAAAAAAAACAACCACAACAAAAAAAAAAAAGTCTGATCCAGAAATTGCAAAACAAAAATGAAAAATTCGTTCAAGAGAACCCCTACGGAACCGATGAATGCTTTCAGAGAATCAAAAATCCGAATGCAATTGAGAGAGATAGAGAGAGAGATAGGGTTTGTTTTTTGTTTTTTTGGGGGAGAAACAGAGAGAAAGAGAGAGAGAAATATCTCTAATTGTTTTAAGGGAGGAAAGAATTGATGAAACAAGTGCCTTTTTATTTTGATTCCCTTTCGCGTCGTAGCGGAAAGATGGTTAAAGAAAGATAAGAAATACCCCAAAAACAAAAAAACATCACAGCGTCTGTGTAATAATATAGTGGCGGATTCGAACCATTTAGTTAAATGTAGTTTATTATTCTAAGTTTGAGATCCGAGGCTTATTTGATTGAAGCACGCACAAAAAAAACCGACTTCGAGCTGGAGCCACGTCAGCTTTAAATGGGCCTAGTGAATGATGGGCCAATGTTTTTTTTTTTTTTTTTAATTACAAACCTATTCTTCTTACAAAATTTTGTTGAAATTGATTCTCGACGATAATAGACATGTTTGTATTTGTGGGTAGTGGCCAATGGAAACGAAAAAGCTGCCTAGACTCATCCGAGCCACTCATCTGTTGGTGTTTTTTTATCATCAATCATACGAATTTACATATCAAATCAAATCTATCCACAATTCGTGTAGCATTTGACTTGTATTCATGTATGGACAAAGGTACAAAATAACTAGATGACAAAAGCATATACACTTGCTGTGAGCCATTTTTGCTTTTTACTAACTGAGATAAGCTTTTTATTAATTGTCCAATGATTGTGATCAATTCGAAAATTTGGTTATAAGCAAATCCTGAATACTCTTCTTATGAGGGGAATATTAGTTTCACCTCTAAACAAAAGTCACCATCGATTTAGTTTTCTAAAACGCAACACTGGGAGTTTTTTTAACAACATATATTTTCAATAATAAATACAATTTTTATTGAAATAAAATAATATTTAATAACCATCAATAATTGTGTAATATATATCCAAAAACAATCATCAGTTGTAAATCCAATACAAAACGTACTACAGATATTGCATAGATGCGAATCCGAATAATAAAATCCTCTTAATTAAGATGAAGTGGGTTTATCAATTTCATACGTATTGGTTCCGGTTCGTATATTAATTCAAGGAACAAAGTATTATCACAAGCTAGAGGGTTTAAGTGTCTATTTATCTAGTTTCATGTTAACTGTGTATTTGTAAACGAAGCATTGATTAATGCATATTAGTGATAGTTTAGAATCATAAGTTGTAATACGTACTTTAAAGATTCCTTCTTAGAAAAGAAGATTACAAGAAGGTTAAAAGATCCCTGCTTTAGTTTCCAACAACTCATATTATATTATATGTACGTCTTTAGTACGTTCTTAATGTTGTAAAAAACAATTCTTCAAACGAAAACAAAAGGAATAGCCTCAGCCTGGAGAATCCTTTAGTAGCTTATAAATGTTACTATTTGTAATACTTGTACATGCAGAGAAGAGAGTCAATGTCGTTTTCTTAACCAAAAATAAAAAGAAAACAAAGCGATTTATGAAAAATCAGATAATTTATACTAACCTGCCCGCATAAAAACCTGCAATTAGCCACTGAAAACATAGTGTTGAGTACTCTTCGTTAGTCATGTCCAATGGAAGGTTATGGGCCAAGTATATCGTTACAAAATAGACGGAGGGGGACAACAACAAAAAAAAAATGTTGGGGGTTGGGGGCAAATGAAATGTTTACATATTGGGGTATTTATTTCGTTGGATCATTAAGGCTACTGTTTCTAACATTTATTGAAGTATATATTATTACGGACAAAGCCATGCCTAGAGATGTGGAAGCCGGAGACAGTGTTGAAATTTTTTCAATACCAGGTTTTTTCAATATAAAAGTGAGATTCTAGCTAATTAATTACAATAGATTAGAAGATATACTAGCATCTATAATTTTTTTAAAAATTTTGGCCGTAGGCGAGAGTTTCTTTTTGCCTCACGTAGGTACGGCTCTGATTACGGAGTATATTTATTTTTTCCACCATTTATTGGTCTCCTACCAACAAAAAAGTAGTCGTACTGCAGACATCAAAAATAGTTTTTTTTTTTTCACAAAATATGCAGTATGGAAAACAAGTTAAGAAAAATACAGACACTATAATTGGTCATTGGCCATCCAGTTAGTATAATCAACAATCAATTTTGATTAAAGCACAATAATTAAAGTTCAAGTAGGTTATTTTAAAATTTTTGATTGCTCATTTTGAAATACACACACACACAGTTGATTTGTTTTGTAATATATGAAAACGTACTGTTGGGATTGTTGAGGGTGAAAGAAATAATAGACCCTTTTCCCATAATTTAAGAAGATCCGGTAGTGTGCACTAATAATTAAAACAAAAATTGACCGGTGGTTACAGGTAATGGGCCAAGTATATCGACAAGGCCCATAAACATGCCAATCGTGTCTGTCTGTCTGTCGAGGCGTATTAATCTGTGTGGATTATTAATCTTTGTTAATAGATTATTATTATTTTCTGTGTGGACAAAGGGAACAAATTATGCATTATGTGCTTTTCGATATTTATGTAAAATAAAAAAATATGTATGGCGGTAATTTGGGTTGACTGGAAGTAACACTCTACGTCTAGTTTGTTTATAGGGTCGAATATTTTCCAATGTTCATGCTAAAAAATCAGTAAAATCTATTAAGCATTTGTATCGGAATTCTGAGTTGTTTATGTTATAGCATTTGACTTGTATTCATGTATGGACAAATGTACAAATAACTAAATGACAAAAGCATATACACTTGCTGTGTTTGCTTTTACTAACTGAGATAAGCTTTTTATTATTGTCCAAATGATTGTAATAAAATTCGAAAATTTGGTTATAAGCAAATCCTGAATACGCCTCTTATGAGGGTAATATTAGTTTCATCTCTAAACAAAAGTCACCATCGATTTAGTATTCTAAAACGCAACACTGGGAGTTTTTTTAACAACATATATATATATATATATATATATATATATATATATATATATATATTTATATATATATATATGTATGGTCACAATGCGTATATAACGTGGTGAAGACTTATTAGCTAGTAGTTGTACTTGCACCTTACGTGTAGACATGATCATATACATAATCCTTAAACAAGAATACATGATCAATATATAATAATCACCAAACCAGAAACCAGAATTTTCTTTACTATTTGTTTTGTCTAACTTCACTCTATTTTGAATATTAAACTTGTTCATATTAATATGCACACAGTCCAAGAATTAAGAAACGGTCCATACCAAAAAAAAAAAGGAATGGTGCAAGTGTACACCAGTACAAGCTAGTAGTGCATGGAGCCAACGCGTCCTCAATATTTTCCATGAGCTTTCGGTCCATTAGCAAAAAGAAAAAGAAAAAGAAAACTAGGAAAGTATAATCTATACGTATTTGAACTTCTAAGTAAATTCTAATTAAGTAAAAGTCNGACCGAGAATGCCTAAATTTTTTTTGAGTCGATGGCGTTGGCGGAAGTGAGAGGTAGGCTAGGCCGGTCATTTGAAGAGATGATGGGTGAAACAAGAAAGATGGCAATGAGAAGTCGGCTAGGCCGGTCATCTGAAGAGATGATGGGTGAAACAAGCAAGATGGATTATTTGATGATGCTTAATAGATGCTTGAAGGAGATCACATGCGCTCTGCTTGACGCAAATTTTCCTAGTTCGGCCGTGACTGTGATGGAGAGAAAATGCCAGGACATTATCAATCTCCCTGCCGCGTCGTCCAACAAAGCCAAACAAATCCACGAGGTGATCAAAAAGATTGATTCTTTTTTCTTTCATCCGTAAGGGTTTGATTTCTTGATTTCTTGATTTCTTGATTTCAGATTATCTTAACTGAGCTCGTTAGTAAGCTTGATCCGGGAAAGCCTGCACTCTTTCGGGAAAAGCGTGAATCTATCATAGTCATGTTCATCGGATTACGAGGTTCTCTGTTTTTTTTTTTTGAGTCTTTTGAGTATTATATAATAATATGGTGTGATTGATTTGGGGGGGCTGTAGGTGTTGGAAAGACCAAAACGTGTGCCAAGTATGCTCGTTACCACCGGAAGAAGGGATTCAGGCCAGCTTTAGTCTGTGCTAATACTTTCAGCACCAATGCTTTTCTCCGGCTCAACAAGGCTGCCAAAGATGAGGTTCCGGTTTACGGAAGGTACCACCACAAATATCAAATTCTCTCTTTTTATCTATCTTTTTATCCGATTTAGTTTGGTTGGTTGGTTTATTTTTGTAGTTACACGGCAGATCCTGCAGAACTTGCCGCTGAAGGAATTGCAAAGTTCAAGAACGACAAGCGTGACCTTGTAATTGTAGACACCAGTGACCGCCATCGACAATATTCTACATTGTTTGAAGAAATGCGCCTATTATCCCAATCAATGGTCTGTCTTTTTTTTCTTCTTCTAATTTTCCTTGTTGTACTCGATGATGGTAGCTAATAAATAAGCTCACATAAGGCTTTAATTTTGGTCTATTATTACAGAATCCAGATCTTGTTATATATGTCATGGATAGCAGTATTGGTCAAGCTGCATTTGACCAAGCTCAAGCATTCAAACAAAGTTTCACTCTTGGAGTTATCATTGTTACTAATATACACGGCAACTCTCAAGCATGTGGTGCTATCAGCGCGTACGTAAATTAATCAGAGCATTTTTACAAGATTTTTCTTCTTTTTCATTTTCCTCAAGTGCTCTTCATCTGATATATTTCTCTCTTTATTTTCATGTTTTCAAGTGTTGCAGCAGCAAAGTGTCCCATGATATTAACTGAAACGGGAGACAAGTGTGAGGAGTTTGAAGCATTTGAAGCTGAACCTTTTGTCAGGCGTCTCTTGGGTTAAGCAAATTCTTTCCTCTCCTCCTTGGTTTTATCATTTGATGAGAGTATGCATGTACACTCATGATTGGTCCACTTTTTTTTGGCAGACAGCCCTTGGGATAAACCCCTGGAGTATACTTTGAGATTAATGTATAACCATTATAGGCGAGAATCAGGATTGGATAGACAGGTACTTTCATCTCTCTCAGCCCCAACTCTTGTTTTTTTCCCAAATACAAGACACTTGTAACTTGTAAGCTTCTTCCATATTCTCTGTAGTTGTTTTTCCATACAAGACACTATTCGAAGCTAGACATCGAGAAGTTTAGGCGGTACACGATAATAATGGATTCCATGACAGATGAAGGTATTATAAGTTATTGTCGATCAACGCTTTGTTTCTTTTTCTTTTTGTTTTTTTTCTTTTCTTGCTGTTGTAGTAATATTCCTTGTGTTTGGCAGAGCTTGATAAACCAAACAAGTTAAAGCAAATGAGCTTGGAACGGTTGAAGGAGATAGCTAAAGCATCAAAAGTAGATGCGAGACACGTTCTGCAAATGTTAAAAACGTATGACATGAAGGCCAAGAGCTTTATGGACCTTGAGATGAAGATTCGCAATGAATCTGCTAGACCACGGTACGCGGTCCTGACGTCTTAGGTGGTCTTGTCGACGACAAAAGTGAACAACTTATGCATTATGTGCTTTTCGATATTTATTTAATATAAACAAGTATGTATGGCGGTAATTTGGGTTGTATCGGATATGATCGGAAGACCGGAAAAGACACTCTACGTCTAGTTTGTTTATGTGCTTTTCGATACTTATGTAAAAGTAAAACAAACATATATGTATGGTGGTAATTTGGGTTGACTGGAGGTGACATTCTACGTCTAGTTCGTTTATAGGGTCGAATATTTTCCAATGTCCATGCTAAAAAATCAGTAAATCTATTAAGCATTTGTATCGGAATTCTGAGTTGTTTATGTTATAGCATTTGACTTGTATTTATGTATGGACAAAGGTACAAGCATATACACTTGCTGTGAGCCATTTGCTTTTACTAACTGAAATAAGCTTTTTATTATTGTCCAATGATGGTGATCATAAAATCTCAGATCAATTCGAAAATTTGGTTATTAAAAAATCCTGAATACTCTTCTTAGTTTCACCTCTAAACAAAAGTCACCATCGATTTAGTACTCTTAGAGCAAGTCCATTGGAAGACTTTAGCAAGTATTTAGCCAAGACTCTTATTCTTTTGGGACAAAAAATAAATCAAAATTGATAAAAACATAAGAGTTGCCTCTTAATTAGTAAGTTTTGAGATCAACTCTTATTACTACGTGTGCACTGATGATTGGTTTTTTTTTTTATAGAAAAAAAACAATTTTTTTTTATTTTTTTCCCTTCTTTCTCTTTCTTCTTCCCATCTCTTTCACGACACCTTCTTTCACAAAGACAAAATATCGTTGAGATTTTTTTTCCACCAAATCAAAGCCTTTCCTTCACTGGTAATCGAGAATTTGATGAACCAATCTCCATCTGATGGTAATTTCATGTTTCTATTTGTTTGAATTCTTGTTTTATAACGATTTTGATATTAGGTTTTTGGAATTTCGAAAATTAGGGTTCTTCAATATCTCTTTTGTTTTGTGTTCGAAGACATGATTTTTATTAGGATTAACGAAATTAGCCATGAATGAAGATGAATTGAGGTTAGTGAATTGATCGATTGTGATTTATTTTTGAGAAAATATTGAGAGGATAGTAAACTTTTCTGGTTTTTTTGTGTGCAGAGTTGAGGATTATGCTCAGGACAGCAACGAGGGGAACTACGCTGATTTGGACAAGTTGTGAGTGATTTGCAGAGTGGAATTGTTGATAAGGTTGATGCAAAACCCAAACCTGTTTCTTCGAGAACCCAGTCCAGGTGATTTCTTTGTCAAGCACTTAGAATTTTTGATTGCTCATAAGCTGTTCGTAGCTTGCAGTGTCACTTAACTCTATTGGCGTAGTAAACATAGATTTGCTCATTCGTATAGTTTATTTTGTATATGCTTTAAAACACACTGAAGTAATGTGTCACAGAGTCTACTGATTTTGTTAGTCTATTTAAGTGAACAAGGTTTTGACTTGTGGTACATGTAGTTCTCTTTGAGAAACGAGATGTTTTAACCGCTTACTTGATTATAATTTGTTAAACTGATTGTGTTTGGTCGCAGGGCCTGGTGATCCTCGCTCTTTCCCATTTGGTGATGGTTCTGATCGACCTGGCTTCATGGGACCGTCACAACCGTAAAGTCTCTCTTTCTTTCACATAAATGCACATACATATATACACAGCCATATATTTGAACGCATGTTTTTGGTTTGTGCGTATGACCAACAAGGCCTGCATTAATGTGATCTTTGTCAACGGTCGGGAGTATAATTTGGCTTACTATCTCACCGATGGTATTTATCCGAAATGGGCCACTTTTATCCAATCTATTCAGATTCCAGCAGATCCAAAGGCATCCTTGTTTGCTACATGGCAAGAAGCTGTCCGTAAAGATGTCGAGCGTACTTTTGGAGTCTTGCAAGCTCGCTTCGCCATAGTCAAAAACCCGGCTCTTATCCATGATAAGGGAACAATTGGAAAGATAATGAGAGCGTGTATCATACTTCACAATATGATAGTAGAAGACGAACGAGATCATTACACACAGTTTGATTCAGCAGAATTCGCACGAGTGGAAGCAAACAGAACATCACAAGTGGACTCCACAACTTCAACTGATATATCTTCAAATGTCAATAATTTGATGACCATGCTGAGCAAGCGGAAGGAAATTCGTAATAACAAAATACATCAACAATTGAAGGATGATTTGGTTGAGAATATTTGGCAAAAGTTCGGCACAAATTAAGATTACAACTAATCTTTTTCCCCATTTGTGATTTCTACTTCTATTTTAATATGCTTTTCTGTTTTGTATGTTATGCAATAATTTTCCACTTTATTAAAATCTTAATAGTTTAAATATTTAAACTAATTACTCTACTTAAATTAATTATATTTAAAAAATATATTTTTTAAATAAGAACCCCAATAAGAGTCTACCAATGGAGGAATATAATTTTATTCAACAACAAAAACTTCTTATTTTGTAAAGGTATACTTTTTAATTATAAAAAAATATAAGAGTCTCAAAATTAAAGTCTCCCAATGGAGATGCCCTAAAACGCAACACTGGGGAATTTTTAACAACATATATAAATATATTTCGCCAAGAGATTATCATTTCTTCTTCTTTGGTTCTTCTTCTGCATAGTTCTTGATTAGTGCTTCCACGTCTTTCCAGAATAAACCTTCAACCAGAACTCCCTCTTTCGTGAACCTGAAAACACCACCCAAAAAACATGTAATGAGGCTCGAGTTTATGGCATGAGCAACTGAAAGAAAATTCCGAGAGAGAAAGGGAGAGAAAGAGAGAGATGGAGACCATTGGGTGACACTCTTGGTGAGCTGAACTGACTTCCCAGCTGAGATTGATTTTGGATCAGCACTGTCGATGGTGAGAGTGTACTGATCAGAGAATCTGGGCAACTTTGAAGATACAACCAAGCCAGTGCTGGTGAATGATCCCTGCATATAAACCACCAGAACTTAATGACTTCTAATAAGAGTAGCAGCAGATGATTGAGCTAAACAAATCGTGTTTGAACCGTATCAATACAAATGGAAATGTGCATATATATAATTCGGATCCTGATCAGTTTAGTACATAACAAGATGATGAATCAACCCTACTAACCAAGATACCGTATCAATTCAGTAAGATTAAATGTCGGAGCTCTGATTGTTGCATGTTCTAGACCTAACCAGATGAGTATAAAATGAAAAGTTTGGATATATGTCAGCCTCTCGGATACTAACTAAATCAGAGGAGTACTTTCTTCAAGCTGGTGAGAATGGGAAAGAAAACCAACTAATTTACAATCCAGTAGTTGAGCAATTAAGTATCAAGAAACACGACAGCACCAATTGCAAACACCAACGATACCAAGAAATACTTTTGTTTAACTGTTTTTTTCAATAGCAAAAGACTTAAGCTAATTGAACATTATATTGAAAGGAAAATGTAGATCTTCCTAGAGCTTAAATGCAACAACAAAAGAAATATGAAAATAATAACTAAAAAAAGGTGTCTCACGATATGCAAACTTTGCATAGCATGTCAGACTAGCAGAAGCACAATTCTAAGTTGTCACAAAACAGAAGGAATGTAAAAGTTTGACACCAGAATTCAAAACATGGTTCCACCGTTCCAGTGAAAAAATAAGAGAACAGGGGAAATATGTATATTATGCACCTATCTATATCACAGAACTACAATTGTTGCATCACAGACAAAACATGAATGTAGCCTAAAACCACGAAACTTGTAAATGAAATATCAATTCACAACAGTCAGAGGAACAAACCTCAGGAGGATATGTGAACAAAATGGCATTCTTCTCCTTAGTGTACAGAATCAGCTGCAACACCGCATTCAACACCACATACGTGCCAAAATAGTCAAGGACCAAACATCTTATCCAAATACAAGACATGTATCGAGCCTATGGGCATAATTTAGATATTCACAGTCTAAAGCTAAGCACAGAGAGATGTCAAAACACACATTACAGTTATCTAGAAGCCATAAAAATTCTTAACTTCCATCTTAACCACTAGAAACCGTAAGGAGAAACCAAATCAGAATCAAGCAGAAAGCATCAAATAGAATTCGAGAAAAAAAAGGATATAATGCGATGCATCCAATCAAAAAGTCCCTGTTCTCAGGGAACTTCTTGTTGTAGAACTGAGCAAAAAGAGCAACAACGATGATAACCGTTCCCAAAATCAGTTTGAGGTTGCTCAACCTCACATCCTCCTTGTAACCACGGCTCGTAACGATCTACGCAATCAAAGGAAGACCATCAAATTCACAGATCATATACACAGAGAAACAAAAAAAGGAAAACCTAAGACAATTCTTACATCGGATACGGATTCGTCGAGGATGTGCTTGATTGAGTGGTGGTCCAATAGATTGGCCTTCTTAACGTTCTTGTTCGTCGTTTCTGCCTTCTTCTCTTCCATGGTGGATAGATCCGATCGAAATAATATCAGATCTCTAGTCTTCTGCGAAAATTCGAACGCAGAGTGTGAGATTTTTTCACGAGCGCAGGAGACTAGAAGAGACTGTTGTTTTTGGGTTCGACGAGGAAGATGACGATATAATGGATGAAGCTCGAAGACGTTTTCAGTCAAAACTAGCTTATTACGACATCGTTTCGTGTTGGGCCTTCTTTTGGGCTTCACAAGTGTCACATTCTAATTTCGTATTTATATAGTCAAGTCAACTATAACAATATTCAAAAAACAATTTGTCAACAAACTAAACCTTTGATTCATATATTTGACTATTTTAAGTTTTAAATCCACCCATATGGATATGACTTTGTTGAAAAATCACCAAACAATAAAATACAACATTTATTGAGATTTCATTACTAAGAAACTTAAAATGTATAAAACCGTCAAATCCAGTAATCTTGCAGAAAATACAATACTCAATTGCAATCATTATGGAAATGCACGACAATCCCAATAGTGTTATAATTTAATCAAGAAACTACTGGAGATTTGATCTATTTTTATTTATTTCAATCTTATATATCTAAAAATGCTAGTTGGAAAGCGTTTTTTTAATTCAAGAAGGCTTGGACTTGATTTTGCTAGTGGTCGCGTTTGAGAGCAACAACTTAGCTCCTTTCACAAGCTCTTCCTTGATCATGAATAGAACCGCAGCAGCTAATACGCTTTGCACAATCTTTGTGCTCATCCCCTTGTAAAACCCGTAAAGCCCTTCGTATCGAATCATTTTCAGGATTGCGTCCAACGTTCCTGCGATTCAAAACCAACACAACAACTCTTTAGCTTTGATTGAGAAATGAGTTTTTATGATCTTGTATAATTTAGAAGAGAGATATAACCTTTGTATTGGTGTCTTTTGTCCCCTGTTGTGACCTGTTTGGCTTGAAGTCGCGACTTTACAACTAAGAGAGGATAAGTTGTGACTGTAGCTCCGAGTTTAGCCACAGCTCCAAGAAGAAATGTCTATGAAAGACAGAAAGAACCGTCATAGTTAGTTAGAGATCAAGTAACAATTAATTCAAAAGAAACAAATGCAAAATGGTAGAGTCTGAACCTCCAAAGCGGTAACGTTGTTGCTACCCTTCAATGCACGCTTTTTCTTCAGCTTGGTTAACATTGTCTCGTACAACATAAATTGCATTGACGGATTACTTACCTGTGGGTTAAAAACACACACACACATCTAACTATTAATAAAATGGACCTAGACAAACAATATAAGAGAAGCTTTAAAATCATAAGCTCACGTACCATGATCAGTGTTGGAATTACACCTTTCCAGAAGCCAGTCACTCCAGCTTCATCGTAAACCTCTCGAATCTGAGACATTGTTCAACATATATCACAGAAACTATCTTAATTGAGAGGTTTACACAGTTTCAATCTTATACTGCAATCAGCTGAAGCCTGATTTGAGTCATAATAACAGATATGACTCTAGCCAGCTTCTTCTGGTTTTTAAGTACGGGAAGTTGCCTCATACCGTATTAAAGGTTCCATATGGACGCGGCTCAACTGCAACCAGAGCTTCTGCATCAGAAGAAGGTGACTCGGAGGCAGCTGTTTGATCTTTTGTCATTTTCCTGTGGGTCTGCATTGCATACAAGTATTCAAGAAGAATCAGGATTGTAACTACCACGGACGAAAGAAAAATGTAGTTGAAATACAGAGATATTGACTGGGCAGCCTAAAGCAGCACTTCATGGTGGTGTATATATGAAGCCAATCTATACCTGCATGCGTGTAACAATCACCCAAATTGGATTCGTCATAAGAACATTAACAGATCTGCACAGAGAAAGTGTTATCATAAATCACATGAGCCATCCGAAGTAATAGGATAAAAAATTACATTAATGAACTATACATGCCACGAAAGTTCACAATCAAAATACAAAACAGCAATGGCTGTAAAACCTGACAGTAAAAAGTTAGACCATCCACCTAGAAGCTCCATTAAACAAGACGACACTATAATATCATGAATGCATTAGCAATGTGACCATGGCGAGCATTCACTCACAGCCTACACTCCAGACAGCCAATGTGAAGAGTATGAGAAAGAACTGAAGCACCTAAGAACTATTCTGAATCTAAACTAATAAAATCAATTACATTGCTAACTAATGAAAATCCGCATTGTAACAGACTAGTTTATAGAAAAATTCACATAAAAGGATAGTAGCAGTTTTACCCAGCGAAGGCAGCCACTAAAAGTGAAGAAAACATCCCAACTGATCCGTCACCCAACCCTTTCTTACTTCTAGCAAGAGCTGCAGCTTCAGCTTGATTCCGAAACACTTGATAGAAGTAGTAGTACACACCCTGTCTCATTCAAAAGGAGTGAGTAAAGAACTCAAAAGGCTTACAGAAGGATTAATAAACATTCCTACATTCTAAACTTCAAACCACAAAGTGGTTTGAGAGATCATTATACCTGTGATGCAGCCGTTCCAGCGAGAGACGGCGCCAAACCACCGTATAATCGCTCCCATCCCTCTTGTTTGACAACCTTCAATACAAATCAAAGCAATCCAAAAACATGCCATACAAAAAGTAAGACTCATAATTCCACTTTTTACTACGTTTTACTCTAAAGACTCAGAACTCAATCTCTGATCCTGAGATTGAGATTAAGAAGTGATAGATTAAAATAAAAACCTGACACATGTGTTCGATAGTTCCAAGTTTCTTCTTCTCCCTTTTCAGATCCCGCTCCGTTTGTTGGCGCGTATTTACCTAAACAGATACAATCGTTTCAAACAAATACGAAATGAAGAATTAGAAGAAGAAAACAAAATCGGTAAGCGAAAAGAATCGTACAGTTTGAAGAGGATAAGTGAGAAGCTGAGCAATGATCCCACCACCAGCTCCAGCCAATCCATTGATCAAAGCATCCGACATGTTGATTCCTCTATTCCACACAACAAATTATAAGCCAACCAAATAAAAATAAATCGAAATCGCTAAATCTAGAATTACCTTCCTGGTTTCAATTATAGAGGATAAGGATTGAAATCGTCGCTAGTATTATTAAGCGACGAAACGGAGAAGAATCACAGAAGCTTTAAGTTGCTATTGTTGTTAATGCTTTAATGTTGTATGTAGGTGAAGCTTCTTCTCCATATCCTCCCAGATGAGTAATTTTTTTTGTTTTTCTCTTTTCGGAGATGTTCAATTCGAAGAAAAAAAAAAGAAGAAGACACGCAAGTTGACGTTGAGGAGTGGTCTGAGGATTGTATTTGACTGATATACCCCTGTTACTTGAGTGTTATTACGTTGCCGTACCCTCTCAACGTCGTTTAGCTTGGGATAAGCTCTTTAATATGTTTCTTTTCTTGAATTGCGTGTTCGGTGTTTGGTCGATTATTATGATGTAGGAGAGAAACGCTTCGCATATCTTCCGACTAATGTATTTGGTTCCGTGGTCGGTTTAAACTTTCACAAGTGATGGTATGATTCGGTTTTGCGTAGTATGCTTTTCTATACCAGAATACTGTGTGTGTAGTTTGACCAAGCTCCATTCACAGACTCAAAGCCCATCTAAGTGTTGGGCCATGATCCAAAAGAGAGAATCATCATCTCTTGACAGTTTGAGATATTGTTAAGTTTGATGTAATCACATTTTTTAAATGAGTTTTAAAATTAATTAGATTGCCATAAAGTCTCACAATTAAGATGTGTATATTTTATCTTTAGTTTTCAAGAGAGATGTTGAGATTTACTAGCATTCTATTGGTTTATTATTTATTAATTCATTTTTAAAAATAAAATCAAGTTTAAGTGCATAGTATACTTTTACATCATTTATTTTGTAACAGATACGAAAATCAAAAAAATAATAAATATAATCATTATTTCCAAGATAGTATCATTTTTAAACTTAATATAAATAGATGTTATAATAAGTTTTGGTTAAGTAATTCTCTAAATAACAAACTAATCACATCATCAATATTTCTTCTGTGCAGATAAAAAAACCATGAAACCAAAGAAAATAATGGATTTATTTGTAACGGTAGTAGGAGCACCAGCAATTGGCGATGGTGGTGAGAAGAGAATTACAACTACATGGTGAGAGCTTGGACAAACGAAGATGATCCACGTCAAACAAAAATTGTGACAACCAACGGAGATCCTGAGTTTCGTGAAGTTATGCATCTTCCTCAACCCAAGGCTGCATCGTTTCTTAATCTGGAGTTGTTCAGTTTAAATGCAACTGCCATAGACCAATTTTTCATTGGGAGAGCAAACACAGCATTGCCCATGAAAACAAATGCTACTGTCTACCGTAAGGTCGGATTTGAGAATTTAGACACTAGTGGGAATATCGTTATTGTTTGTTATCTCGAAGTATATCTTGGCCTCGAGACTGGTTAAGGTGGGTCTTCAGACAATTTGAAGACCAATCTAATGTTGCTTTTGGATTCAAAATCTCAAATAACAATTTATGTCATAAATTTATAAAGCATTTTGTTTGATCAAAAAAAAATTTAATAAACCATACATCTATATGCATTACATTTGTATTTGCTTTTATAATTTAATAAATCATATCGTTTGATAAAAAAAAAAGTGGTAGTCGAAAAAAAAAAAAAAATTATAAAGCATATATCTATATGCATTACATTTGTATTTGCTTTTGTAATTATTTTGGTGTTTATGTAACACATTTGTAACTGGTGAATACAGCAGTTTGTTATTTTTTACAGATCAAATTGGAAACTTTGTAACGCCACTCAAAGTGTAATGTAGCAAACGTAAAAAAAATTTAGGGGTCAACTTACAAAGTTACAATAATATTACATCATTAAGTTTTTAAAGAAAAAAAAAAAAAAGAGACAAACCATTAACGTTATTATTTGATAAACTCCGTTAATAATTTTAGTCATGTATCGCATAAACTCGCCGTCATATTCAATCCCAGCCATATTCTTCGGCGATAGAACCACCTCCTTCCCTCCTGAGAAAAGCGGAAATCTTCCTGTCAAACTTATTCGACCGTCCGCTTCTAACCGCCACGGGTCTTCCCCACCCGAAATCGTTATCGTACATCGGAAACTTCGGCGAGCTCCCCATCGTAACTGAAGCTCCGTCAGCAATCCCAAGAGAAAAACACATAGTTAGGATTCGCTTATAATTGTTATTATCATTTATTACAACATTAATAACATTATGGAAGTTACAAAAGTGTCAACATATAACAGAAATAAATAATTTCAAAAAAATGAAATTTAGTATCTTAAAGATGAATATGATTATTAATATGAGAGTTACGAAAGACAGAATATGAAATTTACTAAATATGTGAGAAGGTTCACCAAAAGAACATTTTTACTTTTTTTGGGTATTAATTTTTTTAGTTAATATAACTATAAATATATGATAGGAATTTCAATCTAATCAAATTAATATAAGAAGTACAAAATATGTGATACAATATGACATTTAATAAAATATGTGAGTTGGTTCATAAATAAATACATTTATTATTTTTCAAAGATAAATAGTTATTATGACTAATAAATATATGATAGGAATTTCAAGCAAAACAAATTATAATTTTATATATATATCTATATATATTCATATCTTATAATGTATAATATCAAATTATAATTTGTCTTAAATATATATATATATATATATATTTATATATATAAATAATATAATGTGTGTCATATAAAGTCAGTTGAAAAATACACTAAAATATTAAAAAGAAAATGACACATCACAAGAAGAGAATGCCAAATGACAACTTTTTAGAGCTTGTCAAAAGATAACGTTATTTCGTTATATAAGATCTAATCGCATGTTTACACATCAATTCATTTAAAAAATAAATTTAAGTTTAAATGCATACTTCCACATTATTTATTTTGTAAAAGATATGAAAATCAAAAATAATAAATTTACTCATTATTTCCAAGATATAATTCTCTAATTCTTTAATATTTTTAATCTTATTATAAATATGTTATGATAACTTTTAGTTAAGTAATTCTCTAAATAGCAAACTAATCACATCATCAATAATAAGAGGATTTATCTAAGTACAGCTTATACTTTAAAGATTATTGTGAAAGTAGATCTTCTTTCTTTCCTTTTTTTTTTGCTCTAACATTGTATATATATTCAAACACATTGTATATATTTCTTGTGTGTAGAGAAAAATCAAGAAACAAACCAAAAAAATGGACTTATTTGTAATGGTAGTAGGAGCATCAGGGATTGGCGACGGTGGTGAGAATAAATACAACTACAAGGTGATAGCTTGGACAAACGAAGATGATCCACGCCAAACAAAGATTGTGACAACTAACGGGGATCCTGATTTTCGTGAGGTTTTGCATCTTCCTCAACGCAGGGCTGCATCATTTCGTGAGGTTTTGCATCTTCCTCAACGCAGGGCTGCATCCTGATTTTCGTGAGGTTTTGCATCTTCCTCAACGCAGAGTTGTTCAGTGTAAATGCAACTGACACAGACCGATTTTTCATTGGGAGAGCAAACACAGCATTGCCAATGAAAACAAATGCTACTGTCAACCGTAAGGTCAAACTTGAGAATTTGGACACCAGTGGAAATATCGTTACTGTTGGTTATCTCGAAATATATATGGGCCTCGAGACTGGTGGAGCACCTAAGACCATCTGCATGGCCACCAACGCTCATCGCTCAAAATAATATATTTAAATTATTTTCGTTTAATATTGTATATTTAAATAATAAATTTGAACAAAGAAAATTAACTTATTATAAATTACCATCAATCCAAAAAATCGATTCTTACGGTTCTATAAGAAAAGACGTTTCTCACTTTTTATTTTCCTTTATTATTACTTTTCAATTTTAATATAACTTTTAAGAGAAACTACTTTTGAACATGCCCTAAATCACTTTGATGACCAATCAAATAATAATGTTTCTAGTTTTATGTCTGTATAAATCTATAATAATAAAAGTAGAAGCTATAAGTTCCTAAAGCTATCCACTTAAGCTTTAAAACATCTAATAGGGATTCGACATATCACTTATTAACATTTTATACAATTTCCAGAATTTTCTATATTAAGAATTATTTTAAACAACCTATCATGATTTGACATGTCATTCATTAACATTTTTTAAATTTCCAGAATTTTTTAGAAAAAGGAAAATTTTAAATTTATGGAAATAAAAGAACTATGCACAATATTTCTCATCGGCTAGAAAAGTTTTAGACAATGGATCAGAACCAATATAAATAAGATTAATATGCTTCCAACAACGAATGAGCACGAAAGGCGTCCAAGTTTAAAAGTTTTATTCGGCTTGATCAAGTTTTTTATTTGATCAAATTAAAACTTTAAAAAGTTTCAAAAAAAAATTATAATATTTCAATTTTTAAAAAGTTTAAATATTATAAATATTGAAACTTTTAAAAGTTCTTAGCTTTTTAAAAGTTTTTAAATATTATAATTTTAAAATTTTAATAGGTTAAAATATTATAAATATTGAAACTTTTTAAATATTATAATTTTAAAATTTTAATAGTTTAAAATATTATAAATATTGAAACTTTTTAAAAGGTTCAAATTTTATTTTTCGAAACCTTTTAAAAGTTTAAAATATTATAAATATTGATGTAAAACATAAATTATCTTATTTATCTACGTTTGTGCTTTTTATTTCTTATGAGCTGTAAAACATATTTTTGTATATGATTTTATAGATGAGTTGATATTCTTTCATTAATTTTTTATTTTTAGGTCTAAGGAAGAAGGATTGACATCGCAAGACCTTGATTTAATGTTTGAGTCAAGTTTTGGGATTTAAAGAAGAAAGATGGACGACAAACACATATATTTTATTAGCTATACATAGGCATGACCAGAGTTACGGTTGTCACGGTTACGGTTTATTAACCATTGGTTATGATTAGAAATTTTGTTTAACCTTAACCATAACCGTTTAATAAACGGTTACATTTAAAAAAGACAGTTCTGGTTCAAGCGGTTACGGTTATATACGGTTACAGTTATTTCATAATATGATATGGCTGATATTATTTGATGATATAATATAACTGATATTATTTATTTATGATTAATATGTTTTTATAGTGTACTTATATTTCTATATATCATATGAATTATATTAAATAAATAATTATTAGAATATTTTATTATATTTTTAAAATATTATAAACCAAGTAAGGATTTTTGGTTTGAGAAGTTTCTAAACGTGTGGATCTAAAATCAAATAAGTATATGGATGAAATTATCAATAATTGGGTGCATGTGTTGACTATGCTGGTCTTCTTAAATTTCAGAAATTTTATGAGAAATAAATGATTTTGTTCTTGGAGTTTGATGGTTTAACAATTTGTGTGGTAGTCTAAAAAAAAAGTTTTTCAGTGGAAGAATGTAAAGAAGTTGACGAGGAAGAAAAAGAAAAAGAGTATAACGACCAGAAGGTAAAAGTAGCGATGACAATTACCACAAAATTTGACAATGAAAATGACAAGAAAGAATATGAAAAATAAGAAAACTTGAATAAAAACACGAAAACATAGGTGGTATCGATCAATTAAATATAAAAACGAGTTAAATTCATGATTATAAAATTGTTTCATTTTTTGGTGGTCAAAGAAATGGTTTAAGATATGTGAGGTCATCAGTTTGATTTAGCTCGCCTGGATGTCGAGTTAAATTTATGATTTTTTTTTATCAGATATTATTTTATAACACAACTGATTTTTATATTTTTAAAAATTATGTATCTGAAATTTAATTTTTTTCCTTAATACTAATTTAAATTTTTTTATAAGATAGTATTTTATTACCATCATTAATCATATATAATTTTCATCAAAATATATCAAATAAACCCTATACAAATATAAGATATGTGAGTTCAAAACCTAGTATATTAAAAAAAAATATATACAAATATATTAAACCTCTAACATAAGGATTGATCATTAACAAATTTTGCTTATTTTCATTGATATAATTTATTTTAAAATTTAAACAACTCTTTTGAAACTCCTAAGACCAAGTTTGTCGGTAGTCTTTAAGTAGGGGAGTTCTTAAATTTTTTATGAATTAATTGTATACTATTTGGAAAATAAGAACCCATGATTTCTTAGATAAAATTTTCTCTTTTATTGGTAGATTCTTATTTTGGGTCTCTTATTTTTGAAAAAAAAACTGTTTTTTAAAATTTAAAAATTTTAAATAGAATAGAAGTGGTATAAATGTGTAAACATTTAAGATTTTATAAAATTAGAAAATATTGCATTTTAATTAATTTTCAAACATACAAAACATAATAAAAACATTAATACATATTACAATAGAAGTGCAATTTATAAATAGAGAGAATGATTAATTTTAATACTGATTTGAAAATATTGCATTTAATTAATTTTTAAACCTACAAAACATAAAAGCATATTAAAAATAGAAATACAAATCATAAATGGAAAAAAGATTAATTGTAATATTCTGTTTGACCAATAGAAATCTGACACGTATGGTTTCTTAGATTAGATTTGGGTATACTATATAAGAGACTCCTTTAGATTTTTTATTTTCTTCTGAATTATTTTTTCTTTCAAAATACTAACGACCCCTCTATAAACCCCTCTATGAACCCCCGATAAACATGCTCTAAGAGCTCGTTCAACGGTGGCTTATCAAGTACGCACTTATACTAATTCCTGATGTGGCTTATATTGAGTCTTGCATTAATTCTTATTCAAGTATTTACGTAACTTTGTTTGTTGATTGCAGGGAGTTGCTGGTAGATTTCTACACCAGCTCGAATAAGAGAAAGCGAGAGCATATCATACCAAATTCTTTATGTCTTTGAATCCTGATAATGTTTTTTCAGGTGATTGATAATTCTTTTATTATAACCTTTTTTGACTCATGAATGATCTCAATCTCATGGTGGTTTTGGTTATTCCGCAGGAACAATCATTGACAACAAAATATGCCACCCAAAGAACAATGATTTCTACCTCTATGCGGACGCTGGAATGATTGTAAGTATCATATATATCAACTCTCAAAACTTCATTTGTTGATTGCTACTAGTGTTAATCGATTTAACACTCTTTATGTTTTGAATTAGGGAACTACTAGTGTTAATCGATTCCTGGTGGATGATGTCATTATAATCGATTCTCTTTGTTTTTATAAACTTGATTATGAAGTTTGGCTTCCTAAGTCTGGTACATAAAGAAGATTAATTACTTTGGTGTGGAGACGAAGGATGAACAAGAAGATACAGTAAAACGTTGTTAGTGTATGTTGTAATATTCAGTTTATGTTCTTGGAGAAGATCGGTTATATGTTAAGCTAATGCTTTAATTTGAATTTTATTGAGTTGTGTTATAGTATACCATTTTACAGTTTTTAAAAATTTTAAGAACCCAAAATTATGATCTACCATTGTAGCATACTATTTTACAGTTTTAAAAAAAGTTTTTAACTTTATTATTTCTAAATATTTTTAATTAAAAACATACTTGAGTATCTTTTTTTTTAGTATCTACCATTGAACATGCTCTGATAATCTTCGATGGAGACAGTCTTAGTAACTGCTTTTGTGATTCTTTTGGTGTTCATGGTTTATAACTTAGTGTAGCTTATATTCCACTAGTATTATGACCCGTCCTATGGACGGGGATATGTATCACTGGTTTATAAAATCAAAATGTTAAGACTTAAGACTTAACCAAAAATGTAACCTGTAAGAATGATAAGAAAATATTAATTTATTAGTACATTGTTTGAGACAATAATAAATCAGTCTCTTTAATTTAATTAGTACCATAGTAAAGGATAACATGGTTTGCTAAAAAAAAAAAAAAAAAAAAACTAATATGGAAATGAGTTTTATAATGAAAAACATAAAAAAAAAACTTACAGCTGCTCTTCTTATACAGTAAACAAATATTAGAGACACCAAAAGAATATTATTGTAGATGTGTAGATGAAAACTGATAGGGGTGTACTTGAATCATATATATGTAGAGTAATAATCTTCAACCATGAATCTGAAATAAAGAGAAGTAATGAAACTCACATATATGAGTTTCAAAGTAAAAAGAAAGAACAATAAATATTACTCGTTTGTAATAGAGACTAATAAGCTTGGATCAATTACAATTGTTTTTCTCATACAATTTATAATCGATGAATATGATACAAAAAATTTTAGTGGAAAGCTAGAGAAAGTAAAGGACAGAAAAAAATTGAGAATTTGAGTCACAACGTGAAATTGATTTTTCATTTTGTAGAAGAAGATAAAACAGTTTAAAAGATCGCGGTACAGTATATGAGAAAATTTAGGGATTTTAAGATTTTATTTTTTCTAATATGTAGACAAAATAAAAAAAATCTGAGGAAGTAACGTTTTTTGTTTTTTTTTTAACAGAGAATATTTATTTTTCCTAGTTTTATTTAACTCTAAAAATTATGAACAAATCCTATGTGGCACATTTTTACTGGTCATGTAACTTGTGCTTTATAGTATAAAAGATGTTTTATGAATGCAGCAGTTCGTGTGTTTTATGTAATCGTAAGAGTGTAATGTAGCAAACATAAACATTTTAGGGGTCAACTTACAAAGTTACAATAATATTACAATCACCTGACGGGATGACAAGCCTCTTTTATCAGCGCTTCTGGAAATCTATTGGGCCGGATATCATCAAGTTGGTCAAGGAGTTTTTCGAGACAAGAGCTTTTGATCCAAGACTGAATGAGACAAACATTTGTTTGATTCCCAAGAATGAGAGGCCTAGAGCCATGGGAGAATTTAGACCTATCAGTCTTTGCAACGTGAGTTACAAGATAATCTCCAAAGTCTTATGCAATAGACTGCGGAAGGCACTCCCGAAGCTGATTTCGGAGACACAATCAGCCTTTGTGGCTAGACGGCTGATCACAGACAACATCTTGCTTGCTCAAGAGAACTTCCACGCTCTAAGAACGAATTCAACTTGCCGGTCGAAGTTCGTAGCTATAAAGACAGATATGAGCAAGGCTTACGACCGCGTTGAATGGCTTTTTTTGGAGCAACTGTTGAGAAAATTAGGCTTTGATGAGAAATGGATTTCACTGCTTATGTGTTGTGTGTCTTCTGTGTCGTATAGGGTACTCATCAATGGAGAGGCAAAAGAAAATATAATTCCCTCAAGGGGATTACGCCAAGGCGATCCGCTCTCTCCATTTCTGTTTATTCTATGCACTGAAGCACTTATAGCACAATTGCATGGAGCAGAGAATGAAGGACGCATAACAGGGTTGAAAATAGCTCAAGGAAGCCCACCTGTATCTCACTTGCTATTCGCAGACGATAGTCTCTTTTTTTGCAAAGCTGATATCCAGCAATGTGCTGAGATTCTTAAGATTATCAATTGTTATGGTGCAGCCTCGGGCCAACAGCTAAATAAAGAAAAATCCGCAATTCTGTTTGGAAACAGAGTAGACCAAAATTTAAAGGCAGAGCTGAAACAAGCCATTGGAATTACAAAGGAGGGAGGAATGGGATCGTATCTTGGTCTCCCAGAGACCATTTGTGGGTCGAAGCAACAGGTATTCGCCTTTGTTCAAGATAGGTTAAATGCTCGGATCAACACATGGTCTGCCAAGTTTCTCTCTAAGGGCGGTAGAGAAGTGTTGATTAAGTCAGTAGCACAGGCACTCCCGACTTATGTCATGTCCTGCTTTCTGCTACCTCAACATATTACTAATAAGCTTAGAGGTGCTATCGCTCGTTTTTGGTGGAGTACAAAAAATAACAATAAAGGTCTTCACTGGATAGCCTGGGAGAAAATCTGCGTACCGCTGGACCAGGGAGGACTGGGTTTTTGAGATCTCAGGAAATTTAACTTAGCTCTGTTAGCCAAGCAGCTTTGGAGATTGTTACGGTACCCGGATTCTCTTCTAAGCAGGGTTTTAAAGGGGCGTTACTTCCGCTACTCAAACCCCATGGAAGTAAAAAAGGCGAGTTCTCCATCGTTTGGATGGCGTAGTATGTTTGCAGCAAAGGATTTACTGCTACAAGGTCTTAGGAAAAATGTCCGTTCAGGTTTTCATATCAAGGTTTGGTCAGACAATTGGATCCCAACTGTACCAGCGCGACCGGCAAAAGACCGAGGTGTTCCCCGGGATCCAAATTTTTATGTAAACCATCTCATAGACTTTGACACGAAGACTTGGAAATTGGAAGCTCTTAATGAATTGGTGGACCCTTCGGACATCCCTCTTATAACTAGTATCCAGCTGAGTAAAAGCTTTAAAGTCGATGACTATGTCTGGAGCTATACGAAGTCAGGCCAATACTCGGTCAGATCGGGTTATGCTCTCGCTACACAAGGGATTCAGGAAGTCCTCGAACCAAGCATTACACCACTGAAGAAGCAGGTTTGGAAGGCTAAAATATCAAGAAAGATTAAACATTTCCTCTGGCAGGTACTATCGGGAGCACTGGCAGCGAATGGCAGGCTAGCGGAGAGACATAGCGGGACTGACAAGTCGTGTCCCAGATGTGGAGAAGAGGAGTCGATTAACCACCTTCTTTTTGAGTGCCCTCCGGCGTTACAGGTATGGGCTCTTTGTTCCATCCCTTCCCCTCCGGGCTTGTTCCCGTGTTCCTCTCTATTTACAAATATAGACCATCTACTATGGCGAGCAAAAGAACAAGGAGTGTCAGATGAACAGCTAGCGATTTTTCCCTGGGTCTTGTGGTATCTATGGAAGGCGAAAAATGAGAAGATGTTTAATGGTAAAGATATTACCCCTTTGGATACCCTCGAACTCGCCTCTTCGGAGGCTATGGCTTGGAAGATGGCGCAGATAGTGGAAGCTTATGAAGATTCGGAGGTCAGTTATGAGGATGTGGCAGATGTAGAAGATGTGTGCTTGGGCGAAACCAAGTGCCAAATAGATGCGTCCTGGGATGAAAGTGATCGTTTCTCGGGTGTGGGTTTTGTTTTACTTAGTGCAGGCCCTCATTTCGGGTTAAAATGCACAAGGAAGTTTCTTTCGGTGCTTCATGCGGAGCTAGCAGCTCTAATATGGGCGATGGAATCTGTTCTTCAGCTGGGATTAGTGTCAGTTCATTTTGAGACAGATTGTGCGAGTATCCCAAAAGTAATTGAGGAGTTTGAGGAATGGCCTAATTTTTCCACGGAGTTAGATACTTTCTTTAGTTTAAGAGATAAATTTTCAGTGTTTACAATTTCACATATTCCTAGAACTGTAAACATCCGTGCAGACCGCCTTGCAAAGGGCGCTCGGGCACGAGGTGAACTCTTTTCCCATGTAGACTATCAGGTTCCAGAGTTGTTGGCTGTTGAAACCAACCTATTCGAACATGAGTAATAAAATATGGTGTTTTTTGAGGTAAAAAAAAAAAAATATATTACAATCGTTATGTTTTCAAAGAAGAAGAAAAAAAAAAACAGAGACAAACCGTTAACGTTATTATTTGATAAACTCCGTTAATAATTTTTAGTCACGAATCGCATAAACTCGCCGTCAGATTCAATCCCAGCCATAGTCTCCGGCGACAAAACAACCTCTAAATCAACAGTCCCGTTTCCTTCCCTCCCCGGAAAAGCCGAAATCTTCCCGTCAAACTTATTAGACCGTCCGCTTCTAACCGCCACGGGTCTTCCCCACCCGAAATCGTTATCGTACATCGGAAACCTCGGCGAGCTCCCCATCGTAACCGAAGCTCCGTCGGCATTCCCAAGAGGAAAACACCTAGGATTCGCTTCCCAATCCGCCACAACGCTTCGTATCCTCCCGTCTTGATGAGCCGCGACGCTCTGGTTAAGCTGATCTGCGCACCATCTAAGATCGCGAGACAAAACCTCTCCCGCCGTCGCGAACGTCGGAACGCTCTGAATCGCGTTTCCGAAATACTCAGGATTCAGTTTAGGACTCAAACGGTGGCGACAGTTCACAGCCATACGAAACGTTGTCGTTTTAGAACTCGGATGCTTCCTCGCGCGGGTGATCGCACGCCACAGCAACGCACACAGAGACTGAAACGACGAGATCTCAACCTCGACGGTTTTGGAAACGGCGTCGTTTCTACCGAACAAACTCTCCAACATTTCCGTTAATTTACCGTTTTCTTTTCCGTTAAGTTTATCGTTGCTTTGCTTCCCTAACAACTCGACGCCGTCAATTTCGCCGTTATCAACCGTCAACCACTTCTTGTTCACCACAGCTTTAAGCTCCTGAATCGATTCTTTACTGAAACTAAAAATCCGTTCACGCAACGGTGCGTTCTCGTCGAACGTCACCTTAGGACCACCGTGAGGGACTTTGAGCACAGCCGGTGAGATTAGCACAGACTCCCGCGTAAAATCAGGCTGACGTGTCACATTCTCGACTCCTCTGGAAACCTCCGCGAAGGTGTTTATGAAATTCCAGAGCGAGGTTCCGTCGGTGACGGCGTGGTTAACGGAGCATCCGATGAAAACGCCGTCGATGAGTTCCGTCACTTGAACGGCGAGGATAGGTCTGTTATGTCCCTCGTAGCTGACGGCTCTGTCGTAGGTGAAAAACTCTTTGACCACGTCGGGAACGTCGATTCCGGCGAGAACGTCGCTGACTTTGACTGATTTAGCTTCGGCGGAGACGAAATCGGCGCCGGCGTCATTGCAGATGAGGAAAACGTGGCCGGAGGAGGAGGTTGAGAGACGTCCGGCGAGAGGAGGGAAGTGGGAGAGAGTGAGGGAGAGGGAGTGTTTGAGGTGAGCGAGAAGCGCGTGCGGTGGAAGGTGGGGGCGCGTGAAGAGACAGCCTTTTTGGATGTAGTGGCAAGAGAGCATAGGGAGATCGGAGACGGAGAGCTTGAGGTCAACGAGCGTTGACTTTTGATCAGGGAAGACTCTGCTT
>NC_025689.1:4219299-4232172 GCF_000633955.1 Camelina sativa | reverse complement strand
TTTTTTTTTTTTTTGGATATGATTTGGTTGCTTCTCTGTTTTTGGTAAAGCTTTAGCTTAGCTCTCTCTCACAGTTTTGTGTGTGTGTGTGTGTGATGGATGAGAGTGTGAGGTTGAGAGATGAGGTATTTATAGTGTGAGGATGAGAGAAGAGAAGAGGTTCATGAATCAGATGATGATTATATGGCATTTATTTTATCTTTTTTTTTTAAAGCCTAATTAAAATAGAGAGACTTTGCTCAACTTGTACTTTGGAAAAGTGTTCCCTTATTTGTGAAATTTTATGTCTAGGATTAGAGTACACACACTCTGTAAACATTTTCAGAGTAAAAAGGAAAATTTTGAATGGTAAAGAGATAAAGATGATGGACCATCATTCAGTTTTGGTTATAGGTACTCTGTATTCTTTAATTTTTAATGATTAATACTAGATTTTAATCTATACTTTTCAAACAAATTTAATGATAATTAATTCAGTTCATTAAATCATATTTATTTATGTTATTTCATTCAATAAGAAAATATTGTTTGGATATTTTTCAAGTTCATTAATACTGTAATTAATAATTTCTAAAGATTATGTATATATATATTTAATAAGATATATCATTATTTCATAAAATTCACTAAATTTTAATGATATGATCAATATGAATTAATTCTCTATTTGTTATGAATACAAATATTTATACTAGATCTGAAATTTCTTAATATTACTGTTACAAATAAATAAATAAAAATCTAAAAGTTTTTTTTTTTTTTGTCAACCATTAGACCACAACAGGCCAGCCCATTAGTCTAATCTCTACATTCGTAGAGAGCGGGACTCAATCCCTAGTATGATGGTGTCGAAGGACTTACTTTTAGTCACTGCACTAAATCACTTCACACTAAAAGTATTTTTATGAAACAGAAAGGATAATATCTCTATAAAGGGTCGACTCTAGTATACTACCTGAACTATACGGCTTCTTCGATGTGCACCCTAAACTTTTTGCCTCTTTTCTAAACATCATAAACAATGTTTTTCTTTATCAAACATCATGAACTACACTTACTCTTCTAATTGCAAAATAGTGACTCTAAATTGCGATTAGATTTAGTAAAGCAGTAATTGCGTCTAAAATACCATGATTATGTTAATTGAACCAAAAAATCGAATCCATATGATTAATCAAATCCATTCTTCTTCTTCATAGCGAAAATCTCAAATCTTAAGGTTTTAATTGTATCAATAAAGTAGAATGTTTAATTAAAATTTCTTGAAAATGCCGACAAGTGTTCTTAAGTTGTTTCCTTGCAGAGATCAAAGATATCTACTGTTAAAGCTGATGGTTTCTCATTGTTTAAAGAAACAAAACTATCACCAAGATCACAAAAACTCCAAAAAGTACCATTCATGTTTACAAAACTAAACTAAAAGAGCACGTTCATAGACTTAAACTTCACTCATAAACCACGTTGTCGGTGCTTACTTATGATAAACGAGTTATAATATTTATATTCGAAGACCTTACAAGAGAATTGAGAGGAGAGAAACGAGTTCTTGTCGTATTGAAATTGAGAACAATGAGGAAAAGAGAAATCCTAAGAAATGAGAATTTTAATTTTATTTAGAGAAGATGAGTGGGTGGTTTGACTTTTTTGGTTTACTTAAAAAGCGTAGTCGTTTAAACGCCACTATCGGTTTAGTAAATACAATCACAATTTAAAATCGCTATGTTGCAATTATAAGAGAATGTATAGTTTGTGATGTTTAATAGAGTAAAAAATTGTTTATGATCTTTAGGAAAGAGGTAAAAAGTCTAGGGTGTATATCGAAGAACCGATATAGTTGAGGTAGTGTACCAGAGTCGACCCCTCTATAAACAATATTGAGAGTTTCAAATGTTTCTGACGTGCGTTTCTCTTTTTAAGACTCTGATGTAAGTTGAATGTCTCTGCACCAATGAACGCGAATATTTTTATAGATCATCTGCAAATAATTACAAACCAGAAAAAAGGTTACGTTTTTTTTTTTTGAAGTGAGAAAGAACAAACAAACAACAACGAAAACTCTGAACTCGTAACATATAATATTGAAAACATAATCAAACAATCAAAATCATAATATTGTTGGAAAATAGGGAAAAACATAAAATATTAAGCTAATCTCTGCATTATATTGTCTGCAGAAAGTATATTACATTATTACTCCATTTATACATTGTCTTATTCTCTGGCTTCGTTGCCAACATTTTACAACTATATTGTTTTTGTTTCATGAACATGCTTTAAAAAGGTTAAAACAATAGTTTCAAGAGAGATATCCATAAATCTCAATAATCCAATGGACAAAAGGATTTGTATAAGTGACGAGAGACGTATTTTGGAAATTTAATCTATAGACTATATATAGTCATAGCGAGTTGTTATTATTGTTAGGTTAATGGATTGCTTCATATCAAAGAGAATATCTGGAGAAAGAAGTTTTCGTTGAAGTTCACAAATTATTCATGTGAAATCCCCAAGTTTATTTCAGACCCTCGAGACTAGTGAATCCACGTGGCGTGCACACACTGTTTCGGTTCTTACATGGCATACATGCACTGATGAAAAGTCAGTATGCATGGTCGGATCAACATGTAGCGGACGAGTCATCTATTTGGACATAACTGCGTCCCTGATGATTGTAAAAGACAATGCGATATAACGTGTTCTACATTTATAAAAACGTTACGTTCGTGGCCGGTTTACTAAAAATCGGCATGTGGTGAGAATTAAAACCCTTGTACGAAAGGAAAAAAAAAAAACAATAAAGCAGCAATTTAATGTATGTTTTGTTTCGATTAATTGTACGTACGCCGTTGCCCTTCAAAGGAAGTTGCGTTTTTAAAAGCTTGAATTCGAATTTTGAAAATATATGGGTTTGATCTATATATGATTCTTATTTCTTCGGTTAAGCAAAAAGAAATTTTATTGATAATTAAACAATTATGATAAGATATATATGATATATGTAGCGACAATTGATATTCATATCACTATCTAACAAAATCTGGTTTGGTGTATTTGAGGTAAGAGTAAGATAGAAATTGCATGAATCTTTGACCGTATGAGAACTAAGATTCTCAAATCCAAAAGATTTTATCTGTATAAGATTAAACAGACTTCTAAAAACTATATACGTCCTTCGGATTCCGAGAGATTTGCATGGGGTATGTGAACAAAAAGAAGACAAGACTTGTAATGCACTTCTTGTAGCGTTTGTCTTATATGATGATTTGATACAAATTAAATAAATAAATAAAGATTAAACATCATTCAAGTCATTAAACTACATAAAATTTGAGATAATTAGCAAGTGTGTTTAAATTAAAACACTTTAAATCACTCTCTGTTAATGGGTTGTCATTCCTAAAATCCCGATAAAAGTCGGCGTGAAGAATCTCATATTCAACTGATACAGTCTAGTACCAACTGCTCTGGCCACTGTCACAACACTTCAAATGTCTTTATTTTATTAACTAAACTAATGTGAAAATTACAAAATCCTAATCATAGCTTATGTTTGAGCTAACTTTGACATAAAGTGTCGGTTTCGGCAATTATTACACGAAGATTCTCGTTAACCGTCATTTTCGGTTTTGTCGGCGTCCTGAGGTTTAAATATTATTAACATAAACTGCTACTTGAAGTGAGATCTGGTACGATGCAGAAAAAAAAGAAGCTGAAGCATTACGCTTCTCTGTAACCGTTGGATTGGAACTAGGCCGTTTACTCATTTCCATCGGACGGATACTTACGCTACTTGAGTTTAGTTGAGTTTGGGATTGTCACATGATAAAACATTACTAGTAAGTACATAACTGTTTTGACTCGGAACGTTCTTGACGATTATTTGACGCCCCATTTTATTTCTTTATTTATGATATTTATTGACACCCCATAATAGATTAATAGATATATATATCTTTCTTGATATCATTTTGAGATATATATACCTCAAATACTTTTTCCTCTATCCTGATAAATATCTTTACTTGGATCTTTCGTTATAGTGACAATTTTGGCTAAGACTGTAATAATATACGAATTCAAAAAGTGACATAAGCTACATTTACAAAAATTATTAGGTATTCTGTTTTTATGTTAGTATATATGTGCGTGGACTTTACAATATGTTTTTGTAACACTTAAAATAACTTTCGGAATTATGAATCTATACATCATTTAGTTGGTTATCAAAAGTATGATTATAATTAAATACTATACATTTTAGTGTGTTAGATCAATTCTTTTATCGCTAGATTATTTCGAAAGCTTTGAGATCAACCACGTGTATGACAGGTTGACAACTGAAGTTTGTACGAATGTATTTTGTATTAAAAATCAATAATATATCAAAGTAAGATATGCTCTACGAAAACGTGTGGCATCAAGTAAAATAAAATTGTAAATAGATGATATAAACGGATTGATTAATTATAAATAACAAGTGGATTCACGCGACCCATTTTGACAGTTTAGAACCAGCCAGCATGAGAACCTTCGATCCATAATACTCTGACGGTTTAAACTATTATACAAATGTTTATATGTTTATTATTTGTAGTGAACAAAATAATATTGAGTAATTGTCATAAATACCACTAAAATAGGTTTTTATTCCAAAAATACCACAATTTAGTTTTTTTCCAAAACTACCACTAAAATATATTTTTTCCAAAAATACCACATAATTGAACTAAAGTTTTAATACTAAAAACTAATTCCTAAATTATAAATATTAAACCCTACCCCTAAAAACAACCCTAAACCTAAATTTGTCAACCCAAACATAAAAAAAAAAATTCTACATTCTTAAAATTCAATTTTTTGTGTTAGTGGTAATTTTAGAAAAAAAAAACTTTTGTGGTATTTTTGGAAAAAAAACTAACATGTGATATTTTTGAAAAAAAAAACTTATTTAGTGGTATTTAAAGGAATTTCTCGATAATATTCCGGATCAAAAGTCCAGTTTTTGTATTCCATAATTGTTTCTTGTATGGGATAACATATTATCAATCCGTGTATGAAATTACAAATCAGCAGTTGCGGCCAGTTTATTTTAGATATTTTATGTCACTTTATACGCTGGTCTATATCAATATTTTAAATATAGGTCTCAAAGTCAAGATAGTAAGCTTGAGGCCTGGTATGATGAATACTCAGTGGATATTTTGGGATATTTGGATGAGTCGAAAACAATGGCCGAAACAAAAGATAAGGTTGCGTTAGATACTTAGATCGAGCTTTAAGGATTTGAAATTCATATTGTTGATCATAATCTAGGAATTTATATAATTAGTGAATCGCTAACTATTAACCTATGTTTTGGTACTTTATTAAAAAAGAAAGATAATATGGTTGTGGTGCGTGAGAGTATGAATAATATGGAATCAAAAAAATAAATAATAATTTAAAACGAAACGTAGGAGGATTTTGTTTTGTTTTACTCAACAATTAGTAGTTACGCAACTACAAAATTTGAAGATAGTTTTGGAAATGATCGAAAGGGATGAAAAAGCTCATCCCAAAACTCTGGCTATTGTGTGGTTTGTGCAGTCCATTTTGACAATTTTTGTTTGGTACATAATAATAAAACAGAAAAGGCATACTTGGCTATCTACCTATTTCGAAGGACGCCGCTTTCTAACTACAATTTTTATTTTATTAAGCTATTTCATTTTTATATACTTTTCTTTTGAAAAATACTTTTGTAAAATTCCTTTCTAATTGTTGGCAAAAAATATGTTGCCCTTTCCAATCAGAGAAGTTATTCTTCTTCATCATCTTATTTTTTCTGATCACATCAAAATCCATTGAATGATTCTAGTTTTCATATTTTGTTCACGTCAGTGTTTTAAAAAGTTGTGAACAAATATATTTATGAACAAATTGTATTCAGTTTTCATTTCTAAAAAGTATCACATTTAAACACGTACGAAACCAAGAAATGATGTTTTGTTCTAATGCTTTGAAAAAAGAAGAAAAGGGAAGATAATAAAAGAGACTTTCTCGATATGTCTCGTCGTCCACTACTGTCCGGTGTTGTACTCTTGTAATGGACCAGATCGTGTTTTACTTCAGACAGGATGCCATACTCTTTTCTTTTTTTAAGTTCTAAATTTTTCTTAATATAATAATTTCAGATTCTTATACAAAACAAACACTGTTAGTGCATAATGAATGAAACAAAAGAATCAATGCTTTAATAATAAAATATTTTTTGTCAACAATTGGGAAAAAAACAAATTAATTTAATTATACAATAAAATTTGCATTATATTATTTTGATAGCACATGTAATACTTTTTTTTTTGCTTAATAATTTCTAAGAGTCAGAAACGATGCAGCATTGTATACATAATTTGTTTTTTATGATTGAAATAAATAAATAATAATCGATACATTTTGATGGATTTGTGCTACAAACACTAACGTAAAAACACGCATATAAGTATATACCTCAACATTGTTAATTGTAGTTTTTTAAAGAAGTCTTCAGTGGATAAGATAAGTTTCAGTCCACCAAATCAACTGTGGCTTATATATTGACATCTAGCTGTATATTTCGAATTTAACATCAGTAATCAAGGAAATTAGAAAGTCATGATGCTTTATTTGCATATAGAGATCATATACAAGTTGTAGACAAATTTTAACATGACAGTATTGGCCTATATTTAATTTTAAAACTCGCATTCTATGCGTGCACCCACCCACGCACAATCGGATGTGGGGATGACCCTTTCGAATGGCACAATTTTGTGCGGCCTTGATTTGTCTCACGCATGACTAACATCATATAATTCCCATATTAAAAACAGGAATTTCGTATTCTCGTATAAATTATACATTATCATAAACATAAGTCAAACCTTTGACAAGACGCTCGTTGGTGCATATACTATTTGGTATAATTATTATAAGTAGCATATAAGGTTGGTTCATGTACCGTAAACTAAATGCATGTAACATACTTTGAACCAAGGCAGTGTTCGTCATATTCATTTTATTCTTCCTTGTCCATCAAATTATATCAGCTTAAATAAAAATTATCCCATTCTTTGGATTTCTTTTCCAAATTCCGTTTTTCGAGCTATGTTCATTCATCAGCGTAATTTAAAAGAAAAATCATTAACTCTCTAGCTACAAATCATTTGATATGGGACAACTGATCATTGATATACTCATTCCTCCATGCCATAATGAAGTAAATATTGAAAATCACATTTCGTTTCGATTTGATTATGCGTAATAATTTTTTTTAACATATTTTTTTTGTACTTTATATTTTCATATATAATTCCAAATTATGCATTAATGAAGTTTTTTTTCTTCTTCTTTTGTCAGTTAAATGATCAATTGAAGTTATTCTTTTCCGGAATGGATAGTCACATTAAGTGAATCATAATTTTCAGCAGGAGTTGCAAAAGCTTTGATTTTTTTTTTTTTTTTTTAAGAAGTAAGGAACAAAACCCAAAAGAAAATTACAACAAATTTATGTGGTTCATCAACGGTGTTAATTACGTCCACATGCAAAAAGACAATGGTTTACTAATAATAGGTACCAATAGATAATTTCAACTGAAAACAACGGTCCATAAATACTGAATGATCTCAGCGATATTTCAGTTTTGTCGCGAGCAACGAGTGATCATATTAAAGGTATATTAACATGATTGTTTCACTATAAAACTATGTAATATAGTGTAGCTAGGTGTTTACCTGCCATGCACTCTGCATCTTTTAGGTTCACGGATGATCAAAATCAGTATTTGTCATTGTTGGATAATTAAGCCACAAGAATTTTCTATAGTGAAAACCATTATGTCATCTAAATGCATCGAACCCAAAACTAACTTGGTGGCAAAAGAAAGAATCCAACTCTCTCTAGTTACTAGCTTGTATAATTTTCAAATACGTTCAGGACAGCTGACATTATTATTACATACTGTATAAAATATCATATTAATTAATGCCCATGATTAAATAAGCATAACTACCACTACTGCTATACGAGGGAGTAGGGACTTTAAAAAATCAGCTGAGTCATATATAAATAACTAATCATTAAATAAATTAAAAGCTATACCTATGATAAAAATAATGTTATGTTTTGAATAACTTAATTTAATAATTCTATTTCTTTTCAACTGTTTCAGTTTTTGTATTATATATTTATAGAGACACTATGTATATACTATATACATACAAAGTCCCGATTAGACTTTTACGTATGTACGTCTCTCCGCATACTTGTCGTTTGTTTTGTCTTCTGTACCTGCACGAAACAATATGGAGACATCTGATCATTTAGCTTGTATTTAACTACTTGTAAATCATAACTAATCTGTGTATGTAGCTTGAAAATAACTTGTCTTAATCGTTAGGTTTAATATAAAACGGGACCATGTCATTATATAAATAGAGAACATGTGATAATATATCACGGGACCATCCATGAATGGGTGGTTCTTTTGGTTACACATGTTATCAAAGAGCATTTTTAGAATTATTTTGGTCAATAAAAATGATGTCGATCGTATTGAAAAGTCGAACCGATCCCTGAGTCATAAATAAATATATAGTTGCAAATTGATAATATCATGAGATCATTGCACTTTATCGTAAATCAGGTTCTAATCTATTCCCATCGGGGCACCGATGTGGCGATGTGACCTACTACATTAGCAGCTTAGCAGGAAGCCACTACTAGTGTAAGAAAGATTCGACTATAATATAATGGTAAAATACCTATGATGCTACGTCAGTACTTAATAAAGAAAAAGAAAAGATAAAAGCCAAGGCTACATATATAGAATTAGAAACCAATAACCATATAGAGTGAAGGTGGGTGAAGAGCCAGTGGAATGATAAGTTAGATTACTGTGAACAATGTAGGCAAGTTGCTCACTTATATTACAAGTGCATGCACGTCTTTAATGTTGACCCATCTACACACCGGCCTACACACGTATATTCTTCTAAAAATTGATATGTACGGCTGTATGTATGTATATACATTACGCATGTTGAGACTTGAGAGAGAGAGAGACATGCGTATACTGCACTAACATTTGCTATCAAACTCATTCCAAACAAAGTCTCCTCTTATTTTTAACCATACAAACTAATGTAATCAATTTTTATACCACAAAGAAAAACCTTCAAATACTCATTCGATTTCATTGAATCCATTAAATCTTGGCATGTCCCGTTTAAATATACATAAACCGTAATTCTAAATTTAGCTTACCAGAAAGGCACCTAAACCGGCATTAGAATTGATTGCTCTAGCAGCTTCTGTAGTACAACAGAGCAAGTTGTTTGTTTTGTAAAATCCAACACTATCGAATGGCGACTAAACTTATATACTGTCTTTATCAATGTAACGTACTAAAGGAAACCAAACAATAACGACGCACACATATGATCCAAATTCTCAGCATAAACAAATTTCCTGATTGATTAAAGTATTAACGTACCAAATGGAAAAGAACAGGAGGAAGAAAGATAATTTTTATGTATCTTGTTTAGATTAGTCACCAACTAAAACTGATTTCAAAGTTCTTAACTCATAAAACTGAGCATTTTGTCTCTCTTTTAAATTGCAATGTAGGAAAGCTACAACAAGAGGCTGATTCTGATTCTTACACAAACTCGTCAAAAGAAACATTGAAACCAAAAAAGCAGCAGTCCACATTTTTTAGCAAAACCTTGTGTTTCAAAGCTTATTACAGCATCTGAGCAGCAGTGTTTAGCTTCTCCGCTAGACTCAACTGTGTCCTTGTTATGCTTGATAGGTACAACAGAAGCAATTGGTCCTGCAACAACAGAATAAACAACCATTAGTTTTTTTTTTACAAAGTGTAATGCTTCAGCTTGGCTTTTACGATCTTTTACCTGGAGACTATCATTCACGAGGTTATCGAAGACTTGTGGAGGTAACTTGGGGAGGGAGGCTACTGCATCTGCAATGAATCGTCCTATGTTGTTGTCTGGAGCTGTTTGACCTTCCTGTGGAGTTTCATTAAAACTAAAGATCATGCATCTGCAGCGGATAATAGACTGTTTATTTTACCTTAAAGATATCTCAAGCTTACCACAACACCGTCGACATATTTGTGTACATCGTTGATTAAAGTCAGCAGCCTCTCCATTGTAAGCTCCATTCCTTCCAAGTCATTTGGGAGTTTGTCCACAGCTGTTGCCTTGAGGACATCAACTGCAGATCAAGATGATATTTTCTTAATCAGACACAATCAATACCCAATAGAGCCATAAAATGGTTAATACTACTGTACAAATACAAGCTAAGAACATCTAATTCAGTTTCGTTCATTCACAATCATAAGAGGAAAACAATCTCTAGACACTGAATTAAGTATGCAAAAACTGAGATACTTAGACAATGAGGCCGTATGTAATATGTATATGGAATTGGGTTGCTAATAACTTCTGATATGGAAGATATTAATAGTTAGAATGCTCACATCCGACTCTCTCAGCGTCAACCATACGGAGATCAACAGGAATCTCTTGAAATTGTGCAGCGAGCTGTCGATCACCAAGCGAAAGGTTTGAAGAGACAAAAGCTTTTATGGTACCCTCACCATTTGTAAACCCAGTGTCCACAGTTAGATGAATTGGGTTGGTAACTTCTCTAGCATAGAAGTCATGAATCAGTGCACTACCACCATTAACCCCAGCACCAGTTGAATACCTGCAAAATCAACAGAGTAGTTCCTATCAGCTACTTCAAAATAGAACAAACTAACCACCAATGCAGAAACCTAACACATCAATGAATCAATCAACAAGAATCGTATGACAAAGATAAAACAGTAATCAATATCTGAGAATGGGAATGAGAATGGAAAAAGAGAAGTACCAGCCGACAATAATTTCTTTTGGATTGACCTTAAGGTGTGAAGCTAACATATTGTGGTGGTAATCAATATCCACAGCAACCTGCATCCATATGAAAACAATCACTTATCAAAACGTATCACAAGTCACAGCCTTTAGGTGTGAAGCTAACATTTGAAGTAAGGTGCCAATATGTTCACTAGCCAAAAGCAATAAACCTCACATTCTCAGAAGATGTAAGAAGAACAGTACTCGAAGCTAAATTCGTCTACACTTCTTTATAAACCTCACATTCTCAGAAGCAAGAATCACATCTACTCTACAGCTACGAAACGAGCACAGATCTAGAATCCCTAGGCTAAATCCTAAAAAAATCAACGTTTATAATCGAAACAACGATAGAGAATACGATAAGGAGAAGCAGAGATGAAAAATCGAACCTGATCAGAAGATTCATTGTGAGGGACGGCGTAAGAATTGCGGATATCGACGGTTCCATCAGGTAAGATAGATCCAAGGAGAGTGCCGATGACTCGTTCAGCTGAGTCAGGACGTCTCACGAAGCAATCACAGACGTTAAAGATAACGAGTGGATGGATCCTCGCCGTGAGAACAGAGGTAGTCGCGGACGCCGTCGATGATGGAGAGACGAATTGCAAGACGGTGTGATCGCTCGCTGCCGCCATGGTTAAGATTTTCTGAGAACGACAAAAGGCGCGAGAGAGAGAGACTGGAGATTTTTAGGGTTTCCGATGTGAGCGTAAGAGGAAGGAGAGAGAGAAAGAAAAGGCCGCTTGTGTGTGATAGAGAAAAGATAGGTTTAGGTGCTAATGGGCCAACAAATAGGCCCATTATATGTTTCACCAAGTTTCAGAGAATTATCGTACCAAAATGTAGATGAAGTAACAAAATGTTAACATAACTATTAAAGAGATATGATATAACATTTTCCAAAAGTCTATTCTATTTGTTATACAAACACATATAAAAAATATTTTTACTTATGTTTTGCATTACAAATGCTAACGTTTTGCTTTTTGTTTGTACAAATGCTAATGTTTCTTAAGGGCAACCTCATGGATGAGCCTCTCTTCATGTTAAAGGTATTTAGTATCTCCATTCTTATATTAGTCAACCTCATGGATACATGATACTACTTTTTCTTCTTCTTCTTCTTCTTCTTCTTCAACTTCTCAGGGTTTGGAGTGTTCCTTGAGCTCCGACAACTTTCCGATCACCGGCGAGATACACCTCGTCAAGCTCCTAGCTCGGTAGACGAGCCTCGTGACACGGAGAACATACCCTCCTCCAGTAGCGGCTGAGCGCCTTCTCTTGCAGAAAACTCCTCGGCAACCGCAAGGGTTGACGACAGCTTCAGTGGACGCGAATGAAGACTGATGATGAAAAGAAAGAACGACGAGGACTAGAGGCCGGAGAAAGAGTTCGGGGTTTCCAGCCGTTGTCATAAACGAATACCTGGACCACTAGCCGTTGTCATACAAATGCAATTAAATGTTTCATGGTGATAACCATTTCTCTACTCTCTTAGCTCTTTTTTTTTTTCTTTCTTTGTTGAGACTGATTATATATATATGACATAACTATTGGAGTATACATCAAGAAAGATCGATGAAGTATCTATTTGATTAATTGGTCCATGTGTATCATATATATTAAGAACTTATTATAGGATCATATATTAGGTTTGGCAAGTATATATGGTCTTGTAATTTATAAAGGGGTAAGTTCTTTCTCGTAAGAGGAATTTTCTTGGTCAAAGTTTGAAAGAGAACATAATCTTTCTATTTAAACACACAGGATCTACCAACTCTGGCCGGGTAACAATGTAAGCCTTTCTTAATTCTTTCTCACGATATATCTATTTGACAAACAAACAAAAGGGTTTTTGTGTCCTGACACAACATATATCATGTTCGGAAAGAGATTTGATATTAAACCCATGATGTGTTAATGTCA
>NC_025689.1:4198342-4219252 GCF_000633955.1 Camelina sativa | reverse complement strand
GAGGAATTTTCTTGGTCAAAGTTTGAAAGAGAACATAATCTTTCTATTTAAACACACAGGATCTACCAACTCTGGCCGGGTAACAATGTAAGCCTTTCTTAATTCTTTCTCACGATATATCTATTTGACAAACAAACAAAAGGGTTTTTGTGTCCTGACACAACATATATCATGTTCGGAAAGAGATTTGATATTAAACGCATGATGTGTTAATGTCAGAACCAGCTTGATGTTTCTTGCTTTTATGTTTTAGAAATTTTTGTTGCCGAGGGAGACTAGTCTTTGGTCCAGATGCATCGTCGCTCCTTCTGACCATGCACAGTTATGATTGGAGGTCCTGCTCTCACTTTCTGCATCCGAATGGCTTTTAATTTTTATGATCGGGAAACGCTATCCGTTGTTCCACTCTCTTGTATTGTTGGGTGCACTGTTGCTCACAGTCTTGGTACAATTAACCATATAGAATGTTTAATTCTTTCTTAGTGCTATATAAGCTGCACTTTTCTTCATATTCATGCATCTTCTTTCCAGGATTTCGCATTTCTCTTCTTAACATCCTCGAGAGACCCCGGGATTATCCCTAGAAACAAAGAAGCACCTGAAGCAGAAGGGTTTGATATGATCACTCAATCCTCAGAATGGGTAAACAACAAACTAATTGTAGTTAATCAATTATACATTTAATACTATAGTACCATCATAGTGAAATTGTGGTTTTCTCATACATTATTACTAATAGCTAGTATTTTAAAAGGATAGGTGCTGATTTGTTGACCATTCAGAGCATAGATTAGTCGTTCGTTACTCGTTAGTAGACCACCCATATTTGAATTACGACTTGGAGACAACTCAAAAGTATATAGATTACGATATTCGTAAATGCTATCGCTTGTAAAAAAAAATACATGGATCATATAAAATGAATTTGTATTCAAATACGTATCGTCAAATGTTCCAAAAATTTTCAGTATCTTACAAACCAAATTAACCAAACCAAACCACCAATTTAATTTTTTGAGTATATTAAATAAAAAAAGACCAGAGAAAAATTTAAAATCAACCCAAATGACTCCAGAACTCTCCGAGAAACGTCTTTGCCGCGTCAAGACTCGGATAATACGTCGGCTCCATAAATATCTGACTCAACGAGTCACACGACTCTTGACTCGCCGTCGCGTTAGTCTCCGCGCTTCCCATCATCGCCGCCACTAACTGTCTATACGAAAAGAAAAAACTCTTCGCCGCAGCTTCCACCGCCTGCATCCCCTGAAGCAGATGAATCTTATCGCACTCATCACTCTTCCTCGAGTAAAGCTTCATCGCCGCCTCTTGCAATCTCGGTCCTCCGGTAGGATCTACCTCAACCGCCAACACCGTCGGAACCTTCTGTCTCAAATCCTTAGACATCTTCATCAACTCCACTAATCCTCTAGATCTGAAACAAAACGCATCGTTTTTGCCCGTGGATTTGATCTGTAACTGTTTCTTCAATTTCAAAAAATCCTCCGGATCCATCAGCATATGAAGATCTTCAATCTCAGCTAAAAGCTTCCAGATCTTTTCCAGTAAGTACACGTCATCGGAAGCTTTATCGAATCTCTCGTCTTCGATGCTTGAGACGATCCGATTCAGGAGGTTACGAGATGCGTAGATCCACGATTCGAGGATCTGGTGAATGATGTAGAGCGTTTGATTCTCTTGGTTATCGATGTGATCTGCGTATGGATTGTCTTTGAGGCTATAAAGCTCGTTAGGTCGGCAAATCGAATCGTACCGGAGATTAGGTTTTCCGGCGATGTTCTGTTCGCCGAGTCCGAGCGTGTATTTACACCGACGCATCTCGTTATCGATCGTGGATAAGATCTTTTTACCTAAAGCTTCTGATCTCCTCCACGTAGCTATCTGCGGTAACAAACTCGACGAGCTTCGTACATCGCTGACCGGAGCGTCTTCTTCATCCTCTTCGGAGATGGCTGCTAGAATCTGGATCTGATTCGTGACGAGAGAATCTAGTCTCCGGTTCCATTCGCGGTGGTTGATGTAAGGTCTGGTATCGGAAGAAACGGCGAAAATTAATCTGAAACTGATCTCTAAAGCTTGAAGAGCTGGTTTGAGGATCGGTTCGGAAGTCCATTGAGGGAAATCACGAGAGGACCAGAGGTTACGTAGCTCGGGGAGACGAAGGTAAAGCTCGTAAGCAGAGCAAAGAGATGGAGCGGAGCAAGAGATGGGAGAGGAGGTAACAGCTGGGAGGAGTTTGGAGAAAGGTGAAGGGATAGTGACGTGGAGCTTTGATGAAAGCTTAGGTGAGTTTGGTATGTCAGATGATACCATCTTCCTCTTCCAATCCATATCTACCATTTTTGAATCTCTTTCGTGTGTTTTTGTTTTTGTGTGTTAAAATTTTGAATTTTGGTATTTTGTTTTGGAATTTGGATGAAGGAGTTAATTAAGGAGACGAGGTGAGTGTATATATAGAGAGAGGAAAGTGGATAGAGAGAGAGGAAAGGCGTGTACCGACGCGACTAAATTTGAAAGTCAACGTTGAAGACGCGGTCTCATAAAATTGGAGAAACCAAAGGCAGTCGTGGGACTGTGGATTAAGTTGAGGATAATCTTTTTCTTTTTTTGGCTTTATATGCATTATTAAGGATAAAGTTTTTAATCTCTAGTATAATTATTTTTGGGGTACTGTTTTCCATTAAAGGTAAAATGCCTAATTAGTCGAATGTTTTTGTTTGTTCATCTGATCATTACAGAACTAGGGAATATTATCTCATTTTGGTAAGAGATTATCGGAAAAAAAAAAAAAAACACAGCTTATGTTCGTAAACATATATTGTCATGTAAATTGAGAATATCAAATTTTTTTTTTTTTTTTTTTGATATTTACGATATTCATTTAGGGATTGATTAATAAGACTATGAAAGTCAATCATGCGTTATGGGTTGTCTTTTCATTTATGAGTGAGTAGATCCCACTATAACTCATAATTCTAGTTTTTTTTTGTTTGTTCATAAATTTCCCTAATTTTCATTCTTTGTAAAATAATACTTTGTTGTTCATTCAAAAACTAATTAAAATAATAATTTTGTAGTTATAGAGATCTACAGCTATAAGTATAACTAATTATGCACATGGTGTTTTTGATATTATATTAACAATCGTAAAAGATAAACAGATGCCATGTACCACATAAAAGAAAGCAATCTGTTTTCTTCATTGGGTAGAAAGCAAATATGAAAAAAAAAAACACGTATGTTTGTTTTCTAAGCTAAAACAGTATATCTATTTATAAAAACAAACAAAAAAAACTATAGGAAATTCTTCAGTAGCGTAAATGACGGACAAATGAAGAAACTAAAAGAAAGCATAAAGCTGGATGGCACTAGATTCTTCTAATAACATCACGGAAAACGTTGTTTTTTTTTCCATTTTAAAAATTGATTAGCAACTTGAACATCAAAAACGAGTAAAGGAAAACAAATTCTTTTTCCACTTTCTGTAATTGTAAATGAACACATGTTTTCCTACAAAAGTTTTTAAAACTCTTATCTATAAGCTCAAAAGAGTAGGATTATACTTGCAAGTAAGAGAGTTCCACGACTGATACATTACCCAATTGCTCATAACTTAAGTTGGATATATATTTTTTAAAACTATTGTAACCTCTAAATTAGTATTTCAAACGCGGAGAATTATAAAATCATAAGTCTGCAAACCGATTAAAAAAAAAAAATCATATAAAAAGGAGACTATTTTATTTTATTGTGGATAAGCATTTAGACGGTGCCGAGGTATGAATTGAAAAAGGAAAAAAAAAAGGAATGGCACATGGAGAGAAGAAGTAGGAGGAATATAGATATGTCGAAGCTTATCCAAAACTGTGTGAGAGGAAAGGTTGGAGTTTGGTCTCAGTTTCAAATAGTTAAACTACTTGGAAGCTGTCGTTTCCTTTGACTTTGGTTTTTCTTTTCTTCGAGTTCTATATATTATTATCTCACCGATTTATTTGTTATATACATGATATAGATAAATTTTGATTGAATAAGACTGCCAAATGTATGAGAATTCACCGAATCTGTTTTAAGTGCATGCACTATATTTTTGATATGGATGTTTTCTGTTATTTTATCGGTAAACTTAAGGATACAAACGGTTGGAGTGGAGACAGACCATTTCTTCGGTTATAGATTAGACAAGTGGATTATATATAACGATCGAATGAGTATGGTCTCTGATATAACAAATTAGTGGTCCATAACCTTTCCGTTTCTTATTTTTTTTCTATGTTAAAAGTTTTTAATTTATTTAAACAACTACTTATATATTTTAATTGGTATTGTTTTCAATCCATTTTACAACCACTAACCAAAGCCATCGTCCAACCGCTTATAACCAAAAACATTTGTGACAGCTTCCTGAATAATCAATCACCAATATGTTTAAGTTTATAGATTTGGTTGTTTTCTCAGTATAATAGACTCATATAACAGTCATATCGGTGATGAAAATAATATATCTCATCCACGTATAGTATATTTGATTAGTGATAGTCTCACGATTTCTTCCTAGATACCAATGATAACTTCTTTTTATGTACACCACCAATATGATATGATCATATGAAACAAGCAAACCATGGACCGGTCCATATTTTGATTATACAGATGCATTAACATTATTATAAATAATCACAAACAAATTTGTAAATAATGAAATACATATCTAAAAAAGGATAGTTTTACTACTAGTAAATATTACAATTTCAGTCTTTGGGGTAGTTTAGAAAGAATCTTACGACGTGACAAACAATTAACAAAACAACATATGCATAAATGTAAACATTTACGATTTTTTCTAGTTCGTATATATTAATTAATAACAAATTGTTGTTGATGTGTTTCAAAAAATGTAAAATATAATCTCGAATTTTCCCTAGTTAATAGTCCTTGGTGAAAAGATGTAAACTTACCAAATGTTGCTGATGTATTTCAAAAATGTAAAATTTCGAATATTCCCTAGTTTATGTTCCTTAGTGAAAAAAAAATATGTAAACTAATCAAATGTTACCGATGTGTTTGCAAAAATGTAAAATTTTGAATATTCACTAGTTTATGCTCTTAGTGACAAAATGTAAACTTACCAAATATTACCGATGTGTTTACAAAAATGTAAAGCTAATGAGTTTGCAAAAATGTAAAACTAATGTCACACATGCATATAAGTACTATATGGGACACAAATTTTGAAAGAAGAAAACAAAGATTGGAGATTGGTGGTGTGGTAAAGAAAGATGAACTGGTTTGTAGCAACAGAATACATCTGCATCGGTACGGGCATTTGCATCGTGCTTATTGCTTCGTACTTGTATGGCGATTGGTTGCAGAAAGTAATATGTCCCTGTTGTCGTCATAATGATGATGAATCTACTGTGTAACTAGTATTATTTTACTATGTTCAGCGGTTTTTTGTTACTTTTCTTTTTATATTATCTATAAAATAGCAGATCGATATGTTTTGCAATATTGTAACGTTGTTCTATTTATATTAATTGCATTGATATTTATTATTCACTTTGATTTTTTGTTTTTTTTCCTTTGAGTTCAGTATTCAAAATTACCGATTTGTTTATTATATTTGATTGATAAATTTTGAACCTGCCCTTATTAATTACTTACTTTGTTTTTCCATGTGCCATCTATGGATAAGAGAAAGAAAAAAGAAGAAGAGTTATGCGAAAAGTATTCATAACTTCTTGAGGAATGGATATAGTATAGTATAGGATGGGTTTTGTATAAATAAGAATCAAAAAGGAGATGGTCTTACTTGTAAGAATTCCTTTCATGTTTACGTTTAAAAAGAGAAGTTTATTTCGCCTTTATAACATAATAGTCTTTCTCCTTCATTCTTTCCCAAACGTTATTTGTATAAAAAGAAAAAACAGTGACATCTTATATTCCGCTAGAAAGAATGAAATTAAAAACTACTAATGGGTTTTTAAAATTAATATCATGTGCCAGAGAAAAAAATAGACCAATTTTTAGTCTCGTGTTTACATTGAACACTGACTGATTGACGCAGTTGGAAAAAATATCAACGTACACTACTGTGCGTGCACTTGGGATCAATATCAAAAACTGTATGTTTCCTTATTTTTTGACGTGGAATAATATGATCATAGTCGACACGAAAAAGATAGTATAAAAACAAAATCTGATACTAAATCTATAAATAAATAAAAGGAATGAGTCCAAATCGGGGCATGGCTTCCATCCATTTGGGCAGCCAATGAGGTTTGGATTCGGCTTAGACATGTGCGAATCACACCAACCAACCAACCCAACTTGGTCCAAAACCAAAAACACTCTTATCTGTTTTTTTTCAACAGCCACGTGGTCGAAGCAAAGCAAGTTAACGGTTCCGAGAACATGAACCCACGGTAGCATGACAGCTGGGAACTTTCCACGTTTTATTTATGGGTCCTCTTCTTTTATTTTTTCTTCGAACCAACAACCATTTAAAAAAAAAAAGAATTCTTTAGTTGTTGCTATAATCGGCATCTATCTTGTTACAATTTACACTATTTAGTTACTTGTCTTCTTCACATGATGATCACATTTTTGTTGTTGTTATTTATTTGTTCTTCTGTTTCTAAGCAATGAAATCATCTAAATCAATTAATGGACAAAACATGCTCAGTAAAATAAATGAAAATAGAGTGTACAAGCTAGAGATTCGCGGAACAAAATACCTAATCAGCATTATCAGACAAAAATATCAGAAAAACAAAGTAAGAGAGACTTACATCATTGTCGACGGAGAACCTCAGGAGAGCCAGGGGAGTCAGGGAGTGGACGGGGAACCTCTTCATTGTCGACCTCTTCATTGTCGGATACTGCACTACAAAAAAACATGTTGCATCAGTTAATTTGTGTCAAATAAAAAATATTTAAAATTGAATTATTTTTTAATATAATTTTACATCATTTAAATAATCGATATAATTTATACTAACATTACTTTAAAAAATTGATACAAATTTACATCAATAAAAAGTGATACTAATTATATGATTTTGAATCGATGGTAAAAACTGATATAGCTATTTACTTGTTTTATATCGATTAAATGAACTAATGTTATTTACTCTTAATTTGTATCAATTAAGAAATTTGACACTAATAAAACCAACATGCATATCGTTAAAAAAAATGAATATAAATATACATATCTATCTACTAATTTATTAATTTTTAATCATTTTCAGTTTTTTTAACTCTAGTTAAATATCTAGTTACTTCCTAGGTTTTTTTAATTACAATATAATATATCTATATAACTAAGTGATACCCGTGCTACAGCACGGGATTATATATTTTGTTAGTTATTTTTCTTCTGTAATTTGTATTTTTGTAATATAGTTTTTTATTTTGATTTTTTTTTTGTTTATATAGTGTTTATTTGTATATTTGGGGTTATACAGTAAATTGGAAATCCTAATAAAGTAAGTAGTTTGTAAAATGTAGTTTTCACGGAAACAGACACACCACAATAGTAGATAGTATGTAGTTTTGTAAGAGAATAGACACTCCACAATATTGGATAGTAGTTTTGTAAGAGGATAGACACACCCTGCTTCCATGGTTTAATTTATAGCTTGAAAAAATTACATGTTTTAATGGATTTAACACAAAAAAAATTTATATTTTAAATTTTTAAGAATTAAAATATTAATATTACTTAAATATTTTATAGACTTTAAATATATTATAATATTTTAAACTTTCGACGGAGTTCAAATATTTATAATAATTTAAACATTCTATAAAAATTTAAATATTTATAATATCTTAAACTTCTTAAAAACGTAAATATATTATAATATGTTTACTTTTTAAAAGTTTAAATATTCTCAAATATAGAACCAAATTAAACTGTTAAATTTGGATACCTGATAAATCAAGTTTCCTGCTCATTTGTACTCAAAACATTTTAGTCACATATTTATAGTGATTATGAACCATATTCCAAAATATTTAGTCGATGTGGGATATACAGTACACTTTTTCTGTAAATTAGTTTACAACTTTACATATATATAATTTCTGCGTTTTTAATTCTTTCTATCTATACTACTCACAATTAATTACTATAATTTCGTTAAGGAAATATTATAATATCGGAAATCAAGCAATTTAGTCAGATTTGGTAGCTTGAATATTCGTTTTTAAAGATTTAACTGAATCACTAAATATTCCTTTTAAAAGATTATCTGTTAAGATCAATCTCGGTAATTAAGGAAATATCCGAATTTTTGGTAATTAAAATTTACGGTTTCCATTTAAATACCTTAAAGGAAAATGAAATCAGAGTGTTTGCCTATAACGAATAACTCTGTTTGGGATCTTAAATAACTAATCTTAAATGAAATAATATACTGGATCCGAAATATATTATTCTGGAGTACAAATAGATCCGGGGGTTTTTTTCCTTCTGTAGTCGGATATGTAAGGATCCGCGTCCCGACCCGGCAATTTTTTAAGTGATCGACCGAGGGTATTTTCGTCATTTAAAGAAATTGAAACTATAGGTTAATTAGATTAAATTTTGTGATTCTCTAATCATTTTTAATGAAAAACCTACCAAAACCAAGTCATGGTCCATTTTTACTCTAGAGAGTACTTCTGCTTTAATAGTATAGATACTCTTTCAACCGTATGTTTACTGTTTGATTTGGCAATAAATAAATAAATTAATTACAACCTTAATTCTGTATAATCTTTTATTAAAAATTGTTTAAGGTTTCTAAATAAAATTAAAGCAACCGATTTTTTCTGTTGTAAGGTTACGCCAATTTCGACAAAAATAATAAACTCAATTTCGAATTTTGTTTATATATATCTCATGTATATCCTCAATTTCTATTTTAGGAAAGGTGAAAAATATTCTTTTAAACAAGTAATGTAAGTTTTAAATATTTTCCTTCTATATATAAAAATAATTAATTAACTCATTCCTCTTTTTTAGGGATCCTTAATATTTTCTTCTTCAACCTCACTTTCACATACTTTATACTCTCTCTGTATCATAAAGGATGATGTTTTAGGATTCTCACCAGGATTAAGAAAACAATTAATGGTGTATTGTTGTTAATTCAAAACAATAAATGATGTACTACAAAGTCTTTAGTCGTGTGTTTTCTTTTCTTTTCTACCATTTGACCTGGTCATTTAATTGTATTGCATGTATACATTTAATAGTTAAGTATTGTAAAAGCAAAATTATTAAATAGTTATTTGATTTTGAAAATAAAAATGCATTAACTACACTAAGAAAATCATCCTTTTTGATACAAAATAAAATTCTAAAACATTATGTATTCTGATACAGAGGGAGTAACTGTTTAGTTCTTCTTCATCTCATGTTCTTTTTAATTTTGGGAAGTTTTTACTTTCTCAATTTCTTCAATAAATTTACATATGTTGAGGCTTTGGTTCTATTTATCTCAAAGGTTATGATTACACTCATTCTCATATTTTGATTTGTTATGAGTTTTTTTTTTTTGACAATCTTTGTTATGAGTGTTTGTTTATGTCCTAATCATGATTTTGTGAACAGTGAGGAGATTGATATGTATGTACTTCTACATGGTTTGGGAAAAGATAATATGTAAAGGTATTCTTATACTTTCAAATAATTTTTCTATATCAAACAATATTCAAGAGATATAATCCTTTAATTTTTTTTGTAAAATGAAAATATTTCCAAGCACCATGATAATTCAAATAATCTTTTGCCAGAGCCAACTTATAATTAGTCTACATGTAAAAGTAGCAAAGTACAGAAGAAACCCCCTTTCAAGATGAAGGGGATGTAAATGAAGTAAAATGAAGCAAGATGTGTTTTATAGTAGCGGAAGGAATCATTCCTAGATTATAATCTTAGATCACAACAGTATTTTCTTTTTTTCTGTAAAGGGTGATGATGATGTATATTACTAGGTTTGAATAAAGATTTGATTTACTAATGGTGATGTATTAGTAAAGGTTTTAATATATTTTTATTGAGATTTTTATATATATTTTAAACGATTTTTGCTATACAAAATATAATAATTACTAAAACATATTTTTTAATTAATTAAATAAATTAGTAATACGAAAATTATATTTAAAAATTTTTAAATATAATAATTTTTGGAAATCAATTATAAAAATTGGCATTAATTTTAACATCATTACTTACAATTGATACAAAAATTTAACATCAATTATAATAATTGCTACCAATACTAATATCAGTTATATTATTTGATACAAATTTAACAACATTTATAATAAATGATACAAAACTTAACATCATTTTTTACAAGTGATACATATTAACATCGATAAAAATAACTGATGCAAAATATTTGCATCACCAAATAATAAATCACTTTTATAAATAATTTAAAACTTATTTGCATCAATTATACATGATGCAAATATATAAAATAAGTGATGTAATACTAACTTGGTAAGCTTGGCTCCAGTTGGGTCCTTGTCGACACTCTTGTGGGGCACTACGTAACCATACAACTACAGGATCATAATAACCACAGATCACTTAACCAAAATTCAAGTTAGTATGGGGCATGTACCCCACCCAATGATACTGTAGATCCGCCCCTGATAAAAACAAAATCTGATACTAAATCTATAAATAAGTTTATAAAAGGAATTTAGTTATTGCTATAATCGGCATCTTATCTTGCCGATTAGTTGTTGCTATAATCGGCATCTTATCTTGTTACAATTTAGTTACCTCTCTTCTTCACATGATGATCACATTTTTGTTGTTGTTGTTATTTATTTGTTCTTCTGTTTCTAAGCAATGAAATCATCTAAATCAATTAATGGACAAAATCTGTTTAGTAAAAAATGAAAAAGAGTATATTAGCTAGTTATTCGTGCAAAATGGTAGTAAAACTAGAAAGTAAGTAACTATTTTACCTTCAACAATTTTTTCTGAAAAATACTACGAGTGATCAATTTTATTATAAGAAAACATATTGTATGTATGAGTTTTTAAAAATTTGTATAATAAAAGAAAAAAAATGACAACTATCTGCAAATGGAAATTTCCTTGACCAAAATGTTGTTTATCCTCTCTTTTAAAAAGTGGGTTAGTCACACTGTGGTTAGAAGAAATGCGATTGAATTATTGATGATCAAACGTGTTCGTTATTAAAAGACAGAGTGCCTTCGATTTAGAAAACGACACATCTCAATGTTTGTTCATCGGATTCGTTAGTATAAAGTTTTATCATGTGTGTAATTTTCTTCTTTTCTTATTTTATGTTGTATCAATGGGAAAACAAACGGGTTTTAGTTATATGCTTGTATGTGGATAAACTCATAAATTAGTAGTATAAAATAAAAAATAGTAGGAGGAGAGAGTCAACAAAAGTTGAGCTATCAAAAACAAGATTCCTGGTAATGAAGCATGTCTCCGGCCGCACTATCCGACCATTATCCATTCCTTTCTTTCTTTATTTTGATTTTTAATCAAGAAACCAAAATAATAGTATAAATTAAATGATTAGCAGTAATTAATTTGGGTGTTGTTACGGAACAAGGCTTCTACTCCAAGAGGTAAAAAACCTCAGTTTTATTAAATTTATAAGGGGTTTAGACTTTTAGTTGAGCCTCCTCTAAAAAAAGTAGTAGTAGTATTTAATTGTCTATACTTAAATCGAAAATATCAAATACTAGTAAAAGACGACTTCAACAGACAACGATGCCTGAACAATCAATTACAGTAGTATATAATTTTCCTTGGTAGTTGTATGAATTTTCAGTACCTTGTGTTTTAACTTAATAGTAGATGGAATGATTCGGATAAAGTTTGGTATGGGAACACATCACATATCACAGTGCCTAAATTCCTCAATAAATGCCGGAATTGAGAAGATATCAAATTATATTTGCATGTGGATGAGATCAAACTCCAATAACACATATAAAATTCTTTTGATGGGACATTCTTTTCCTAGCTATATTTTTATATTCTCTCCTGATTTTCATACAAAATAAAAAACCTCTTAAATAATCTAAATATTTGATTAATCCAATTGTAAGAACACAACTAGTTGCTAATGGTTATATCGTTTCGAAATCACCACCAATTAGCTAAATTTACGGTATTTTGTTTCATTCGTGCTATATATTTTGTGTTGCTTAGGTATTTTTACCAACTTGTTTTCGTCAATCCATGTTGTTCTCTCCATATCATATAGTTTAAAAACTGTGAAATCTCGTACTAGAGAAGAGAACTATGACGACGTTTGTGGATGCAATAATTATTAGTATTTCATTTAAAAAATCGTAGCAAAAAATTTGATGTATATCCCATTTGGGAACATGGGAGACATCTTCCCGTTTCTTCTTCTATGTCGGACTCTTTTTTTGACTTTTACGTTCCAAGAAAATGGATACAACTTGGAATAATACTTCTTATGTCATCACAGAAAATGTTATCGTAGAGGGAAGTAGTCCTTATCCACCAAAAGCCTCAAAATTCAATTCTTTAATTTTTTTCTTCTAATATATACATAACGTTAATCAAGCACCACATTCCTCTTTGTTTGTTTTTTTTTTTTTAATATTCTTCTTCTAAATTTTATTCTGATTATTATAAGTATGACACGACATATTCCACTTTAAATCCGCAAGTCCCACGCTTATGTTTCATGGGAATGCCTAAAATGAGTCTGATTCATGTTTTCATAAACTTCCTTTTTTTTTGACAATTATTTGACAAAAGCATGCCTTGTGTTTTATTGTTTTAACCGGATGGAAAAGCATGTCTATCCCCTTTAATTATTCTTTGAACTGTTTATAAAGAAAACGTAAGATTTTGATTAAGTTAGTACAAAATTTATCATGAAGATATGCAATCTTTTAAACGTGTTTTTATATGATAAATAGGTAATATCCCGCGCAAATACGCGAGTTATTGTATAATATTATATATTAATTAATTAAATTTTATTTGATAATCATAAAAAGATAATACAAATTAATTTAAATGCCATTAACATTTTTTGATTTTTATTTATTCAAATCATACAATATCAAAATATTTAATTTTTTTTAAATATAATCATACATACATTATACATATCTGTTAAAGTTATTTGTGTTTTTATTGTTCAATTTTGATAATAATTTTCATAGTATTTTTAAGCATTTGAGTAATAAAATATTATTAGTAATAAAAACAAAATTTTACTATATAAATTAAATATATAATTTAAGTTTTTCATACAAACTAACACATAATCTAAAGTATTTAATAATTAAAAACTATACTATTATGAAAAATACATATTTCCTGTAAAATCATATGAAATACAATCAAAATTTTAAAATAAGATTCCCCAAGATTTTTTTTATATATATTCCACTTAGTTTAAGATATATTGATAGGTTTAGTTATAATTTTTAATCCTTGTAATAAAAGCTAGATAGAAAAAAAATCAATTTGTTTTTCTATATAGAAAAATCTTTAAAGTACATATTTGAATTAAATTTAAAAATAGTGATTTTTATATCATTGTATGTTGAATCACAAATTGAATATAAAAATTATTATTCTAAAATAAATGTATTACAATTTTGTTGGATGTACGTGAGAGTTAAGAAAAATTGATTTGATAATTATATTACAATCTTTTATATTCCCCTTAATTTAATTTATATTGCTAGAATTTGTTTTAATTTTTCATCGTTGTAGTAAAGATAGAAAAAAAATAAATATCAAATTGCTTTTTTATATAGCAAAATCCTTAAAGTACATATTTGAATTAAATTTTAAAATAATGATTTTTATATGTTGAATCACAAACTAAATATAATGATGAGTATTCTAAAATATATTTATTACAATTTTGTTGGAGGTAAGAAAAATTAATTTGATAATTATATTACAAAAATTTATTTCATGAGAACATTTCAAATTTGAAGAACAAAATAAATATACATGAATTTGTAAGAACTAAACAAACATCTCAAGTAAAGAATTAAGATGTTTTCTTTAGCTTGATTCCCTTGAGATGGTTATAACCAAAATATTATTATGGTCATCAAAATTTTATCATACATATTAGAATACATATGTATTTTAAATCAAAATAATATAAGAAAAAAAGAAGTACATAAAAAAAAAGAAAAAAAAAAAAAGTAAAATATATAGTAAACAAAAATCTAATCAAACCCTTAATTGGGTTTTCAACCTATGCAATAACATTATAAAAAACTAAGAAAATATTTAGGATTTGGGATATGGTGGAGGAGGATGTGAGAATAATTATTTATAGGATAAAAAATGATAGAAGTTACATTTCTAAAATAATTAAATTATAAGAGTTACAATTATAATTAATAGTATGTTAAAATGAAAATGAATGGAGAAGAAAAAGTCAAATCACAATTTATGTAATTTGAGTTACAATTTAGTAATAAATAATGAATTTAAAGTATGCATTAATGTATATGATTAAATGTGTTGTTTAATTAAAAATAAAATTTTAAATTTTTAAAAATGAAATGTCAAATAGACCAATAAGGAGAGCGTGATGTGAATTATAAACCAGAGATTATATTATAAGTGAGGTTTGGTTTTCAAAACAACCATTTGAAAACCCATATGCAACCTTATAGAAGACCCAAAACACCAACCGCGGTTTTACGAGATAAGCTTCAAATTCTAATTTACTCGATTTTGAATTTACTAAGAATCATTATCCCAATTCGTAATTTAGAATCGAGTAATTTAAAATTTGAAGCTTATCTCTGTTCTAAACCCAAAAATGCAAACTTTCACTCTTCAAGTTAATAGTCTCGAGCAATAGGTTACTTTAGATTAAGCAAATAGTCAATATTCATACTTACATTACATTATCATCAAACTTAACAACAATTATAACATCAATGAATAAACTTCGTATCTGGCAACGTCTTCATTGGATTCCTTCAATATATAACAACAATTATAACATCAATGAATAACACTTAATGAAGATCAACCCAACATTCCCCTGTTACATGAAGTCAACAACAAATTAAATCAAATTCTCGACAGAACACAACCAACCTGACTCATAATAATAGTAATACTATATTTTAAAATAAATCAAAATTAAAAGTATAGATAAACATCATTTAAATACGTGTACTAATGAATGAAACTCTAAACCAGAATAGGAATTTTTTATTAAAAAAAACAAAATAATCCACAGTGAAATTATCTCAAAGTCAAATTTAATTTATAAAGGTTCAATCATTAATTTAAATGTCATAAAAAGATGGCAAAAGCAAGGAGCGGCGTGTTATTATTAGCCGAACAGATCGAATCCCATGTCTTCGTCAGACTCTTCTGCAGCTTCTTCCTCCACAGCTATCGCATCAGCATGTCCACTTGAATCTCCTCCTGAAACTGGTGCAGCCGTAGCAACCGCAAACTTGCTTGGATCCTGAAGAACCATGCAAAAATTTTACATTTTCATGACTACTAATCCCAAAAATCTGAAAACGCAAAACGCTAATGGGACAAACCTTTAGGAACTCCTTCACATTCTCTGCCTGAGGGAAAGAATACTCAGTAGCTAAGGCAACAGCAAGAGCATTCTTGTAAGCATTGAGGAACATGTGAGTCGCAGCTGCTAAGGTTGGGTAAGAGATTGCAAGAGAAAGTGCGGTGGTCATCGAGACACCAGCTGCAAACTTCTCAACAAGGTCGTCTTCAGTTAGGTTAAGCACTTCAGGGTTAAACACTGAGCCATTATCATAGACTGACTCAACGACGAGGCCATAAGAGAACGGCCTGATTCCAAGCTTGGCTAAAAGCGCAGCCTCGGATGAACCGACTTTGTCACCTTTCTTGATGAGCTCCACAGGGGTTATGATCTCAACCGTACCTTTGTTGATTTTTGTTGGAATGTTAAGCACCTGGAAGAAAGAGGTCTGTGAAGGGTCAAGACCAGTGTTTCCTGGTTGCACAACCACATCAATTGGAGCGACTAAACCTACACGAGCAGGAGCTCCAACCTGTCAAAAACATGACAAGGACTTTCTCATTATAACATAAATCAATCAAACAAAATAAAGGGGAGCTACATAATGTGAGCATAGAGGTTTTGAATGTGTTGCATTTCAAGACAGAACAAAAGGGGTTTTAAATATCAGTTTAAACCAACATACAAACTTTTGTCACATTACTAGTCAATAACCTAAAGCAATAGGTTAGAGGATGATCATATACTAACCAAATCATCAATTAACAGTACAAGCTGTGGAGTAAACCCAATCAATATTCAAACACACAAAAGGGAAACTACAAATTTAGTCTCCTCAAAGCTCAATAAACCAAAATAATATCAATTACCCTATTGAACGTGGCTGCATTTTAAGCAAGAGAATGCATATGATTCCATTTGATCAAACCCCCAAATGCAAAATTTTCACTTTCCAAGCTAATAATATCGAGCAAGATAAATCATCAAACTAACCAAATTTGCACTATACTAAAACTTAACAACAACAATAACATCTAATGAAGTCAATAAACAAACCTTGTACTTGGCAACCTCTTCACTGACTTCCTTCAAGTCACCTTTGGTGAAGATCAACCCAACATTCCCCTGTTTCATACATTTCAACAACAACCCAAATCAAACTCTCCACTTAACAAAACCTTATCTTTCATCAAAGCAAACCAAACACCAATACTTTAATCCAAATGAAAACAACTATCCAAGAGGAGAGAAATTGAAACCTGAAGAAGAGGAAGGAGACTGAGGAAAGCTTGATTGCCAGTTTTGTCAGCATGAATCCTCACAGATCTCTTCATCATAGTGTTCTTCCCCATCAGAACAACCGAGTCACCTCGTAAGCCTTTCCGAATGTTCTGAAGCTGAGTGGATCCAACATTATCAGCCGCAACGACAAGGATCTGAGGGTACTCATTAAGAAGCTGACAAAGCTTCGAGTCGTAAACGATCTTTTTCTCCGCCTTTGTTGCTTTAACCGCCATTGCTACTTAAAATGCTAAACTGAGTTAGAAAACCTAAATTTTTGGGTAGAGAAAAAACGAGGGCCTAGACGAAGCTGGAGCTCGTACAAGGCGGACAGCGAAATGGCGCCGTCTCTTTAACCTCTGTCACTGTTTTTTACGAGTAAAGAGAGAAACAAACAAACAAAAAACTGTGTACGATTGCGACAGGTTGAAGAGAAGTTTTAGGTTTATATAGTTTCCGGTGTACGGAAGGTTTTAACGATTAGGGTTTAGTTTGTGGGATGACCTAGATCTAACGGTTTATATTTGTCGGATTTGTGGTAATACGCGATCTTTATCTAAGTTGGGCTTGAGTTGTGTGTCGAATGAGCTTTTTAGCCCAATATTACCATTGATTAAACGTTGGTGCGCATAGTGCATACTTAAAGATTCATAATCTTTACACATGTTTGTAATTGTGAATTATCCCTTTTGGCGCAAGATCCTTACGCCTTAGAATTCACACATATGGTTAGATAGAGAGCATCATGAAGTTTAAGGACCTTGAGCGTAGAGAGGGTGTGTTGGAATGCAGAACATAACATGGTTCTTTTTAGGATTTGGAAACACACTTGGCATGGCTAAACGAACTTTAATTTGTTTACTTCTTTCTCCTTTTTTTTTAATGCTTATTTCCTATATATATATTAATCTCATGTTTGAGACGCTAACTTATTTAGCTCATTCGCAATATGAGAACCAATTATATGAAAAAGAATTGATCGTGAAGCTGAAGCCTCTACTTTTTTCTTTATGTATTTTCATTTATTTATTATGAGAAAGTTATAAGCCAGCCCAAATATAAACACTACCGAAGAATTTTTAGAGATCAATCGTTAAAGTGTCCAAAACAATGAGAATGCTCGCCTTTTTTAAAAGAAGAGCATGATGATGATGATGTGTATATAGGATACTCTTTGAATTTAAAACCATGATTACAATTGTTGTGGATTCTAATGTATTATGCTTTTTCATATATGTTTTGCAGTTAGCTCTTGGGAATGAATTCAAACGAAGAAATATAAACTTAAGTCATATTATAATTGTATCCAAAACTGGCTGATTATAAAATGATGACAATCAATCGCACAGTTTAACCAAAATTTTCAATAAAGATTAAATAACAAATATTTATCCGAACACTTTTTTTAGAAAAAGAGGAAAAGACAAAGAAATATCAAACCATCTTGCGAATTGGTTGTAATAATGACAATACAAAAAGTTGTTGAAAAGAGAAAAAGAAGATAGGGAGTGCTAAATATAAATTCTTTTATACCCTACAAATATTAAAAGATAAAAAGTGAAAAAAAAAAAAAAGATTTATTTTAAACGTTAACAGAAAACAGTAATTAAAACGAAAAAGTTCGGTCAGCATAATGGCACATCCCCAATTTTGAAAATTATAAATATGATTACGCTTAATTTCAGAAAAAGTTAAAAGTTAGAAGTTAAAACCGGAAATTGTTATCACAAAGTTGACCGTAATCTAGCTCTAAATCCTGTGTTTAGGGGAACAAAGTTTGTTTTTCAGGAAAGAAATATAAATTTTAAAATAAAGAATCCAAAAATCTTATGGGAAAATAATTACACTGCAACCTATGAATTATGATGTGATTGTATTTTACAAATAAATATCTCGAATTTACAATTGATGTTACTATAGGTAACAAATATAACAAGAACGGTATCTTTTTATTTTTGTATCTCTCTGATTTTGACCAAAAACAATCATAAAAAAGTAGGAAGTATTTTCAAACCGATACGCTGATAAATCTTTCATTTCCTTACTTAATAATTTCAATTAAGCAAACACAGAGGAATCGAGGATTCTCCCTTCTTTCTTTGTCCAAAGGTACCAAAAAAAGTTTTTTCCCCTCAATTTCTCATTGTTTTGCCCATTTGTCTACGTTTTCTTAATGTAACTTTTATACAAAGTCTTGCTTATAAATGTAGTTAACTTCTTTGTTCAGGTATAAGAAGAAGCACCATTGTTAGTAGACAAGAGTAATTAGGTAACTGTTCTTCACTCTCTCTTCTTACCTTACCTTAGTCACTCATCTTCATATCAAACACCATTTGTAATTAGTTGCATAGAAGATGCAAACTCAAAAAAAAACAGAGTTTTCAAATCTTTTTTGGTTCTTGATTTATGAAGCAGATTTTGAAGATGTCGATTAAGGGAACAGAAGAGGGAATAATGGAGAATGAGACTGAAGAGAGAGGAGATGAGTCAAGCATGAAGAGCTTTCTATGGCATGGTGGTTCTGTTTATGATGCTTGGTTCAGCTGTGCATCGAACCAGGTTTTAATTTAATCGAATTTTTTACACTAATTAAAACCACTATATTATCGGTCATGTTATGTATTAAACATGTACAATTGTAATTTTGTTGGCAGGTTGCTCAAGTTTTATTGACACTACCTTATTCATTTTCACAAATGGGAATGGCATCAGGTGTAGTTCTACAGATCCTCTATGGTTTTATGGGAAGTTGGACAGCTTATCTCATCAGTGTTCTCTACGTTGAGTACAGAAGTCGAAAAGAGAAACAAAATGTTAACTTCAACAACCATGTCATTCAGGTTCACACTCACAAAACTCTTGAATTCAATCTCCACCGTTAGATATATCTTGATACCGCGATTGTTATATATCTCGTTAAATGCATTAATCGCAGTGGTTCGAAGTGTTAGATGGTTTGCTTGGTCCTTATTGGAAAGCAATTGGATTAACATTCAACTGTACATTTCTTCTCTTTGGTTCTGTTATCCAACTCATCGCTTGTGCAAGGTTGGTTTAAGATCTCAAATTTTTTATTCGATATATATTAAATATAACACCATATTTGATTTTTGATTTTAATCGTATGGGTAACAATAATGGACAGTAACATATATTACATAAACGACAAGCTAGACAAGAGGACATGGACTTACATATTCGGAGCATGTTGTGCAACCACAGTGTTCATACCCTCGTTTCACAACTATAGGATATGGTCCTTTCTTGGTCTTGGAATGACCACTTACACCGCTTGGTACCTCACCATCGCGTCTCTTGTACACGGTCAAGTCGAAGGAGTGACTCATTCCGGTCCAACCAAGTTGGTTCTGTATTTCACAGGAGCCACTAATATATTGTACACTTTTGGTGGCCATGCTGTTACGGTGTGAGTATTCCTAGAAACCTTTATTGTGTATGTTCGCATTTGTTTCACGTTTGACATACAAATCATTCGAATTCACAGAGAGATAATGCATGCAATGTGGAGGCCAAGAAAGTTTAAGTACATATATCTATTGGCTACACTTTATGTCTTCACCTTAACCGTTCCATCGGCTATTTCTGTCTACTGGGCCTTTGGAGATCAGCTTCTCACACATGCTAATGCTTTCTCCCTCCTTCCTAACTCACCGTGGCGTGATGCTGCAGTTATCCTCATGCTCATTCACCAGGTTAGTTTCCAACATTTGTATTTTTTTGGGGTTCAATTCAAAATAAGAGGTCTAAACCAGGATCTACCAAACCGGTTTGGTTTGATTTTTTTGGGGTGATAATCTCTCTAATATAATGCATGCAGTTTATAACATTCGGGTTCGCGTGCACGCCGCTATACTTCGTGTGGGAGAAAGTGATCGGAATGCACGAGACAAATAGTATTTTGCTACGAGCGGTCACAAGATTGCCTGTGGTGATACCGATTTGGTTCTTAGCCATAATCTTCCCTTTCTTTGGTCCCATTAACTCAGCCGTTGGTGCACTTCTAGTCACGTTCACCGTCTACATTATCCCATCACTCGCTCACATC
>NC_025689.1:4186914-4196982 GCF_000633955.1 Camelina sativa | reverse complement strand
ATTGTGTATGTTCGCATTTGTTTCACGTTTGACATACAAATCATTCGAATTCACAGAGAGATAATGCATGCAATGTGGAGGCCAAGAAAGTTTAAGTACATATATCTATTGGCTACACTTTATGTCTTCACCTTAACCGTTCCATCGGCTATTTCTGTCTACTGGGCCTTTGGAGATCAGCTTCTCACACATGCTAATGCTTTCTCCCTCCTTCCTAACTCACCGTGGCGTGATGCTGCAGTTATCCTCATGCTCATTCACCAGGTTAGTTTCCAACATTTGTATTTTTTTGGGGTTCAATTCAAAATAAGAGGTCTAAACCAGGATCTACCAAACCGGTTTGGTTTGATTTTTTTGGGGTGATAATCTCTCTAATATAATGCATGCAGTTTATAACATTCGGGTTCGCGTGCACGCCGCTATACTTCGTGTGGGAGAAAGTGATCGGAATGCACGAGACAAATAGTATTTTGCTACGAGCGGTCACAAGATTGCCTGTGGTGATACCGATTTGGTTCTTAGCCATAATCTTCCCTTTCTTTGGTCCCATTAACTCAGCCGTTGGTGCACTTCTAGTCACGTTCACCGTCTACATTATCCCATCACTCGCTCACATCCTCACCTACCGCTCTGCTTATTCCCGACAAAACGCAGCGGAGAAGCCACCGGCAGTGATAGGCGGTTGGAGAGGTGCGTATGTGGTGAACGTGGTTGTGGTCGTTTGGGTGTTGGTGGTTGGTTTTGGGTTAGGAGGATGGGCGAGTATGACTAATTTCATTAAACAAGTTGATACTTTTGGCCTCTTTGCTAAATGTTATCAGTGTCCTCCTCCACGGCCCCATCACTGACATTTGTGCTCCGCCCATTGGACAAGGGAGTGTTTCTGAGCCAACAACAAATTGTTGGGAAATCCACATGAACAATGATTTTTTTTTTTGTTTTAATGATCTTGAAAAGAAAAATAAATGTACTCTTTCCTTTTTTTTTAGTGTTTTATGCACAATGAACTTTAAATTTTCAACTTGAGATATATATATATATTTAAAAAGTCTCTACACTCCCAAGTCCCAATTGAATATATAGTTGCTATTGCAACGATAGATTTGTTTAATAATGTTTTTTTTTTTTTTTTTGGTAAAACAAAGGGAGACAAACCCTCCCTTACTTATTAAACAGAAACAAAATTAAACAGCCACCCATCTCGAAGTTGCAGAACCTCTATTATCCTCCATCCAAACAGACCGAAGGCAGTCCGGACAAGAATCAAACAGCTGCAAGCCAGAAGGATGAGTGAAAGCATAGTTTGCTAACCCGTCCGCAAGACGGTTAGCCTCCCTATACACATGTGTAACCCGGACTGACCAGTCCCTAGAAAGAAAGCCATAGCACAAACGTACTAGGAAGGACAAGGGATGAGTATCCTCAATCCCTGTCTTGAAGAACCCCACCACTAACTCAGAATCAACCTCTAACTCCACATGAGTCAGCCTCTTCTCCCATGCGATATGCAGACCATAGTAGATCCCCCAGAGCTCTGCTAGAGAGGCCGTACAATGGCCTATATTCAGTGCAAAACCCTGAACCCACGTCCCCATACGATCTCGAATAACCCCCCCGGCCGTGGCACAACCAGGATTCCCATGAGAGGCACCATCAGTGTTAAGCTTAAACCAGTTCTCCCTAGGCGGAGTCCACGCGATCTGCCTTTCCGCTCGAGCCACGGTGGTTAACGTTCCTCGACCAGTCAGGTTGGCATGATGCACTTCCTTTGCTAGGTTCTTAACAAACTTAACCCTGTCCCTACATTTACTGAGGCCCCCAAAAACATTGTCACACCTCCACTTCCATCCCCACCAAACAGTCATAGCAAATAAAATAGCCCAAGGGACACCATGTCTTATTACCGTGTCTCCCAAGTTCCCTGAAACCCACTCCAGTAGGCTCTGTTCAAAAAACTGACGCCTTCTGTTGAGACTAACAATGCGGCTCCATAGTCCTGACATCGCCGGACAATCACGAAGTACATGAATGATGTTTAATAATGTTTTCTAACCTATAGAATCTTGATACTAGTCACAAATTTCAAATTATTTAGTTTCTTTTGATCTATACGGATAACGAGTTATATTTGATCTATTAGAAACTAGAACAAGTAGGAAAAACCATCTATTAAATATAAAATCACACCCATTCATCTAATCTGTTACACACACAAAAAAAACATAAACGTACTTCTATTTAATCTCAAAACTATCTATTTAATCTCAATTTATATGTCAAACCTTATAATACAATCTTAATTTCTTTCACAGTTGCAAGAAACTTTAGGTGAAATAAAAACCATTAACTAATTATAAATAGTAGTGCCATGTTAATTTAAATTCTTCTAACATTATGATTTAGTACACTTCAGTCCTATACCCACAAAATGAGAATTTTGAGAAATATCCTTTTTACAATACATTTTTTTCCCCAAAAATGTTCGTTTATTTTCAATTATTCCCTTTTCAAAAATGTTCATTTTTTACAAAACCTTTTAGAATATAACATTTTTTATAAAACATTTTAGAATATAATATTCTAAGACATTTATAAAACCTTTAAATATCTATATAAAACTTTATAAAAGAGATATAATTGCAAATAGACAACATATGTGGAAATTTTTTAAAAATAGCTATTAAAATTAATATTTTTGAAATTAAAAAAAAAAAATGGAAGCTTGTTAAGTGATCTTAGTGCACTGGTAAATGGTAAGTTCTTAATGCAAAAGACACCATTACATAAGGGATCAAGTCTCGCTCCCTACGACTGTAGGGATTTGGCTAATGGGCCGGTCTGTTGTGGCTCAATAGTTGACAAAAAAAAAATGGAGGCTTGATGTAGATCTATAAATACAGTCATTGTAAAGCATAAATGGAAAAAATAATGTAAGAGAAAACCCTAGAAACACTCACCCTATTTTAAATGAATCCAGTATTTTTCATTTTCACTCACGCCACTTCGATGTTTCGAAGATACCGAATCTTAAAAATATCAGAAGGTTGACAACCGACATCTAAATCATTGAAGATTTTTTCATCGGTAACTCTTATACCTATTCAATTCATTGTAATTCAAAGTAGTTTTAAAAAAATTATCGTCACTTTCGCTTAATAAAAGAACTTTCTCTTCGATCCGTAGAACGTTTCTTATCCGAAATGAATTTTTGTCATAACAAAAAATATCTTCACTACATTTATATATTTACACTATTAAAAGCTATTCAATTTACAAAATTTATATAATAATTATCTTCGATTAATAATTTTTTTTTCTCTTCTCGATCCATAGAACATTTTCTACCTGAAATGATCTGAAAATTTGCTCAATATTTATATATATATATATATGTATATATATTTATTTGTTTTATCTTATTTTTGCTAATGTATATAGTATTTGATTTGTCTAAAAATGTCTTTTTTTGGGGACAAATATCTAAGTAAGAAGAATTTGTGGCATGTAAGAGGGTTTATTAAATTTATTCGCAAAACCTGACCGGTAGGTTAGTAGTAGTGTAGTAGTAACCAATAAGAAAATGGTTGACTTGAATGAGAAAACAAATACTATATTACATTATTACTACAGTCTACTTGTTTATTTAAATTTTCTCCACTATTTTTAATTATTAATTTTGATTATTTTTTTGCTTTTAATTCTACAAACTCGTCAAAAAAGAGAAGAAGAAGAAGCATCTTGGGACTTGGGAGACGAAGAGGTGATTGGCGGCTTTTTCTTAAGAATCCTTCCTCCGTCGCACGCCGATTGTATCTTCTCCGCCGTAAGCTCTCTCTTTCCTTATCAAAATCTGTAAGAAACAACCCTATCACATTGTCATCTCTGCTGCGTCATGAAGCTGGTGTTTGTGGGTTTTGTTGTATTTCCCTTCTTTAGGTTTGAAATTTTTAGGACACTTATGATTTATATCTAGTGTTACTGCTTTGGAATTTTGGGGAAAAAGCTGAACTTTATGTTTTGTTTCTTCTTTTGTGCTCCAAGTTTGTTCGTCGACAGTTGATTTTGTTGCATAGGGTTGTAAAAAACAGACCACTGTTTGGTTGATTTTAACCCAAAGACTAATACTTTTGTCCTCCAATGTGTCCAGAAGCTACAGAGGGATACAAATGGCTCCCAGAGGAAGAAGAAAGGTATAAGCTTTACTGTTTTTTTTTTTTTAATTTTAAAATGCAGGGTAGCAAGTAAGGTTATGAACTGTTTAGAAAGTATAGTGGGAAAACGAAGAGAAAAACATAGGCATAGACATTAGGGTAAAATAACTATGGAGATAAAGGAGAGAATTAGTGATTTGATATCTTAGTAGACTCTAATGATTCTCAGAACAGTGAGGTGGTGTTTGTTTCTTTTGTTCAAATGATTCTCAGGGAGAAATAGAAATCATGTCTGATGGGTCTTTCTTCTTGTTTGTTTCCTTCTATGAGTGTCTCTCTTTTCTATGGTTTCATATTGCTACTTTTCTTTCCCCTTTCTTGCAGAAGGCTGGATTGATGCGAGAGGATGCAGCACGAGACCGCATGAGAGATCTTGGGTTTGAGGAGCGTGTCATCACTCAGAGTATTAAGGAATTGCTAGAGGTTTGTTCGTTAGTTTCAGGGTCTCCTTTTTTTTTTCCTTCGTTGATAACATTTACCTTGAAACTTTGAAAATAACGCTTATACCCACTTTGGGTTTCAGGTCTATGGTGAAGACCAATGGTTTTTGATTGAAGATGATAGCTATGCTTCCCTCCTTTCTATTTGTCTTGAAAAGCAAGAGAAAGTAAACCAACAACTGGTTGAGGTACAAGCCAACCAATTGCCTGAGAATCAAATTGAAGAGATGGCTGAGGATCAGAACCAAGAAATAGCTGGGAAAGAACAACCTAACCAACTGGTTCAAGAACAAGAAGAAGAAAATGTGATTTGTTGCTTCATTGTTGTGATTCGTGTTGCTTGCATGATGAGTAACTATTACTGGTTTCTTGAACTTGGTATACCCAGATGCTACTTAACTTGGAGCATGATCCATCTTTTCTAATACAGGAGCAGGAGCAGGTGCAGGACATGGATGTTGAGCATGAAAGAGACCAAGCTCATGAGTTATCAATCACTAGCGAAGCAGTCATAGACCCATCATCTGCAACTTTTCATTTGGGAGAAGCATCAGCAGATTTTGCATTATGTCCTGTTGAAGGTAGTAAAAGCTTTTACTCACTGCCATTAACAATCTCAACACATGAAACATTCTTCTACTGAGGTCGAAATAATTTATTAGGTGTCGAGAATCTTCACTGTGGATGGCTAAGTGAGGAGGAGGAAACAGATGCTGAGGAGGAAGAGACGGATCCGAAGGAGAAGGAGAAGGAGACGGAACCAAAGGAGGATAGTGATGGTGATGATGATGAGATCATTCAACTAACTCCAGAACCTCTTTGTGAAGAACTAAAAGAGCTTCTCATGCAAGTACGTGGGCAGAAGAGGAGGAGGAGAGAAACGAGGTGGGACAAGTAAAGGAATCATGAGCTCGTGTAAGTAGAATTGAAATACATATTAGGAAGCTAAGAAGTAGTAACTACTAAACTCTAGCAAGTTAGTATTGGGGGTAAACAGGTGAAATGACCCATCTTGGCATCTTTGGGTGGGTCTTCTTGAGATATTATTGGGTTTTAATATAAGTAATTGATGAACTTGAAATGCAAATTTTCTTTATCACTTACTTGTATCAGTACCAATATTATATCCTGAAACCCACTTATCCAAAGTCGAAACCATTTCATCAACATCTATACTCTATAGTAAAAGTAGTAAACCGAATAGCCTTAAAATTTTGGACCAAATCTGAAAGTCGGTTTAATTGCAAAGATAAGGGTATATGCAAAAGAACCAAAATCAATAGGAGCTTAAAATTCATAATACTTGATTTTTTATTTTCACAAATAAACGTTAACGCATTTTATTTCGTTAGTGGTCAGCCGTTCAATGTTTTTTTCTTCCTTTTTTTTTTTTTTAAGAACAAATGAAATTTTTGGCTAACACATTAGATGACAATTTTGGGTCGAGTGAATAAAGCATTTTATTTCGTTAGTAAGCACAAGTGGTCAGCCGTTCAATGTTTTTTTCTTCCTTTCTTTTTTCTTTTTAAAGAATTCAATGAAATTTTTGATCACTTCCATTTATTATAAAAGTTGGAAGTAAGTGAACGGCTGACCACTTGTTGTGATTATTAACGAAATAAAATGCATCCTTCACTCAATCCAAACTTGTCATCTAATGTGTTAGTCAAACTACAATATATTGCATTAACGTTTATTTGTGAAAAAAAATTCAGTTTGTCAAACTATATTGCATTAAGAGAATTTTATGAGTTCTACCATATTCAAAATTGATTATTTTTAGATGTACCACATTGCAAAACATCTTTTAAAAACTACCATACATTTATTTAAAAATGACCATTATAACTCTCCCACTTGTTTATTTTGCAAAAACATAGAAAAGTGTCTTTAATTATTGTCTATAAAGTTTGTCATTTAGCTATTTGTCTTTTTATATAAGTTCCTCTTTCTAATATAGATTCATTTTACTTATACACATGATATTTACAACCTATTACATGTAGGTCAGTTTGGTCATTTTCTCTTCCTGTTATGGTATATCAGAAAATGTGTTTTCAATTGTGGTAGAACTCAAAAAGTTTGAAAGCAAATGTGGTAGATTTTACAAAATTCCCTTGCATTAACGTTTATTATTCCAAGTTTCAATCTTAACACTAATTTAGAAAAAACATATTTTCAAATAACACTATATTTTCAACCTAAAATAGAGTGATAAATTTGGAATAATATCAGTTTAACATTTTCCTTTTATCTACATAATAAATATTGAAATGTATAATGTATGTTTTGCTTCTACAATAGCAAAGCTTTATGTTTAATTATATACTTAAATATAACTAGTTATCTAGTTAATTTTCTACTTAAAGAATTAGTTTATTTAGTTAATTAAAAAAATCCCTTACATGAGATGAACATATAATGACACAATTATTATTAGCATTTTTGATTTTTTTATCTACAAAATTAATCCACACATTTGTTACCGGTTTTTCAGGTAACCAATTTTTTTTTTTTTTTCTAACACGTTGCTCCCGCCAGATTCTAATCGGATCAAACATAGCGTGTTGTAAACGGAAATGTAATTGTGTTTGTTACCGTTTTTTTAGTATAAAATAATCTTTATCTACTTAAAACATCGTTTCCGCTCATTAAACACACCGTGTTGCAAATGGAAACACTTATTTATGGTGATCGATTTATCTTTTAACACGTCGTTCCCGCCAGATTCTAATCGAATTAAACATAGCATGTTGTAAACAAAAAACGCAATTGTTACAGTTTTTTCAAATATAAAATAATTTTTATCTACTTAAAACATCGTTTCCGCTCATCAAATATACCGTGTTGCAAATTGAAATACTTATTTATGGCGATCGATTAAAATAGATAATAGCGAGACTAAATCCAAAAAAAAAAGAGAGTCAATTGTAGAATTTACACTATATCTTTTATTTGACTACAAAATTTGTGGTTTTGCAATCCTTTATTCTTCTAGATTTTTTTTGTCAAAATATGATCTTGTATTTGGAAAGATATTTGTTTAATCATTTTATCACCATAATTGCATTTTCCCCAAGTGTGACAAAGAAAGAGTAGAGAAAATAAAATTGACATCTTTAGGTAACTGAAAAATTTCCCCCTTTGCATGCAATTTTGGGTTTATAAAGACGGAAGCTTGGAGAGACTGAAGAACAAAAAGATTTTGGGAGAGAGCAGTGTCACTCAAAACCTTCCTTCTCTCGCAATTTCTTCTTTCTGGGTCTCTCTCTCTCAGCTCCGCCATTTTCACTCTCTCTCTCTCACTCAGATTCTCCCCTCTTCTTCGCCTGCGAAAACCCTCGTCTCCCCGACCCGTTGTTTCGTTTGTTCTCCGGGTTCGGGAACCAAACCGGGTCAAATCCTCTGCTGAATCTTCGATTCTTAGGTATTTCTTCTTACCCAACTCGTTTCTTTCGTTGTTTACTGGGAAAACAAAGCTGGATCATGACTCCGTTGAGTGTGTGTTTTTGGGGGTTTTGTGGGTTTGTTGTGGTTTCAAATGTAGGTTTGAAATTTCGGTTTTTTTGGTTTGCTATGTGTTACTACTGCTTCGATTTTGTGTAAGCGAGTGGAAAAATTGTTTCTTTTCCAGATTTGAGAAGTTGTTCTTCGATTTTTGTTTTTTTTGTTTTTTTTGTTCAAAGACTCGATTTTTATTTGGAAATTTATGGGTTTTCTCAAGTTAAAGAGCTCAAAATGTCTTTGTTTCTCTGTTTGCTTTACATCTGCCAACTGCTAACTCGGTTTTGTTTGTGTTTGGTTTCAATTATTAGGGTTTTGTGTCATGGAGGAAGGATCTTCTTCATCAGAAATTCTAGAAGGAGAGATTGTTGGAATCACATTTGCTCTTGCGAGTAACCATGAGATTGTAAGTTATAAGAGTTATACTCTCTGGACTTGATCCATTTTGTTCTGCATCTTTATACCTACCCTCCGTGGATTTGATGAATGTGGTTCCAAGAGTGATAAAAAGTTGCATGTACGGCTTTGTTCATCATGAGTTTTATCAGAACTAAGGATTGCGAATAGCCAAAACCCTCTATGTTTTGGTTATGCTTGCCACTAAATTCATGAATTTTAGTATAATCCTACTCAGCTCTGTGTAATGCTAAGTGCTACACTTTTGCATATATATGTTGTTCTGCGATATATCCTCTGCCACTCTTCTATTTCTCACTGGACTTTAATTCTTTGTTGCAGTGTGTAGCATCGATTAGTGAATCTTCAATCAATCATGCCAGTCAACTCTCTAACCCCTTCTTGGGGTTGCCTCTGGAGTTTGGCAGGTGTGAATCGTGCGGTGCGACAGAGCCAGATAAATGTGAAGGTAATCCAGTTCTGTATTTCCTATATTTTTCTTCTGCCATTGTTTGTTGGAATACTTCTTCAGGTATCGATCTTTGTTTCTACATCTTCAGGTCATTTTGGTTATATTCAGCTTCCAGTGCCAATATACCATCCTGCTCATGTTAATGAACTGAAACAAATGCTGAGCCTTCTGTGCTTGAAATGTCTGAAGATAAAGAAGGCAAAGGTATTACCTCGTTGAGTTTTCTTAAAGTCCATGTGATATGATTTTGTAAAATCTTTCATAAACCATATAAAATCTCGACCAATGTTTTTCACCTTTCTGAGTACAGAGCACAAGTGGTGGTCTGGCGGAGCGCTTATTAGGTGTCTGTTGTGAGGTGAGTAATGCCATATACATTCTGATTGTTTCCTTTTACCTGAAAAGGAAGTTGATAAATGTTTCTTATGGGACCATATACATTCTGATTGTTCAGCATTTAGTTAGTTGTCCAAGTTTTCCGTCAACTAGTTGCATATAGTAATTGTGCTTCTTTTGATCCATTCAATGAAAGTAACAATAATTAATTATTGCGAAGCAGTAGTTATTGGTATTTTTGTGGCACCATGAAACATTAACTGGTTATATGTATTATTGCTGAACGTCTTGGATTTTTAACTGCTGAGTTATTGTATTAGGAAGCTTCAAACATCTCAATCAGAGATAGATCATCGGATGGGGCCTCATATCTAGAACTGAAGCTCCCATCTAGGTCAAGACTGCAGGCGGGTTGCTGGAATTTCCTGGAAAGATATGGTTACCGCTATGGAAGCAACTATACGCGGCCCCTGCTGGCAAGAGAGGTTTTTACTTTCTTCTTCGTGCTTATGTTTCTGTTTATTTAGGATTTTATGGTTACATTCTTTTTGTTTGTTTAAATTCATTCTCTATTTTAAAGATGTTTTGTCTCTGGAAACTGATGATTATGTTCTTTCCGTGTCCTTTTCCATATGCTGGGAAAACAAATAGGTAAAGGAAATTCTAAGACGGATCCCTGAAGAAACAAAAAAGAAACTCACAGCAAAGG
>NC_025689.1:4185144-4185693 GCF_000633955.1 Camelina sativa | reverse complement strand
TTTCATCCGAAAGGGTTCAGGTTTCTCTTCCCGTAGCGTCATCACTGGAGATGCGTACAGAGATGTGAATGAGGTAGGCATCCCAATTGAAATTGCGCAGAGAATCACTTTTGAGGAAAGGGTTAGTGTCCACAACATAAGTTATCTACAGGAGTTAGTAGACAACAAGTTGTGTTTGAGTTATACTCAAGGTTCTACGACCTATTCTTTAAGGGATGGAGCCAAGGATCACACTGTGCTTAAACCTGGGCAGGTTGTTCATCGCAAGGTCATGGATGGGGATGTTGTGTTTATCAACCGACCCCCGACGACACATAAGCATTCTCTTCAAGCGCTTCGGGTGTATGTTCATGAAGATAACACCGTGAAGATTAACCCTCTGATGTGTAGTCCCCTCAGTGCTGATTTTGATGGTGATTGTGTCCATCTGTTCTACCCACAGTCACTTAGTGCTAAGGCAGAGGTTATGGAGCTCTTCTCTGTGGAGAAGCAACTGCTTAGCTCCCATACTGGACAGCTGATTTTGCAGATGGGTTGTGATTCTTTACT
>NC_025689.1:4177173-4184664 GCF_000633955.1 Camelina sativa | reverse complement strand
CTGTATTGTTGTATAATTGTGTTCTGTATTTGTCTTTTTCCCAGGAAGTTCTGCTCTGCAAAGTCAATTTCCAAAACACTACTAATGATCGGCGCGTAATCCTATATTTAAATGAATGCCATTGTGGAAAAAGGTTTTGCCAGGAAAATGCTGCTTACACAGTCAGGAACAAGCTGAAGAAAGTTAGTCTTAAAGATACTGCAGTGGAATTCCTCGTCGAGTAAGAATTGGGTTTTACTTTCGTATGTTGCTTTGTTAATTTTTGTTTTTTTTCGGTTTTACTAAACCTCTTTGCAATCTGGTTTCTGTTTACTTGCATGCAGATACAGAAAGCAACAAACTATATCAGAAATTTTTGGAATTGATTCATGCCTACATGGCCATATTCATCTTAATAAGGTTTGAATTCTGGTTCTTTTACTGTTGAATCTTTATGGAAGCCTTTACCTGTCATAGAAACACTTTACTATTATCCTTTTCTTGCTGTGTAATTGGTGTTTTTGGTTTACTAGACATTGTTGCAAGATTGGAACATCAGTATGCAGGATGTCCTTCAAAAGTGTGAGGATGTAATCAATTCACTTGGACAAAAGAAAAAGAAGAAAGCTACTGACGACTTCAAGAGAACAAGTTTGTCTGTCAGGTTTGTACAATGATTCGCTTTTCCTCTGAATGTCGTCTTTTGTTGAATGTTATGCATAGTTTTTCCAGAAGCAAGTCTGATGTTGATTTCTAGGTTTCCAGTTATTTTCTTCCCATTTTGTTCTTTCATATCATTATGTCTACATGTTTAACTTTATTTTCTGTTACCTGATTGTAATTATCTATTCTCCAATGAACAGTGAGTGCTGCTCTTTCCGAGATCCTTGTGGGAGCAAAGATTCAGATATGCCTTGTTTGATGTTCTCCTACAATGCCACCGATCCTGATCTAGAAAGAATTCTTGATATTCTTTGCAATACAATTTACCCGGTTCTGCTGGATACAGTGATCAAAGGTACTTGAATAACACTTTCATTTTTGTTTATTTCTCTTGTTTCCGTACCAGTCGGTTTCTTCTTTGATGGGGGTGCAGTGTATATGATTGAGTCTTCCTTTCAAAATTTTCTAGTTATATGGCTTGCAAAATTTGTTATTTGCCAGAAGTTTAATGAACCAAAATATTTCTCAACTAGTCTGATTGATTTGTCCTCCAAGTTGTGATCGAAATTCTGTGCTATTAAGAAAGACTATGTTCTAGTAAGATTTCTAGATAAATGTTTTTGATCATACTCCTGTATCTAAACTGAGCAGGTGATCCACGGATTTGCTCAGCAAATATAATCTGGCATAGTTCAGACATGACAACGTGGATCCGGAATCGTCATGCATCCCGCCGGGGGGAATGGGTTTTGGATGTCACTGTTGAAAAATCTGCTGTCAAGCAAAGTGGTGATGCATGGAGGGTTGTGATAGACTCATGTCTTTCAGTGCTTCATCTGATAGACACAAAACGGTCAATCCCTTATTCTATAAAGCAAGTCCAAGAATTGCTTGGGTTATCCTGTGCTTTTGAACAAGCAGTACAGGTACTTAATAACTTACGACGTGATCCGTGCACTGGATGATACTTCTGACATATTATATGTTTGGTATCATGTTTGTTCATTGTTTGTTTAACGAAGTTAAATTTAAGATGTTGATTTGATCTGCAGCGTCTATCAGCTTCAGTGAGAATGGTCTCCAGAGGAGTCTTGAAAGAACACATCATTCTCCTAGCAAACAACATGACTTGTTCAGGGAATATGTTGGGTTTCAATTCTGGAGGTTACAAAGCTTTGACCCGATCCTTAAACATTAAGGCTCCATTCACAGAAGCAACTCTGATTGTTAGTAGTTCGATCCTTAATTGTCTAGTACAAATTATTTTGTAAGGCTTTATACTGGCTCCATGTTAACAGGAATTACTTTTTGTGCTTTTAGACACCAAAAAGATGTTTTGAGAAAGCGGCTGAGAAATGTCATAAAGATTCTCTATCAACAGTCGTTGGGTCTTGTTCTTGGGGAAAACGCGTGGATGTTGGTACAGGTTCACAGTTTGAGCTTCTATGGAACCAAAAAGAGGTATACATTCTCACTGGGAATCATATACCAATTGACTGAGGTTTTCTCATATAAGGTTGTTATGCAATTTGATGTAATTTGTTGTCAACCTATCTCCAGACTGGTCTAGATGATCAAGAAGAAACAGATGTGTACGGCTTCCTCCAAATGGTCAGATCCACGACAAATACAGATGCATATGTGTCTTCCCCTGGTTTTGATGTTACAGAGGAAGAAATGGCTGAATGGGCTGAATCGCCGGAGCGAGACTCTGCCCTTGGAGAGCCTAAATTTGAGGACAGTGCCGAGTTCCAAACTATATATGAAGAAGGCCAGCCATCAGGATCGAACTGGGAGAAAAGTTCTTCGTGGGATAAAGGTTGCAGTGGTGGCTCAGAATGGGGATTCTCAAGAAATACAGGTGGTGAGGCAGACCCGGAGTCTAACTGGGAAAAGACTACAAATGTTGAGAAGGAAGATGCCTTGTCTGGTTGGAACACTAAAAAAGATGCTCAAGAATCTTCCAAGTCAGAATCCAACTGGGAGAAAAGTTCTTCGTGGGATAATGGTTGCAGTGGTGGCCCAGAATGGGGAGTCTCAAAAAACACAGGGGGTGAGGCAGACCCGGAGTCTAATTGGGAAAAGACTACACATGTTGAGAAGGAAGATGCTTGGTCTGGTTGGAACACTAAAAAAGATGCTCAAGAATCTTCCAAGTCAGATTCAGGGGGTGCTTGGGGCTTAAAGACAAAGGATGATGATGCAAATACAACACCAAACTGGGGAACAAGACCAGCTCATACAGATTCTATTGTCCCAGAAAATACTGAGCCGTCTTCTGACGATTGGGGACTCAAATCTGTTTCAGAAAAATCTTGGGAGAAAAAGAACTGGGGAACTGAATCAGCTCCTGCTGCATGGGGTTCAACAGATGCTGCTGTTTGGGGTTCTAGTAGCAAAATGAACTCGGAAACTGAATCAGATGCTGCTGCTTGGGGTTCTAAGGACAAAAAGAATTCTTACATTGGGTCAGGTGCTGGTGTTTTGGGTCCCTGGAACAAAAAGAGCTTGGAAACTGAGTCAGATAGTGCTACTTGGGGTTCTAGTGACAAAACTAAATCAGGTGCTGCTGCATGGAGTTCTAGGGACAGAAAAAACATGGAAACTGACTCGGAACCTGATGCTTGGGGTTCCCAGGTCAAAAAGAAATCTGACACTGAGTCAGGTCCTGCTGCTTGGGGTGCTTGGGACACAAAGAAATCGGAAACTGACTTAGGTCTTGCTGGTTGGGGTACCGGGGACAAAAAGAATTCTGAAACTGAATCAGGTCTTGCTGGTTGGGGTACCGGGGAAAAAAAGAATTCTGAAACTGAATCAGGTCCTGCTGCTTGGGGTTCTTGGGGACAGCCAAGTCCCACTGCAGCAGACAATGATACCAATGAAGATGATGGAAATCCGTGGGTTTCCTTGAAGGAGACCAAAAGTAGAGAGAATGATGATAAGGAGAGAATTCAGTGGGGAAATCCAGCCAAGAAATTTCCATCTAATGGCTCACATGGTAGCTGGTCCAATGGTGGTGGTGCAGACTGGAAAGGAAAAAGGAACCATACTCCTAGGCCACCTAGATCTGAGGATAATTTGGCTCCCATGTTTACAGCAACGAGACAGCGCTTGGACTCATTCACCTCTGAGGAGCAAGAGCTTCTCTCAGATGTTGAGCCAGTCATGAGGACTCTCAGGAAAATAATGCATCTGTCTGGGTATGCCTTTCTAGTTCTTAAGCTCAGTCTATCCAATATCCAGTATTATGTACAATTATTATGCTGTTTCGCATTTCCGTATACTTGTTATGCTTCATCTTTCTAAAACTGTGTTCTTTCAATGAAGGTACCCTGATGGAGACCCAATTTCTGATGATGACAAGACGTTTGTCCTGGAGAAGATTTTGAACTTCCATCCCGAAAAAGAGAAAAAGCTCGGCTCCGGTGTTGATTTCATCACGGTAACCAGGATGCTCGATTACAAATTTAGCTTCTCTTTTGAATCTTACTTCGCCTTATGTCTCTGATGTGAAATTTTTGGTTAAACAACAATGTAGGTTGATAAGCACACCACATTCTCAGATAGCAGGTGCTTCTTTGTTGTTTCAACTGATGGGACCAAACAGGACTTTTCATACAGAAAATCCCTAAACAACTATTTGATGACGACATACCCTGACCGCGCTGAAGAATTCATAGACAAATACTTTCCGAAACCTCGGCAGACTCAAGCTCAGTCTCCATCTCAGACTCAGGCTCATTCTCCATCTCAGACTCAGGCTCAGTCTCAGTCTTCGTCTCAGAATCAGACTCAGACTCCATCTCCGTCTCAGACTAAGGCTCAATCTCCCTCTCAGACTCAGTCCCCGTCCCAGACTCAGACATAAACTCTTTCTGACTTGACAACAAAAGAAGGTATGGTTCATTTTGCTAAACCATTCAGTCTCCACTGTTTTGTTTTGAGATGTACATAAAGAGTGGAGCGAATGGCGGTTTCTATTTATCATAAAAAAGACTCTGATGTGAAGTGCAAAACAATGTATAAATGCAGTTCTCTAGTTTCTCCTAAAATCAGGTCTAGGTTTCGGTGACTGGTTAAGTTTTAAAGTGTAGCGGCATTGTAATGATGTTTGACTTTGACATATTTTATTTATTGAGCAATGCATTTGCAAATCTCATTTGCTTCTTTTAATTTTGAAGTTTAAATCACCAAAGCCATTACCTTATAAATAGTTTAAAGACATCATTCGTTAATACCAAACTTGAAGTAAAAGAGAAATTACACTTTATTCGGAGGATTGATAAGTTGTTTAAATACATTCTTCTTTTCTTTCTTTTTTTGTTCACCAAATACATTCATATGAACATGCTTTACGGTGGCCAAAACCATATATTCTCCCTAGACAACGTTTCTTGCAAGAATCACATAATGGTCGAGAAGTATTACATTTGCGAAGAACTTGAGCTCTCGTTACCCATTTATTAAAATATTGACCAGGCAGCATATATGGGTCTCTACCAATTAAGCATTCAATATGACAAGTGGTGTAACATTCGTTGCACCAGTAGAATACTTTTGTGCATGTATCTTTTAAATTACGTTCGCATACTTCACACCATTTTTTCTCACTTACTTCTTCACCACATGAAATTATAAGAAAGTGTGTGTCATGCTTATACCTTGCTTTGTATGGTAAGGTTGCACACATGAAACATAAAATAAAATTGCATTTGATGCAATTTAATGGTTTTAGACATTCTGTTTTGCATACGTGACATATGGGTTTTATTTCTGGGCCTAAAGCTAGGAACACGGGATGTTCATGACCTTCATAATAAAACGGCTCAGAAATTGAAGCACACCTTACATCAAGCTTGAAGTCACATACCCCTATCCTACACCCATAGGCAAAGCCAAGAGAACGACAACCACAAGTGTCGCAATGGAAAATACTGTAAGTATATCTCTCAGCAACCTCCAATATAAGTGGATGAGGATGTAACGCATGTTGGATTCTACGAGGAGCTTTAGCACATGTTTCATGGAGGATGAACTCACACTCCATACAAACATAGAAGTTACCTTCATATATAGGAAGGACACACGCTTGACAAAGCATGTTTTCATCATAAAATTTGCTAACCTCGAGTCGGAGATGATGCTCATGAAGAAAATAAAGTATCACTCCTTCAGATATCACCTCGAACGGCCCATCATCTTGTGTTATATCCAATATTTCTGGTACACCTTCGAGTTCTTTTCCATCCCATACATCCTTCCCAATAGCGCATATTGAATGAACAACATAATCGCTACACGTGTCACAAGTATATGCAGCATAATCAGCGCTAATACTTGAACGACAAACTCCACAAAACCATTCTCTAGATGGAAGGGAAAGAGTGAAGGAGATACGATGGNACCTTCGAGTTCTTTTCCATCCCACACATTCTTCCCAGTAGCACATATTGGATGAACAACATAATCACTACACTTGTCACAAGTATATGCAGCACAATCATTGCTAATACTTAAACGACAAACTCCACAAAACCATTCTCTAGATGGAAGAGAAAGAGTGAAGGAGATACGATGGCGATGACGTGATATCTTGATTATGTGTGGAAAATTCATACAATCATTATGAGCAACAAAGTTACATCTGAAACAAATGTAGGTGGGATAAATTTTTCTCAACATACCACAAAGGTTACAAGTTAAGGAAGTTTGTCTAGGGAAGAAAGTGAGAGGGTGGACATGATTTTTAGGTGGGTCTATAGCAAAGGGTATTGGCTTCATCGCACATATTGGATGCATAAAAGCCTGACATATGGTACAATGATATATCAACCAATGTGCTCTTCTTCCGCAACACAAACACTCAATTTTACGAGACAAATCATCATGAAAGAAAAGTTGGAAAGAATGCTCAGGGTGGAAAGGGTGTTTGATTTTAGGTGGAGACTGAACACATTCTTTGTGTAATTTTATGCCACAGTAGTTACAGAAGTAATAGTCTGTGCCGAAATTTGAGCCTTCGCATATGTAGCATCCACCATTGGCATCAAATTCTCTATTGTTGCACCAAAACAAAGGCATTACATGATGATCATCAGAGTTTGTTGTTGTAGGAAAGACGTACTCTGGGGAAGAATTAAGCGGAAAAGTGTTTGAACTTCTAGAAGACATGTATTTCCACCGTCGTATTCGAGGGCATAAAAAAAGAGGTTGGAGAGGAAGGTCAGTGGAAGAGGTTGGGGACTGTGTTTGTGGTATAGGACAATACTTGGGGTGATGGTACATCAGTAATAGTTTGCCATCCTTTTCTTCCTCATGAAATGCACCGTTAGAATACATGTCACACTCAGTCTTTCTTTATTGTAATTCTATTAAAAGCTCTTTTAGATTGTTTTTGTTTTATTTTTTGTCATACAGGATATCAAGTTGTTAACAGTTTTCCACTATAAATATATATGAAAATTTGATTCCTAAAGTTTTCTTCTAGTTTTGATTATTTGATCCTTAACGTAAGAACATAAAGGATTGTGAAAAAAAAAAAATGGTGGATAGTGTTCTTTTCTTTGTAGTGGTAATAATGTTTTTCTTTAGATGCAAATAAAGAATCAACTTTTCTTTGCATATCGTTTTCGTCACTTTTGAAAATTTCCGACTCTTGATTAATGCCAAAGAGACTATAATTCGAGATTTAATGAACTCAATCAAGAATGAAGAAACACACAAAAATAAGGTTTGAATTTGAAAGTAAGATAATCGAACCAAAACCAAATTGCAAAACGTTTTAATTTTTAAATAAGAAAAGATTAGAAAGTTGTTGTCAAAAAAAAAAAAAAAAAGATTAGAAAGTGT
>NC_025689.1:4165601-4176928 GCF_000633955.1 Camelina sativa | reverse complement strand
AGAATTGTTGTAATCTCGGGTTGAAAATCGTGGATCGGTTGAAACATAAACCATAACTAAACCGGGATACTCGTGATGAAGTAGGAAATTTTGAGCTCGAAAAAAAATCCCATTAAAAAAACAGTAGAACAAAAAAAACACAAATTTCCGTTATTACTGATTCTGATGTGAACTGCAAAACAATGTGTAAATGCATTTGTGATCTGGTTTAGTTTTAAAGTTTAGCGGCAATGTAGTGATTGAGTAGTTAATGCATTTGCAAATCTCATTTGCTTCTTGTTTGAAGTTTATTTTCAAACTTCAATTTGAATATTTTATCAACTTCACTTCAATGCCCGTCATATATATCTCTCAATCTGTCCCGACCAAAACTAACCGAAATAAAAACCTGAGCATATATAATCCAAACGTAAAAAATGAACGAAACTACAAAACACATAGAAACTATGTAAAGAAGTCTGTTTAGGAAGGGACAGTCACGCCTATTCTTAAACTTTCAACTCAGTATTTGTGTCAAATTTCTGTTTTAGCGTAGACAAAGCTTTTTCTTTTGTTCACAGCAATTTTGATATTTTTGGTTCTTCACTATATATAGTACCTATTTCATCATGTTTTTACCTTGATAATTTCTTGCGTGTATTAGCTTTCTCTTTTTCGAATCATCACAGCCAATGCTTAACAGTTTAAAAAGTCAAACTGATAGTGAACGGAAAAACAACACTTTATTTAACGGGATAGATGCTCGCTCATACATCTTTACAAATTCACCTTCCAAAAAGACAACGTACGTAGAACATGCATGCTATGATGTTGCATTTCTTAAATATTTTCCCTTGACAACGGTTCTTGAAAGAATCCCATAATGGTCGAGAAATATTACGTTTGCGAAGAGTTTAAAATTCTTTCCACCAAGAAAGGCTTCACATATGGCTCACCATCGAAATAAGCATTTAATGTGAAAAATGGTGTAGCACTCGTTGCACCAGTAGAACACTTTGGTGCCAGTATCTTTTAAATTATGTTCGCACACCTCACACCAATCTTTCTCAAGTACTTCTTCACCACATGAAGATGTGAGAAAATGTGTGTCATGCTTATACATTGCTTTGTATGGTAAGGATGCGCACTTGAAACATACAATAAAATTGCATTTGACACAATTTAATTGCTTTTGACATTCTGTTTCACATATGTGACATATAGGTTTTACTTCCGGGTCTAGAGCTAAGAACAAGGGATGTTCATGACCTTTGTAGTCAAACGGCTCAGAAATTGATGAACACCTTACATCTAGATAGAAGTAGCATCCCTTTGTGCGACACTGATATAGAAAACCACAACAACCACGATCACAAGCATCACAGCTGAACCAATCTACTCTGAGATATTCCAGAATAAGTGGATGAGGATGTAACGCATGTTGAATCCTACGGGGAGCCTTCGCACATGTTTCATGAAGAATGAATTCACACTCCATACAAGAATAGAAGTTACCTTCGTAGATAGTGAGGATGCACGCTTGCCAAAGCTTTTTTTCGTCATAACATATGCTGACCTCGAGTCAGAGATGATGGTCATGAAGAAAGTAAAGTATAACTCCTTCTGATATCATCTCGAAAGACCCATCATCTTGTGTTATGTCATCTTCTTCTAAGACACATTCAAGTTCTTTTCCATCCCACACATCCTTCCCAGTAGCACAAATTGAATGAACAACATAATCATTACATTTTTCACAAGTATATGCACCGTAACCACCGTTAACATTTTGACGACAAACTCCGCAAAACCAATCTCTGGATGGAGCAGAAGGAATGTAGGAGATACGATGGTGGTGACGTGACATCTTCATGATTCGTGGGAAATACATACAAATATTATGAGCTACAAAGTTGCATCTAACACAAACGTAGGTGGGGTTAGTTTTTCTCAACAAACCACAAACGTTGCAAGTTAAGCTTGTTTGTCTCGGAAAAAAGGTGAGTGGATGATTATGTTTTTTTGGTGGGTCTACAACAAATAATATTGGCTTCATAGCACATGTTGGATGGATAAAAGCCTGACATGTAGTACAATGATAAAACAACCAACTAGCTCTTCTCCGGCAACAGAAACCCTCGAAATAGCGAGCGTTATTAGGAGGACAAAAAGAAAGTTGGAGAGAATGCTCAGGATGGTAAGGGTGTTTGATTTTAGGTGGAGATTGAACGCATTCTTTGTGGAATCTTACATTACATTTGTTACAGAAGTAATAGTCAGTACCAAAATTTAAATGACGGCATATGTCGCAGCACCCACCATCGTTAGTATCAAATTCTTTATTGTTGCACCAAAATAGAGGGACTACATGATGATCACCAAAAGACATTGTTGCAGAAAAGACGTACTCGGGGGAAGAAGTAAACGGAGAAATGTGTAAATAAGACACGTTATTGACACGCCTGCGTCGTGTAGGGCATAAAAAAAGAGGAAGGTCACCGGAGGAGGTTGGGGTATGTGTTTGGGGTATGGGACAATACTTGGGGGATTTAATTCTCTGGTGCCCTTATACCAGAAATTCTTTTCTGCATCACCTCCACTTATTCTCACTACCCCCTTCTTTAATGAAATGACGAAACTACCCTCTAACAATTTTGAAAAGAAAATTGAACGTACAACTACATCCAGTTGTACTGGATATTATCCCTTAGTTTGTACCTCGCATAGTGGGATTCGAACTCTGGGTGCGCGGGTGCGCATGGAACTCGCAACCACTGAGCTATTGTGTTTTTCGTTGAACATTTACCGATTTAATTATATTTAACCTTTAGCAATCTTCATTAAGGGTAATATTGTCTTTTTACCATTGAGGGGTTTTTGAGAAATTGTTTTGATGAATAGGGGTATTAGAGATTACTTCCTACTTGGGGTGATAGTATACCAAAACTAATTTACCATCCTTTTCCACCTCATGAAATCCACCGTCGGAATCCATAAATGTTGTATAACAAAAATTATTTGTTATATATAGTAGCTAGCTGGATCAAGTTGTCAATATATGTCCACTATAAAATATATGAAAATTTGATTCTAAAAGTGTTCTTCTAGTTTCTACTATAATAGATCCTTAACGTGATAACATGGTGCATGCATTTTTTTGGTTATTTTCTTTTGTATATAATGACGTAATAATGTTCAATTATTAACACGCAAATAAAGAATCTCAACCAAACCTTTCTTTGCATGATCTAGTTTTCTTCATTTGTGAAAAATTCCGAATCTTTGAGATTCTCGATCAATTGATTGGTGCCAAATAGATGAGATAATATGAGACTTTATATATGAATTCAATCACGATACACATTTTTTTTTTTTTTGAATAAATGTTAAATTATAATACACATCAAAATAAGGTTTGAACAAAAACATCAAATTCAAATCACTTAACCGGAATACTCGCGATGGGATTGGAAAGTTTTGGGCTCAAAAAATTAAGCTCGTTATTACCGATTTTGCCATTTTAATTTCCAAGCTTGAAAAGACAAACAAGCGAGAGAGAGAGAGAGAGAGATGTCTGTCTTTGAAGAAGATTCCTTCGTTATATACTCAATGATGTGTAGACCTGAATCTTTGTATTTCAATTTTGAACCAAAGAAGGTATGGCTCGTTTAGTTAAACCATTCAGTCTCCACTGTTTTGGTTTTGAGATGTACATAAAGTGTGGAGCGAATGGCCGTTTCTATTTATCATAAAAAAGACTCTGATATGAAGTGCAAAACAATGTGTAAATGCAGTTCTCTAGTTGCAGATCGTTTGTCCTAAAATCAGGTCTAGGTTTCGGTGACTGGTTAAGTTTTAAAGTCCAGCGGCATTGTAATGATGTTTGACATTGACATATAACTAGGGGATAATCCCGGGCTACACCCGGGTATATATTTGATATTTTTAAATTGATTATTTTGCTATTAATTCTATTTTTAGTTTCTTAATTATAGATGCAAGAATTTGCGGACTATAAATGGTTAAGATGTTTTGGTAATAGTTAGTAATAATATTTTTTATAAGATGTTTACTTTTCAAAATTTCATGTAGAAGATATTTTCCTTTCCTCATTTTATTATAAAAAAGAAAGGTAACGATAAATGTATATATGATTTTGGGAAGACCTCCAAGCTCCAATGTTGTATTTTTGCTTGAGTCACACTATTTGAATCAAAAAGGGATTTAAAGAACTGAGTCACAAATCTTTCATTGAGATTCCTATTACTGTGCATAGTCTTCAGATGTATCAATGCTTACCTATAGGAAGATATATATAAACAATGTCAATAAAATAATTGTATGGAAAAAGCAAACACTTCAAAATATTCGAAGCAAAAAATGGATCAACATATATGTTTAACAATAATTGCATAAGATGGTAAGAATTACAATACGTTATACCACCAGGTTAAACGAAAACAGAGGAGAGGATACATTAAAACTCCAATGGTCACATGAGACATCTTCTTTGTTCGATATTGGATACTTAATTGCACCACCGTAGCTCACCATCAGTCGTTTATCTCTAGCGAAACATATGTGCCTTGGAGCTTGACCAATCTTCGTCTTCACATATGTTGCGGCTGTAGGATGATCGATAACAACGCCTTGTGCTGTTGCAACTACCGGTACCGGAACAGTGTTCTTCTCTTCTTCCAATTTTGGAGTAAAAGCGACGGTTCCTACAGGTTTGTTTGTTTTCAGTTTCCAACCCGGTAGAAAGAGAATGAGGTATGGTTGGAAAATGTTAGATTGTATTTACCCAATTCAATATCTTTGCAGGTTCGTGGTTCCATCCTTGGTAAGAGGTTTCATACTTGTCTGCTTTCTCCGGTAAGAAATGAATATACTCGATAACATGTACAAAGTTTTAAAAGAATATATTTTAGTGTTAGAAAATGATGAGACTGAATCTTCTGTTAAGAAAGGTCCCGCTTTTGGTCACTGTTAGGTATTAGTTGTCTTAACATTTGAAATCTGCAATAGGAATCCATTAACAATGTTTGATTAGTCTCGTCTCTATGCTAAACTCTATGACCAACTCCGCTTTTGCTAAATATCATATATCTATGAGTATATATTCAAGACTTACCCTATCTGATCTTGCTCCTTCTTCATTGCTCTGTAGCAGAATGTTTAGACCTAGGTGTGCTCAGTTTTTGATCGTTACCAGAGCCTCTCACATCTGCTTTTCCACTCATCCATTGTAAAGAACGAATCAATCAGATCTTGAGCTGTTACAGTTTAGAAAACATAAAGCTGACATTTAAAAAAATACTAACCTATATGTTTCTCTAAGTCAGTATATCAAAACTTGAGATAGTAATATAATGATATCAAATTTAGTAACATCTTCACAACACGTCTTCCGCTAGCTCTCGCTTGACAACCGTATTGTGCAAAAAAAAAAAACCCACTCGAATGATTCGATCCCTGTATCCTCCTCCTTGGAATTCAAACTCAACCGGATTTTAGAGAGATGCGTGATTGGGTAAGGTTAGTAGATCTTAATCTGGACGGAGACTATAACAGAGAAAAGAAGGTGAGGAGAGAACTTTAAAGAAGAATATTAACAGATGACATGAAGAGGTTAGAGAAGAAGAGATGCGTTACGAAGCAATTATGGGGGAAGACTGATCAAAGATGGCTTTATGGTTAACTTATGCAACGTGGCCGAATTTAATTTCAAATGGGCTTATTTCAATTGGACTAAACAAACATATCGATGAAGCCTTTTTGTTAATTTCTCCAGTCCAACAAATTTGTTAATTTATGCTGCTGATGTGGACACTCTCAAATGAGAGAAGACTGTGCTATTATATATAGGATATTTATTGAGCAATGCATTTGCAAATCTCATTTGCTTCTTTTTTGACGTTTAAATCACCAAAGCCATTATCAGTTAATAAATACCAAACTGAGAGTAAAAGAGAAACTTATATATATATATACTTTATTCAGAGGGATGGATAAATATGTTTAAATACATTCATATGAACATACTATACGGTGGCCTAAATCATATATTTCATATATTCTCCCTAGACAGCGGTTCTTGCAAGAACCACATAATGGTCGAGAAGTATTACATTTGCGAAGAACTTGAGCCGTTATTACCCATTTATTAAAATATTGACCGGGCATCATATATGGGTCTCTACCAATTAAGCATTCAATATGACAAGTGGTGTAACACTCGTTGCACCAGTAGAATACTTTTGTGCAAGTATCTTTTAAATTACGTTCGCATACTTCACACCATTCTTTCTCACTTACTTCTTCACCACATGAAATTGTAAGAAAGTGTGTGTCATGCTTATACATTGCTTTGTATGGTAAGGTTGCGCACTTGAAACATAAAATAAAATTGCATTTGATGCAATTTAATGGTTTTAGACATTTTGTTTTGCATACGTGACATATGGGTTTTATGCCTGCGCCTAAAGCTAGGAACATGGGATGTTCATGACCTTCGTAATAAAACGGCTCAGAAATTGAAGCACACCTTACATCTAGCTTGAAGTCACATACCCCTATCCTACACCCATAGGCAAAGCCAAGAGAACGATGACCACAAGTGTCGCAATGGACAACGTCGTAATGGACATTATTGTAAGTTTTTCTTTTGGAGACCTCCAATATAAGTGGATGAGGATGTAACGCATGTTGGATTCTACGAGGAGCTTTAGCACATGTTTCATGGAGGATGAACTCACATTCCATACAAACATAGAAGTTACCTTCATATATAGGAAGGACACACGCTTGACAAAGCATGTTTTCGTCATAAAATTTGCTAACCTCGAGTTGGAGATGATGGTCATGAAGAAAATAAAGTATCACTCCTTCAGATATCACCTTGAACGGCCCATCATCTTGTGTATATCCAATATTTCTGGTACACCTTCGAGTTCTTTTCCATCCCACACATCCTTCCCAGTAGCGCATATTGAATGAACAACATAATCGCTACACGTGTCACAAGTATATGCAGCATAATCAGCGCTAATACTTGAACGACAAACTCCACAAAACCATTCTCTAGATGGAAGGGAAAGAGTGAAGGAGATACGATGGCGATGACGTGATATCTTGATGATGTGTGGGTAATTCATACAATCATTATGAGCAACAAAGTTACATCTGAAACAAACGTAGGTGGGATAAAAAAATTTCAACATACCACAAAGGTTACAAGTTAAGGAAGTTTGTCTAGGGAAAAAGGTGAGGGAGTGGAGATGATTTTTTGGTGGGTCTATAACAAAGGGGATTGGCTTCATCGCACAGACTGGATGCATAAAAGTCTGACATATGGTACAATGATAAACCAACCAATGTGCTCTTCTTCCGCAACACAAACACTCAATTTTGCGAGACGAATCATCATGAAAGAAAAGTTGGAGAGAATGATCAGGGTGGAAAGGGTGTTTGATTTTAGGTGGAGACTGAACGCATTCTTTGTGTAATTTTACGCCACAATAGTTACAATAATAATAGTCTGTGCCGGAATTTGAGCCTTTGCATATGTGGCATCCACCATCGGCATCAAATTCTCTATTGTTGCACCAAAACAAAGGCATTACATGATGATCAGATCTCCTTGTTGTAGGAGAGACGTACTCTGGGGAAGAACTAAACGGAAAAATGTTTGAACTTCTAGAAGACATATCTTTCAACTGTCGCATTCGAGGGCATAAGAAAAGAGATTGGAGAGGAAGGTCAGTGGAAGAGGTTGGGGACTGTGTTTGTGGTATAGGACAATACTTGGGGTGATGGTACATCAATAATAGTTTGCCATCTTTTTCTTCCTCGTGAAATGCACCGTTAGAATACATGTCACACACTCTTTTAGTCTTTCTTTATTGTATGTCTGCTCAGGACTCTTTTTAAAATTATTTGTATATCAAACAGGATTGATATCAAGTTCTTAACAATTTTTCACTATAAATAATTGAAAATTTGATTCTAAAAGTTTTCTTCTAGTGGTATAATAAATAATGTTCTTCTTTTTCTTTGCATGCAAACAAAGAATAACTTTTTTTTTTTTTTTGACCTCGAATAACTTTTCTTTGCAGTTAGCTTTCGCTAAGATTTTCCGATTCTTTGAGGTTCTCGATCAATTAATTAGTGCCAAATAGATTAATAAGATTAACCTAAACCATATAACTAAACTGGAAAACTCGTAATGGACTTGAAAGTTTTGGGCTCAACAATTTAAGCCCAATAAGAAAATACAAGAAACAAAAAAAAACACAAATCTCCTTTTATTACCGATTTTGCCATTTTAATTTCCAAAGCTTTGAAAAGACAAACAAGAGAGAGAGAGAGAGATTCGCGAGTTCTTCGTTCGTTCTGCTTTTTTGTGTTGGAGAGAGATGTCTGTCTTTGAAGAAGATTCCTTCGTTATACTCAACGATGATGCGTCTGAGTCCGTTCCAGTCTCAGGCTCTTTTGACGCTGCCACTGACTCTTTCTCAGCCTTCGACGGCTCAGTTCAAGTCGATGACTCCGTCGACGATATCTTTGCAGCTCCGTCTTCTGACTACGGTGCTGCTTACTCGAACGGTGACGATGGCCTCTTCGGATCTAACGGTGAACACGACGGTCCTATCTTGCCACCTCCGTCGGAGATGGAATCAGATGAGGGATTTGCTCTTAGAGAATGGCGAAGGTTAGATTAGATCTCCTGCAAAAAAAATAAGTTTTGATCTTTCTTCTTCCTGAAGAAATTTTGGATTAAAGCAGATAACTTTAGTATATTCTCTCTTTGTTTAATCTGAGGGTTTCATTTTTGAATTCACAATTGAAGTTATCTACTAGTCACAGTTAGTGTCCATTGTTCTCAGAAGTAATCAGTTTCATTAGATCTGATCTGTGGCTTTTGCTTAGAGGTTATTGCTTGATTCGTATGTTCTGCAGTTACCTGTTGATTAGGATGTGTAGATCTGATCTCATTGTATGAAAATCTTATGTGTTCTGTTGTTAGATGCAACGTGATGAATGTGTTCTTGTGAGTGATGTATTTGTGGTGGTGCTATGGTTTATGTTTATGTGTAGACAAAATGCAATTCAACTTGAAGAGAAGGAGAAGAGAGAAAAGGAATTGTTGAATCAGATTATTGAGGAAGCTCATCAATACAAAGAAGAGTTCCATAAGAAGATTGAAGTAACTTGTCAAAACAACAAAACAGCTAACAGGGAGAAGGAAAAGGTATGTTCTTTTTGCTTACAAGATTGTTGTTTTATCATAATCTGTGTTGTTGTTGTCATGTCGTTTTGTGGAGAATTGTCAATGGAAAGTCCAATGGCTTGTTGAATTCAAGATTTTCAAACTTTGACCATCTTTAGTCTTAGTAGACTCTTAGTCAACTGTAATTGATTGTCTTCATGCATTGTCAAGTTGAATGGATTCTAAGTTTTATGTGTTTGTTTGTCTTTGAACACTTGAAGCTGTATCTGGAGAACCAAGAGAAGTTCTACGGGGAATCCAGCAAGAATTACTGGAAGGCAATAGCGGAGCTAGTTCCTAAAGAGGTTCCTACAATAGAGAAAAGAAGAGGAAAGAAAGAGCAAGACCCTAAGAAGCCAACGGTCTCTGTCATTCAAGGTCCAAAGCCTGGTAAGCCAACTGATCTAACAAGAATGAGACAAATATTGGTGAAGCTCAAACACAACCCACCTTCTCACCTGAAGCTCACTTCTCAACCTCCTTCTGATGCGGCTGCTCCTCCAAAGAATGTTCCCGAAACCAAACCTGCCGAGGCGGTTGCTGCTGCTTAAAAAAAACCCTCTTTGGTTTTCTTTTTTTCATTGTTTACATCTGTGTGAATTCGGTCTTTACATTTCATTATGTGTTATAAACAGCTGAGAGATTGTTATGGGTCATGCGTGTTATTATTAACATAACTGTGTGGTATTGAATGATATTTTCATGTTTATTTAAATTCAATCAGAAGCCATTGAAAAGTGGTTAATATCTCAAATGAATCGGTTAAAGGAGGGGTACACGTAAAACGTCAAACCGCTACTTCACATATCAAGATTGGTTTGAAACCCTCTTTGGTTCACCAAGCCAACGGAGGCGGTTGTTGCTGCTTATAAAACCCTCTTTGGTTCTGTTTTTCATTACTGACATATATGTGTGAATTCAGTCTTTGCATTTTATGATGTGTTATAAACAGCTGAGAGATTGGATGGTCCATGTGATATTTACATGTTTATTTATATCCAATCTGAAACCAATGTGGTAAATATCTCAAATCAATAGGTTAAAGGATCCATCCATTTCAGGGTTAAAACGTAGAGACGAGAGTGGAGAGGTTTACATAAAACGTTAAAACGCTACTTCACATATCATCATCATCAAACTCGTGTGATAATAAAAACTCACAAACAATAAAAGAAAAGAGAATCTCAAAGGTGAACGTTTTACAATAGGCTTTTCTTTTCTTTCTTCCTTCATCTCCCTTGTAAGCTTGCAGGGGACCTGCAACCTCTCTCGCTGCCTGCGTCGTCTTCCTTTTCACTTGCATCTAAGCAAATGCCATTGTTGTTGCAGACACTTATCTCCGAGCTAGCGTTGCTGCTTGTTGCTAGTGGAGAAGAATCTGATACATTCATCGGCCTACCACGTGTATGTCCAGATCTCACACTGTACATTGATGATGCTGGAATGTTCGTCATTAGTGGTCTCAGATTCCCTGGAATAGTTCTACGTATGTCCTGTTTTCAAAACGTTTGATCATCAGTTAAAAACACAATTCCCACCACTGAGGAAGAGAGAAGAGAGATAAATGCATACCATATGCCTTATTGCCATATCAAGGGACTTCTTGGAGAGCGTTCTTCCAAATCCTGCACTGTCTGGTGATGAAGACTTTGCAGACAAGTTACCATGAGGAGAACCCTTGTCATCTGATCTGGGAGGAGCAAGTTTCCGCATGTTTATTACTCTCTCTACCATTTTTGTGCCCATCATCACCGGACTGACATTGTCACTGGCTCTGGAATATCCACGATTAACCGCAGGAACAGAGCTACCACTAGAGTACATTGGTGCTCTTCCTCTTGATGGTGAACATGATTGCCTTCTTGGTCTTCCTCCTGGAGGACCCCCTGGCTCGACAGAACCAGAACGAGGGCTTGGAGCTCCGGGTCTGCCTCTTGTTGCTGAAAGTGGCCTTTCGGGTAATGTTGTCCTTAGATTTGGAGGAGTTTCTAATGAGAAACCAGGCATGTCTGATGGCTTCCATGGTCTTGACCTCACTGTAGGAGATGCTGCACGAGATAAAGCAGGGTTCTTAGAT
>NC_025689.1:4163275-4165578 GCF_000633955.1 Camelina sativa | reverse complement strand
GAACATGATTGCCTTCTTGGTCTTCCTCCTGGAGGACCCCCTGGCTCGACAGAACCAGAACGAGGGCTTGGAGCTCCGGGTCTGCCTCTTGTTGCTGAAAGTGGCCTTTCGGGTAATGTTGTCCTTAGATTTGGAGGAGTTTCTAATGAGAAACCAGGCATGTCTGATGGCTTCCATGGTCTTGACCTCACTGTAGGAGATGCTGCACGAGATAAAGCAGGGTTTTTGGATGGTGTTGGCATAGGTTTTGCTGGCGCTGGAGAAGAAGGCTTGATTTGGGATATCGTTGGCTTTGCTGTAGCAGTTGCAGCACTTGTAGAAGCAATTGGACGACGAGTTGGTGTAGATGACCTTGATATGGTTTTAGACGGAGGAAGTGTGGGTCTTGAGGTTGGTGTTGAAGATCTGGCAGTTGATCTTGACAGAGGTGTTGTAGACCTTGAAGGACCTGCAGATTTTGTGGTGGTGCTGGGGGTAGATCTAGTGGCTGAACTAGCAGATCTAGTAGTTGAAGTAGTCGGCTTAGATGCAGTAGGTGTGAGCCTAGATGATAGACTTGTTGACCTACTCATAGGTGTAGGCTTACTCGATGCAGATACTGTGGACCTAGAGCTAGTCAAAGAAGGTCGAGTAGTTGAGGAGACGGTGGCTCGCGACGTGGGTGTTGAAGGCCTTGAGGATTTTGAATTTGTAGTCAGTGTTGATGATCTTCCAGTGGGTGTGGCAGGTCTTGATCCAGGTCCTCCAGATGATGAAGGTCTACGACTTGCTCCACTGGAAGAGCTCAATCCAGGAGAAGAAGTTTGTTGCCTAGATGTTAAATGGTTCCTTGCTGCAGGCTCTGTTGAGGAATTCGCCAGCTACGACAGATAAATCATAGGTTACCATAACGAAGTAATGATTCTATATATAGAAAAACAAAAGGTTCCGAGATCGAACAACTAAAACATTCAATTACTGTGTAACATAAAACAATTGATTAAGGATATTAACTGAAAGTGTGCTACTCTAAACAAAAAAAAAATCTATGAAACTTGAGATGTAAACGTCACAGGCTGATGCGGCAGGTTAAACCAGCAGTGGCGGTTCATAAAAACAATAATAGCAGAGCTTTATTATAACACTGGTTGCACTACTTTAGGTTGTTTATCTAGTATCCAGGAGTTGATAAAAGAGGTCAGAACAATAAGCAATAACATCCTTACCCGAGAAGTCAATGCAGCCGGGCGACTCTTTGAATCACCAGTCTGACTCATTATAGTCCTATGTGATTCCATCTCCAGCGATGGAAACAGAGGAGTACCTGGAGGGGTCAGAAGCCTTCAAAAGACACAAGGAGAAGTTAGAGTCGAAATAATAAACAGATAAATGATATACTGTTTAAGAAAGCATATGAAAGACATAACACAATATGCTGCATCATTCACAAAGATGATGATCACTTTATGCAGCAAAATTCTAAACTTGATAAGCATCCAGTGCAGGACTGACCCCAAATTCGAGTTTACTAGATTCAACAGATGCCTTACATAGACAATATGATAAAATGTGAAGAAACAACACAACTTCAAGGAAACAAAACTACTAGGCAACATACATCAATTATCAACAATACTACCACATATACATTACTTCAGAACCTCATGGTTAAGATACAGCAAATCACTAACTAACACTATCACAAAGAATACTTAAACCGCTTCCACTTAAGGTGGCTAAGAAAATTCAAACCATCACCGGTGAATATGTTCACACACTGAGAAATTATGAACCATAGCATCTCAACATGAAAAATTGCAACTAAAAAAAGTTACCATTCATAGTCATTTTTATCGCCTTCAGAATTAAGAAAATCATCAGGAGCAGCAGTCTTCCGAGGTGGTGGAGCACCACCTGAGATGTTAAAAACCGGTGAAGTTCCAGGCTTTGAACCTAAAACAGATCAAACCACCCATCAATTCCTAATCAACAACCTTCTTCACCAAACTCAGAAACAACATGATGCCACAAATTTAGAAAGAAACAAAACAAAAAACATATCATATCAGACACATACCTAAAGGAGAATCAAACTCATCAGGGTTGTTGTTAAGAAGAAGATTCTCCTGCTCTTTCTCACGACGTCTCATCTCAAGAAACATAGAAAGCTCTTCATCTTTCTCAGCCATCAAAGAAGCTCTAAGCTGTTGCCTTTGCCTCTCGGCTGAATCAAGCAATAGAGACTCTTTTGCCCTAAAACTTCGATTCATTTCTCACCAAACTTACAGATCAAATAGACACAGACTAAGAAAAAAAAAAAAAAA
>NC_025689.1:4142656-4162973 GCF_000633955.1 Camelina sativa | reverse complement strand
GTTGATGATCTTCCAGTGGGTGTGGCAGGTCTTGATCCAGGTCCTCCAGATGATGAAGGTCTACGACTTGCTCCACTGGAAGAGCTCAATCCAGGAGAAGAAGTTTGTTGCCTAGATGTTAAATGGTTCCTTGCTGCAGGCTCTGTTGAGGAATTCGCCAGCTACGACAGATAAATCATAGGTTACCATAACGAAGTAATGATTCTATATATAGAAAAACAAAAGGTTCCGAGATCGAACAACTAAAACATTCAATTACTGTGTAACATAAAACAATTGATTAAGGATATTAACTGAAAGTGTGCTACTCTAAACAAAAAAAAAATCTATGAAACTTGAGATGTAAACGTCACAGGCTGATGCGGCAGGTTAAACCAGCAGTGGCGGTTCATAAAAACAATAATAGCAGAGCTTTATTATAACACTGGTTGCACTACTTTAGGTTGTTTATCTAGTATCCAGGAGTTGATAAAAGAGGTCAGAACAATAAGCAATAACATCCTTACCCGAGAAGTCAATGCAGCCGGGCGACTCTTTGAATCACCAGTCTGACTCATTATAGTCCTATGTGATTCCATCTCCAGCGATGGAAACAGAGGAGTACCTGGAGGGGTCAGAAGCCTTCAAAAGACACAAGGAGAAGTTAGAGTCGAAATAATAAACAGATAAATGATATACTGTTTAAGAAAGCATATGAAAGACATAACACAATATGCTGCATCATTCACAAAGATGATGATCACTTTATGCAGCAAAATTCTAAACTTGATAAGCATCCAGTGCAGGACTGACCCCAAATTCGAGTTTACTAGATTCAACAGATGCCTTACATAGACAATATGATAAAATGTGAAGAAACAACACAACTTCAAGGAAACAAAACTACTAGGCAACATACATCAATTATCAACAATACTACCACATATACATTACTTCAGAACCTCATGGTTAAGATACAGCAAATCACTAACTAACACTATCACAAAGAATACTTAAACCGCTTCCACTTAAGGTGGCTAAGAAAATTCAAACCATCACCGGTGAATATGTTCACACACTGAGAAATTATGAACCATAGCATCTCAACATGAAAAATTGCAACTAAAAAAAGTTACCATTCATAGTCATTTTTATCGCCTTCAGAATTAAGAAAATCATCAGGAGCAGCAGTCTTCCGAGGTGGTGGAGCACCACCTGAGATGTTAAAAACCGGTGAAGTTCCAGGCTTTGAACCTAAAACAGATCAAACCACCCATCAATTCCTAATCAACAACCTTCTTCACCAAACTCAGAAACAACATGATGCCACAAATTTAGAAAGAAACAAAACAAAAAACATATCATATCAGACACATACCTAAAGGAGAATCAAACTCATCAGGGTTGTTGTTAAGAAGAAGATTCTCCTGCTCTTTCTCACGACGTCTCATCTCAAGAAACATAGAAAGCTCTTCATCTTTCTCAGCCATCAAAGAAGCTCTAAGCTGTTGCCTTTGCCTCTCGGCTGAATCAAGCAATAGAGACTCTTTTGCCCTAAAACTTCGATTCATTTCTCACCAAACTTACAGATCAAATAGACACAGACTAAGAAAAAAAAAAAAAAAAACCTAACTTAGCTTCCAATTTACTCCCAACGGAAAAAAATTATCCTAAAAAAGTTAAAATTATTTTTTTTGTCTCTACAAATTGAAACGAAAAATCGAAACTTTCACAAGTTTAAAAAACTTTAACTTGCAAATACATTTTGCAGCAATTTCTCATTTGAAAGTACTAAGAAGTTGAAAGGGAAGAAGAAAAAGAGTAAAGTTAACTTTTTTAATAAAAGGAAGAAGAAGAAGATGAAGACACGAGGTTTCTCAAAGAAACCGCCATTGTCGAGGAACGGAGCTCAAGACCCTAACTACAGTTTACGGAGATAAAAACCCAGAAGCTGGAGAAAAAAACCTAACAGAGAGAGATTTTGGGAGATCGAGGGAGAGAGAGAGAGAGAGAGATTGAGGAGGAATTGGGAGAGAGAAGAGAGAGAAGAGAGAGAAGCGAGAGAAAGTGTGAAGAGGAGTGGCATTGAGTGTAATTACTAAGCTTTGTGATCGGTTAAATTGGAAACTTTTTCACAACTTTTTTTTTTTGGGGTTTGATGAGAAATTTTTTTTTTTCAATAGTTTTAATTTTCATATAGATGAGTGACGGGACATGACATCTGGACTGTGGTGGTACCTAATGTGCTATCAATTGTTTCTATCGCTTGAAGCCTAAGGGATTCAGTATTCTCTGTTCCCTCTGCTCTTCTGCTATCTTATTTTATTTTTTATGAGTTTGTTTACTCAATGATTATTCCAATGTTTTTTGTTTCCTTTTTTTAAGATTATATTGTCAGATATCTTTGAATGGAGTTAATATTTTATTATTCAACCATATGAACAATGATCTTGAGATTGTTGTATTTATATATATAATCAGGTTTGTTGAACCATATAAAGAAATAGTTTTGGAGTGGTAAGACCTTTGATTGAATCCTGATTATTAATTTTGGAAATATATAGCTAGAGACAAGGCTAACTGATTCAATTGGAAATCAGGTTTTCCACAAATTATTTGGTTTTAGTCTGTCATTAATTACCTACTGATTATGTACATATATAAGTATATACTAAATTTCTAGTTTTAGAAATGATTTTTAAGTTTAAAATATTCTAAATATATTTATTTTATTATTTTAGCTAATCATTGGTAATGGTATTTTGGGAGGGGTTGACATTTTTGAAAAGTTGGTTGGTTGGATTGTTCTTCAATTGGATAGTTCGTCACTCGATGTATTATTGAGTTGTGGTGTCTAAGTCTAATTTATAAGATGTAAGATTCAGTCCAACGTTGATGGATCATGGCTACAAAGAAAGTGTATAGTACATTTTGATAGTTAAAATGTCTTTATTTGACATAGAACTAGGTTTATCAATTATGCACAAACACACGCAAGTCATTCTGATATCAGTTTTGGAAAAGAGAGCGCTCGTGTGGCAGAAGAAGAATGCATAAAAATCAAAACCTCAACATACATGTTAATAAATGGTGTGGCATATGTGTGGTTGTGTGCAACATCATTTGGACTTTTATGAGCAAGTGTCGTATTCGTTTGAATTGTAAAGACCTATTTTATCGGATATTTAGTTCAAAGTTTTTTTGTTAGACCAAAAATATATGGAAAATTTCGACTTTGTTAACGAGAAATTGATTACAATTTGATGACTAAAACAAATGTTCACACAAGTTCGATGACATACACAAACACAACTTGCTTAATTAACCTTAAATTATCCAATAAGATATACTAGTGAAGCCGGAAGCCCATACGAGTTTGATTAAATAGACTAAAAAAAACTCAATACTCCACTAAAATACTATTGGGTTTGGAATTGTAATGGGGTTCGGACACATTGGTGAAAACTGTTATGCCACAATCGACAGTCGATGTTGCTAATTTGGAAAATACGACGAAGTCATTTGTTTTCCCTAGAATTCAAACGATTAGCCTCTATATGAACTTCTTGAAAAAAAAAAAGCTCATATAAGATAGGGAATTCTATGAAGAAAAATGGTTTACATAACTTAGTTTGATGAAAGAAACAAAATCCAATGGTCCAATAAGACAACAAATATAAAGGACAAGATATTGCTCCGACGATTTATATGGTCGAGGGCATGCACTATGTCATAGTCACCACCATCACATAACCGATGAACACCATCATGTTCCAAAAAAAAAACAAAATATCTGGAGAAGGCATAGCCAGTAGATGTCAAGGTGGTACAGAGTCTGTAATAAATGAAGTATTATGTCAACATCGAAAACCCCTAGATTTGATTATCTAGTGTATTTCTGAAACTAAATAAGTTAGCTCAAAATTCGGATAATCACATAATCTTTAATTTGTCAATTACATCTAATGAAAAATGGAATACGAAAACTTATTCATCATCCTCTTCATATTCACCCTAAAATGTATCCTTCAGTAACATAAACAATAATGCAATCAATTGATGTTTATGATCAAACACATTTTGTGTCCACCACGACATAACATGCTTGCTTGTTGTTTTGGTTTTTCTGCCCACTATGGGAAATAAAACTGAACATAAAAACCGACAAGAAACCGCTTGATTTTGGCTAGATCTCCAACCTATCAAACATAAATTATCTATATATATACACTCAGAGAGAAAGAGAGGGAGAACTTGATTACTTTATGATGATCTGAGTATTTATTTAATCTTATGGCAAAAACTGAGATCCCAAGCAGAAAAAGGTGATGGGGGAAGAATACTAGAATAGAGGTTACTTATTTGATGCACTAGCTAGACTTATCATTCTAATAGAAAGGAACTTAGGTTTAGTCTTCTATGTTTGACATGCTTATGCCCCTTTTCCCCTCTATTACATGATTGCACTTATTGATTAACTTCAGTTATATGTTTGTACCGGATTCGAATTCGAATTAAAGTAAAAATGGTCTTTAGTCTTCTTAAGACCATTCCATGTCCACCCCTAATTGTTAGTGAATCTTGAATAGTTTTCCTAAATTTTAAATAATGACCTCTGTTATAATTTATTGCAGTTTCTGCTTGCTCTTTCAGGGGGTATGAGTATTGTCACAGCGTGTAAACACTTTTGACACACGGCCAATAGAAAACAATAGTTCTTAAACCATTATCATCAATATACATGTTATACCAAATTGCATCACTAGGTGACGAAATTACTTACTCCAAGTTGCAACAATCTGAACACAAGCATTCGTTGCTATCGAGGCCACATGAGAAAAGTCTCAAAATGGAATCAAACCAGAAAAAAGATAAGCAATCTAATTCTTATTATTATCATTAGAGAAATTGCAGTAGAGACACATTGAAAAAGACTCGAAACCATAATTAAAATAACCCAATAGATGGGTTTGCTCCCACACGGATTATTCTAACGACAATCATTGCAATAAAAACTAAGATATATAATAACTTTTTTATCATAGCTAGAACCGGACCGATTCAAAATTCTCAAACCGGCCGGTCCAACTAAGAAGAAAACAATAGGATTCCGGGTTTCATCAAGCTCTGGTTCCGGCAGCGCCACCACCGTCGTGGCCGTTCTTTCCAAACCCCGAAGCAAAACTAGTGTTGAGATCAGAGTACATGTTGACAACCTTAGAGATGTTTCCGTTGAGTTCTTGAATCAAAGCAACGTTCTTCGACATGTTATCAGCCATCCTGGATTGGTGATTGTCGTTGACTTGTTGGATGAGTGATCTGTTTCTGTCCAAAACTGATTGCACTTGTCTGAAATTCCGGTCAAGATTCTCCCACATCGCCGGATCTTCTCCTCCATGCTCTGCTTCCTCCGCCACGCTCCTCCGCCGTTTCGTATCGCCGTTCCTCTTCATAATAATTTTGTTTTTTTTTTTGTTTTTATGTTTTGGATTTTCGCAGTGTGAGAGAAATCAGATATTTATAGTAAATATCTTCTGATAAAATTGGGACACCTAGGCTATATAGGGTGAGTAAGGTTCTGTCTCAACACCACACGAGTAACAAGAGCGTGTGTATCACCGTAGACGTATCTATCTGATGTCAATGAACACGCTCGTGAAGGGAAGGTTGGATTATTGTTGAAGTTGTGAAGTGATTGGGTGAGAGAGGCATAAAGTACAGAGCTTTTCATGCACTTTTTTCTTGGATTTTTTTATAGATTAAAAACACAATGGAGAGAGAGAGAGATAAGGATCTTGTGATTCTCTAGTGCAGAAATATCTCGAGATATTTATTAGTAATAACCTTTATGGTTGATTGAATAAAATAGGGAAAAAGGGTATATGGTGTACGACTTGCCACCGTGCAGAACCAAATTCTCCCACACGCATGATCATCTCATGTTTTCATATCTAAATTTGCCTTTTGATTTGGTCAGCGTTATTATAATCACTTTTTAGAGTTTTTATTCGTTATAGATCTTTTGTTATTAGCTGACAAAAATATCTAAAATCCCAAATTTAGCTCTTATAGGACGTTAAACAGAGTTGTATTATTAACTAGAGTGTTCTTTAGAGAACAACAAATCAACAAGCAACAAGAATTTCTAAGAAACTTTTTATTAGTTCATTCGATTATTTTATGGAGATTATAATATAATTCGCAAGATATTTTTATGTACTAAGATAAGAATTTGGTTCCCGGAACCTGGGCACTAACTCAAAATCAAAATTCAAAAGCACCACAGTGAAATCACACGATTCTCCTCCCTACTTTGTTCTTCCATTACGAAGAACACCACTATATTGCACTTTTTGGTCCTACCCTTCTCAGTTCTCATCGCTTCTCTCTAGTAATTTATTCCCTTATAACAAAACGAACAAATTCCGATAGCCAAATCTTGTCAAGAGCCATTCAAGAACACGAATGGCCACATGGTTAGGTTTTAGTTTCAATCCATATCGATAAATATCACAATTTGTTATATGCATCAATCCTGATTTATGTTGTTACATCATCTTGAGAGTTATACGATAACAATCACCCTTTAGTGACACATGATTAAGCTAATGGTTTGCCTAAAATAAATGATTCTTAACATCATGACAATGGCGATGCACAAACAACTCGAATCATCAAAGATGATATGATGCTGAGAAACAAGAACAGTTTAGGGACGTCTATTATTCAATTAGTTTCCTTACTTTTTTTTCACATCAGTTATCTGAACTTTCAAATCCCACAGAGCCAAATAAACACAAAGAAAGAAAAAATCAAATTAACAAAGCTAACTAATCAAAATTTTCACTATGAGTACTTGAATACTTTAATCCAATCCAAACATCACAGTGAGCTTTCTTACTTTTGGTCGAGAAAAGGAGGAAGGCTAATGGATATAGCTTGTCTCAAATGCAACTCATGAGCATGCCAAAAGGGGAATTCCACGTTAGCGCCTCGTTAAGCTGCAGGAAAACATTAACACAAAGGAAAAAAAAAAAAAAAGAACTCTAAACCACAAGACAAATTTTTATCCATTAGAATTAGCTCCAGCAGTGAGAAAGAACAGTGACACAGTTTTGTCTCAGCACTTGGATCAATAGTAACTCCACTTAATGCTTTATGAAACAAAACCGGAATAAACTGGAAAGTAAAGAAATAAAGCTTTGATGTGATCGGAGAAGAGAAGAGAAGAGGAAGGCTCAAGGAAATTTAGTTGAGAAGATGTTGCTAACCCCTTCTTCAATAAGTATATATCGTCAATGTCAAAGTTACAAACTACTTGGCCATACTTTAACAATGTTCTACTTTCCATATCAAACCTTCTTATTTTCCCTAGTGTTTCTTTAATTGATTGAGTTCATCAAGTCTCAATTTATTTTCTGCTAGTCAATTGGATCAATAATTGATCACGAATATAGAATCTTGAAGTCATAAAAATTAAGAAATGAATGAAATTGTATGCGGAAGTCGAACATTATGACAAACTACAAAGAAAAGAACAAAAATCCACCATGTTTTCACGTTAAGAATCTAATAATCAGAACTAGATGAACACTTTTGGAATCAAAATTTCGTATATTTATAGTGGAAAAATGTTAACAACTTGATATCCTGTATACAATAAAAATAAACTTTTAAAAGAGTCTTTAACAAAATACAATAAAGAAAGACTAAAAGAGTGTGACATGGATTCTATCGGTGCATTTCATGAGGTGGAAAAGGATGGTAAACTAGTTTTGGTATACCATCACCCCAAGTATTCTCCTATACCCCAAACACTTACTGTAACCTCCTCCGCTGACCCTTCTCTTCAACCTCTTTTCTTATGTCCTCACATACGATTGAGGAAACACGCACCGTCTACTATCTATTCAACCTTTCATCTGCCCAATGCGTCCCCCGAGTACACAAGGGATTCTGGTGATCATCATGTAATGCCTTTGTTTTGGTGCAATAATAAAACTTTTGAAAGCAGTGGTGGGTGCTTCGTATGCGATAATTCAAATTTTGGCACAGACTATTACTTTTGTGAACACTGTAATCAAACTTTCCACAAAGAATGTGTTCAGTCTCCACTTCAAATCAAACATCCTTACCATCCTAAGCATCCTCTCCAACTTTCCCATTATAGATCTCAACTTCGTGATAATGAGTGTTCCTATTGTAGAAGAAGTGCATGCTATCTCCTTTATCATTGCACCATATGTCAGGTTTTTATGCATCCAACATGTGCGATGAAACCAATACCCTTTGTTATAGACCCACCTAAAAAACATGCCCACCCTCTCACTTTTTTCCCTAGACAAACTTCCTTAAATTGTAACGTTTGTGGTTTGTTGAGAAAAATTTATCCCACCTACGTTTGTTTCAGATGTAACTTTGTAGCTCATAATGATTGTATGAATTTCCCACACGTCATCAAGATATCTCGTCACCAACATCGTATCTCTTTCACGTTTTCTCTTCCATCCAGAGAAAGGGTTTGTGGCGTTTGTCGTCAAAGTGCTAACGGTGATTATGGTGCATATACTTGTGACAAATGTAGCGATTATGTTGTTCATCCAATATGTGCTATAGAGAAGAATGTGTGGGATGGAAAAGAACTGCAAGGTGTACCAGAAGAAGACGATATAACACAAGATGATGGACCGTTCGAGGTGATATCTGAAGGAAAGATACTTCATTTTCTTCATAAGCGTTATCTCCAACTTGAGGTCAGCAAAGTTTATGACGAAAACATGCTTTGTCAAGCGTGTAGCCTTCCTATCTATGAAGGTAACTTCTATGTTAGTATGGCGCGTGAGTACATCCTCCATGAAACATGTGCTAAGGCTCCCCGTAGAATCCAACATCCGTTACATCCTCATCCACTACATTTGGAGGTTGATGAGAGAAGCTTAAATGAGAGATATACTTACAGTTGCATCGCTTGTGGTTGTCTTTCTCTTGGATTTGCCTATGTGTGTAAATACGAGCTAGGCATGTGGTCGTCGTTCAAGCTAGATGTACGGTGCGCTCTAATTTCTGAGCCTTATAAATACGAAGGTCATGAACATCCCTTGTTCTTAGCTTTAGACCCTGAAATAAAACCCATGTGCCACGTATGCATAACAGAATGTCTAAAACCATTAAATTGCATCAAATGCAATTTTATTTTATGTTTCAAGTGCGCAACCTTACCATACAAAGCAAGGTATAAACATGACCCACACTTTCTCACAATTTCATGTGGTGAAGAAGTACGTGCGAAAGAATGGTGTGAAATATGCGAACTTAATCTAAAAGATACATATTCAGAAGTATTCTACTGGTGCAACGAGTGTTTCACAACTTGTCATATTGAATGCTTACTCGGTGGAAACCCAAATATGAAGCCTGGTCAATATTTCTATATGAAGGGAGCGTGGATACAAATTCTTCCCAAATGTAATACTTCTCGACCATTATGTCATTCTTGCAAGAACCGTTGTCTAGGGAGAATATATGCTTTAGACAGCCGTCGTATAGCATGTTCATATTACTGTATGGAAAATTTGTTTGAAAATTTGTATAAATTTCGATTTTAGGGGTCTGCCTAATGGGTGGATCTGTTGTGGACCAAATGTTAAAAAAAAAAATTATTGTTTCTCAAAAAGATAAAATAAATAAAACTGTAGTTTCTCTTTGACGATCATGCTTAGTCTATTTGTATTCTATTGTATAATCTTTTTTGACTTATATGCTTTAATTATGTACCAATCAATTTATGAATTATGGACAATATAATATAATTTTAATCAAATAGTTACTATATTTTAGTGGGAGAATGAAGTTTCAAAAAGTATTGGCTAGGAATTACACATGATTTAATGTGGAGTTACATATAATTTTAATTATGACTTAATTAAAAAATAAATTCTATCTATATATACATTTTTGGAGACATTTATAAAATAAATCCTGAAATTGTCACTTATTTACATGTATGCCATTGATATTAAATAGTTAATTTAATAAACAAAATTAACTCTATTTATATTCAATTTTTTTTATAGAAACTAAGTGTTATAAAAGGTAACAAACATAATTGTAAATGTATACATATTTTATTTCCTTATTTTATAAGGAGGTGAGTGAAGAGCTATTGTTCTTTAATAAATATTTGAAAAACTGATTTGATAATAAGTGAATTTTAGCCTCACATATTATATTTTACTTTCACGGGTTTTGTATAATGAGTTTTTGCAGATTAAAATTTTTTGAACATGTTACGTGATCCGCCTAGCATGGCGGGTTTGGACTATAGAACCAACACTAAAACTATTAGTTTATTTCATATACTATAGATTTGTAGTAATAGTTTGGAAACTTAACTTATAAATTATTTAATATATGAACTACAAAATATTACACATACTACAACACATTCTTAATATTCCAAAAAAAAAAAATTGTATACACATAAAAATATACACTAACATACCATATATTCATATGGCAGGAGGTAAGTCCATTTGTAGAAGGCACCATCACACCCGGGATCGAGTCCCAGCTCCTACGAATGTAGGAATTTGGTTAATGGGCCGGCCAGTTGTGGCACAATGGTTGACAAAAAAAAAATATATACACTAACATATCATATATTCATATACCTCTGTTTAATTATAGAAAACAAAACTAAGTGTTTTAAAATTTTATATTCTATCTAATAACAAATTTAGTGTAATTAGGTTATAAAATGTATAAAACGTAAAAAGAAGAAAAAAAAATTCTAAACAAAATTATAAATTAATTAGATAAAAGTTAATTAATTGAGAATTTGAAAAGTAAATAAATTAAAAATTATGATTTAAAATACAATAATTTATAATTTAGTCTTGCGGTGTACCGCGGGTGAAAATCTAATAATTTTGATTTATAAAGAAATGCTAAGTGTATCGTGTATTTGGGTAAGAAGAGTGAAACCTTACTTTTATATATATATATATGATTTAGAGTGGAAAGAAATATTTGAAAAATGAGAAACATAACTTTTTAAAAATATTAGCTAGTGTCATATTATATTATACTCTATCTTGGAATCTCTTGACATAATATAATATCTTAACTCTAATTAATATAAATACAAGTATTGGGATTTATAGATATAGGCATTGTTCTTTTGCAGGTCGCTAGCGATCTAATCCAACGACATAAAAAATAACTGTTTTTTTAACTCAGACCTGAAATAAATCTGAAACCAACGACTGTTTTCAGGTAAGAGAGAAGAAGTTTAGAGTCGTCGTGCCACACTTGCGACTGAAAATCAACCACTAGAAAATCCAGCGATGTCAGCGATAGAAAACCTAGAAAATAGGCTATAAAAAAAAAACGACTGGACAAGGGGGAAAAAGAAGAATTTTCAGTTGTTGTTGTGGTTGTCATATTATTTTGTTTATAAATGTTTCAATAATATTTCCACTTTCATCATGCCATGTAATTAGTAATTCACTAAGAGAGAATGCTTACATATTCTAAAACCACGACAAGATACACTTAACTTGATCTTCAAGCACATACTTTCTATAAGATTTGTTAGAGATTTAATGGAACACACAAGCAAACTGATCAAGACAAAGACAAAGATTGACCGGAGCCCATAGAATCTTGAAGTCAAGAAATTTCAGAAATGACAAAAACTATATGCAAAGAAAAGTTGATTCTTTAGTTGCATGTAAAGAAGAACATTATTGCACTACAAAGAATAGAACAACCATCATGTTTTCACGTTAAGGATCTAGTAGTCTAAATAAAGTAGAAGCACACTTTTAACAACTCAGCATCCATGTGTAATATATTTTTTTAACACAATCATGGATTCTAGCGGTGGCTTTCATGAGGTGGAAAAAGATAGTAAACTATTTCTGGTATACCATCACCCAAAATATTGTCCCATACCCCAAACACAGACCCTAACCTCTTCCCATGACCTTCTTCTTCAGCCTCTTTTCTTATGCCCTAAGATACGATGTAGAAAAACCGTGGTCCATTTTTCAGCAACTTTTCCACTCAATTCTTCCCCTGAGTACATCTTTCATACAACAACGGATTCTGATGATCATCATGTAATGCTTTTGTTTTGGTGCAATAATAAAGAATTTGATGTTAGCGGTGGGTGTTACAGATGCCATGGTTCAAATTTCGGCACAGTCACTTAAAATCAAAAATCCTTACCATCTTAAACATTCTCTCCAACTTTCCTTTCATCATCCTCAAGCTCGCAATATTGAGTGTTTATGTTGCGGAAAAAGAGCAAAATATATGGTTTATCATTGTACCATATGTCAGGCTTTTATGCATCCAACATGCGCGATGAATCCAATACCCTTTCTTATAGACCTACCAAAAAAAACATGTCCATCCTCTCACATTTTTCTCCAGACAAACTTCTTTAACTTGTAACGTTTGTGGTTTGTTGAGAAAAATTTATCCCACCTACGTTTGTCTCAGATGCAACTTTGTAGCTCATATTGATTGTATGAGTTTCCCAAACGTCATCAAGATATCACGTCACCAGCATCGTATCTCCTACATTCCTTCTGCTCCATTCAGAGAATGGTTTTGTGGAGTTTGTCGTCTAAGAATTAACGGTGATTATGGTGCATATACTTGTCATGACAAGTGTAGTGATTATGTTGTTCATCCAATATGTGCTACTGGGAAGAATGTGTGGGATGGAAAGGAGCTCGAAGGTGTACCAGAAGAAGGCGATATAACACAAGATGTTGGGTCATTCAATGTGATATCGAAAGGAGTGATACTTTATTTTCTTCATGAGCATCATCTTCGGCTTGAAGTCAGCCTACTTTATGACGAAAATAAGGTTTGTCAAGCATGTGTCCTTCCTATTTATGAAGGTAACTTCTATGTTTGTATGGAGTGTGAGTTCATCCTCCATGAAAAATGTGCTAAGGCTCCTCGTAGAATTCAACATGCATTACATCCTCATCCACTTACATTGAAAGAGTCCAGTGAACATAGTATATGTTATTTCACATGCAATGCTTGTGATTGTAAATGTGGTGGCTTTGTCTATGAGTGTCGGACAGAGGGATGCACCTTCAATCTAGATGTAAGATGTGCTTCAATTGTTGAGCCGTTTGATTACAAAGGTCATGAAGATCCCTTGTTCCTAGCTTTAGACCAAGAAGTAGTAAACCTCATATGTCACGTATGCAAAAGAACATGTGAAAAACAACTAAATTGCATCAAATGCAGTTTTGTTGTTTGTTTCAAGTGTGCTACTTTACCATACAAAGCAAGGTATAAGCACGACAAACACTTTCTCACAGTTTCATGTGATGAAGAAGTAAGTGAGAAAGATTGGTGTGAGGTGTGCGAACGCAATCTAAAAGATACAAGCACAAAGGTGTTCTACTGGTGCAATGAGTGCTTCACCACTTTTCATATTGAATGCTTAATCGGAGAAGACCCATATATGAAGCTCGGTCAATATTATGACTATTGGGGGAAGATTCAAATTCTTGGCAAATGTAAAATCTCTCGACCATTATGCGATTCTTGCAAGAAACGTTGTCAAGGTAAAATATTTAAGAGAGGCAACAGCATAGCATGTTCTCTAGAATGTATGGTTCCTAACCTTTATTAAATCTAGAGTGTAGTTTCTCTTTGTACTTTCAATTTGGTACTTGGTTCATCTGGTACGCTGTTAGCTTTGATGATTTGAAAAGTGACACAAAGCTGATTTTAAATCACACGAGGGCAGAGAAGAGACAGAAACATGATGTAGAATAGATTACTAATGAGAAAGAAACAAAAACAAAGTCTAATTAATACACACAATACTAAGAATCATCAGAGTCTTCTGGATCCTCCACTGATGACTCCGCTTGATCTTCGTCTTCTCCTACTGCATTACCATAAAAAATTCTTGAAATTGAAATAAAACAAAACAAACAGAGAAAAATAAGAAGAAAGACACAAACCTTGGAGTTCTAGTTCCCTAAGAATGGCATTAAACTGATTCCTCAACTCACGCAGTTCAACAAGAGCTCTCTGAATCCTCTGAATGAGATGGTTCTCTTCACCGGCGGCGTTCACCACCAGCCGGCGCTGAGTAGCCGAAGGAGGAGCAGCAGCAGCAGCTTCTTCTTCGTATAATGGAGGGTCAACAACAACTGGTTTTGGAACTGCATCAATCTCTTCCATCTAATAATCAGACCAACAAAAAAAAATCACAGCTTTTTCAATTTTAACCCCCCCCCCCAATCGATTTACATATCGTAAAAAACCAAGACCCATCAATCGAAAAAGGTACTCAATTTCTCTCCTAAGGTCACAAATCGAACTGATTAGACGAAGAAAGATAGAGACTTTACCGGAGAAAATGTTATTACTGATCGGCGGGGATGTAATAGTGCGGTGGAGACAAGACAAGAGATGAGAGAGAGACAGACTCGAGAGTGTCGAAAAGACAAAGATGGTGGCTGACCACTGCATTTATATAATAATATAATTAAGGTTTTCTCGACTTAACCAAATCCCCAACCGAACCAAACCGCACGTAACCAATTCTCGGTTCAATTTGATTTTAAAAATGTCCCAACAGAAATTTATAATATGAAACACAAATTATACAAATCTCATCATATTATGTATAGAAAAGTTGATTTATTGTTGGTGTACATAACAACAGCCTGTGTAAATGTATACAAAGAATGATAAATGTTATAATCTTGAACCCCACTTACCAAAGAATAGTGAGAGAGATGTGTTACATGTGTAATATGAATTTGGCTGCAGGCAGCGCTTTTAATCAAATTTGTGAGATTATATTATAGGGTTAAGGATTTTCTGACTTGTAAGAGCCAAAGAGCAAATTGCATCACCCAAAGCCTAGCTTCAACTGAGAATCCTTCAAGCCATACCTTAAGCCATTTCATCAACGATTTTTTTTCAGATCTTTTGGCCTCTAAAACCGCTTGGGAAGATACTTTCCCTATGATCAAGAACGACTCCAGAGACGATCCTTGCATTAGTTCATTGTTAACCGACCTGAGACAGTCGTTTGTTTTCAGCATCAGGAGGATCACTCGTGGCAATCTCCTGAGAAGCTCTGAGATTTCGGAGAAGTACTGTGATGCGTACATCTGCAGCTCTGATACATCTTCTTTGCTGCCTTTGATGACTAAATGATCCACTGATGTGTCGATGACTTGTTTCCATGGTCTCATTGTAAGAATCCCAGCGAATAGCACATAGAGATCATCTCCAGCGCCTAACTTTGTGCTGTGTTCTTTGATGGCTTTAGCATCTGAAAAGACCAATGCTTTCCATAGTGAAGCATAGTTGAATCTTGTGTTGAAGTCAAGTTCCTTGTACAAGCCATGGTCAAGAAGCACTAACTGTGGTTTTCTCTTGCCATATAAGTTCCTTTTACCAGAAGGATCTGGACGAACAATCAAATTGGCAGCGTGTGGGTCACAATGCACAAACCCATGTTTAAACATCATTTCTGCAAAAGCTTGACTCACCTGCAACAAAAAAAGATTTTAAAGCAAATCAAAGTTTGAAACTACCAAACTCTTACTTGAACGGCAATTACTATTTTCTTTTCAACTGGGTGTTATTTAACTGAATTCAAGAAATGCATGATATCTTAAAGATCAAAGATGAAACAGCTTACCAGCTTTGATACTTCATATGGCTGCATTCCAAGTTTTCTGATCTTAGCCACATCGTTCACTTGAGCACCATCCATGAACTCCATTGTCAACAACTTAGAGGTACTCAAATTCCAATAGATCGTTGGCGCATAAACATACTCTGCAATATGGGGAGACAGCTTCCTAAAATTATCCAGACATTTCTCACTGTTTTTTGCCTCGACCATAAAATCTAGTTCCTGATGAAATTTACATTAATAAAAAAAAGAGCACATAAATATCAAACGAGTGACAGCAAAAACTCAATAAAGACCATGCAAAAATGCTTCAGAATAGAAACCATTAAAGTCCCTCAGATATTAATCGAAAAAGATGCAAGCCGTTAGCCGACAAATGAATATAATATACAGATAAACATATACAAGACTCTACAAACCTATCAAAGAAAACAACGTATATGCTATGACTTATGAATCAGCTAAAGACACCAACCTTTGGTAAGCTTTCACTCATTTCGTCTAACAACCACCTGCATACATGAGCCAGTATTAGCTAACTGCAAGAGCCTCACACTATATGAATTGTACACAGAAAATGAGAAAGTGGCTGCACCTATAGTCAAATGATGGGAATATCCGGTGCAAGGTATTCACTAAAACTCCCACAGCCGCAGTGTCAGCAGCTGCAGTGTCTGTCATGTGCGCATGTTGAACCTGCCGAAAAAGATTCAAGAGCAACTTTTTTAGTATTTGCTCTTTGATTACGTATTTGCAAAAAAACTTTCCCTTCCGCAATAGTATAAGTAAACAGAAGTACCTTGACAGCAACTTTTTTTCCATCATGGGTCCGAGCAACATGAACTTGAGCAAGAGAAGCACTTGCAATAGGAACAGGGTCAAACTCAGCAAACACCTGCAGATCAAATACGATAGCCAAATTGAAAAGCCAAGAGAGATGCAGTCATAGCTAAACCATTAAAACTCTGGTTCAATACATGAAGAATAGGTATGTAAAAAAAGCACATACTTCGTCCGGCATCTCTCCAACTTCTTTCTTGAAAACCTCACATACTTGCTCATACGATGAAACCGGACATTTGTTCAACATGGACTCCCTCATAGTACGAACATACTCTTCAGGCACAAGATATTCCTTGAAACAAGAAACCGTAAAACCCATTGGTTTTCTTAACATATAACATAATAATTTCTAAACTTCAGACATTTCAATGGCAATAGAGAAAGAAGATTAGCTTAACATACTAGTTGTCCTATATGCTGGCCAAGCTTGATATAGATTCCTCCATTTTTAAAACAAAGCTCTTGAAGCTTTTGAGCTGACCTCAGGTGGACTTCATGTTTGACCTTAGCCCTCTCATTACTTCCCTCAGCCAAACCCAACAATGAGTATTCATAATCTAAACAACACAAACCACAAAACATAACGTTCATACATCGACTAAATCAAATGTAAATATCAGCCAAACGCCATAGACAAAACGTATTTAACGTTTGCTTCTACAAGCCTAAAGCTTTCTAATCTCACCACCAAGCTAATCAAAAAGCACAAATCAAAATCAATTGAAAAAACAAAAAAGGTGATATTTTTTAGGCATTGCAGCAAAACAAATCATGTAAAGTATTATCCTTTAATTGCTTTTTTTGGTTTTTGGCCGTACCAAAAGCTATAGAGGCGGCGGTTACGGTATTGCGGTAGAGACGGACGGGGATGGAGGTGCAAAGCTTGAGCGTGGTTGATGGGTCTTCGGAGGAAGCAACGAAGGCAGCACCGGAACCACCGCATAAGGCGGTACCGACAACGAGAAGCTTCGTACGGGTTCTCCAAAAGGATCGTGCCGCCATTGAGGAAGCCACGTACGCCCCAGCAGATCGGAGGAGGGAGATTTAGAGAAGCGAGCGAACGAAATAACAAACGATTTTTATTCCGACAAGGCTAAATTTTCGTCGAATTGGTTGGGATGTAAGAGCGGGTTCGGATTTTGTTTGCTTTGGGCTTTACTTAGTGGGCTTTTAATGGGTCTGTCCTTTAAATCTAATACAGTTACAGTAATAACCGATAACCGGTTGCCAGTTGGTTTGTTTTTGTAACCGAAATCAAATTGAAAATTTCGGCTGCATAGGTTTGGTTATTTCGGTTTGGTCAATTAGGACGAAATGTTACAAAGAACTTTAGTTAAAAGCCGACGTCCATAAAGAAGAAGCTAAGCATTGTAGCAATGTGCCAATGTACTAAATACAGTATGTTTGTAAATCTATATTACTCCCTCCGTTTCAAAATATATGATGTTTGAGGTAAGACACATATTAAGATAATTTATTTTTCTTTTAAAAAGTATAATATATATTTAAATAAAAAAGATTCAACCAATAATAAAAAAGATTGCATCAATAATGATTACAGATGATTAAATATATAATAAAATTTGCATGGAAAGTTACAAGACATCTTATATTTTGAAACAAAAAATAGGTCAAAACATCTTATATATTGAAACGGAAGGAGTATTATTTTTGCAGTAGTTTTGGCTAAGAAGGCTTGGAGTTGGGATATATTTACATCTCATGCCATTATAATTAAACATTTAAAAAAAAAAAAAAGCAATAATTGAGTATAGAAATAAATATTTTCCTAAAATATCTGAACAAAATTAATTTCTGTTTTTCTTTTTTAATCACAAGTTTTAAATCTATATATTATTGGATATGAAATTTAAAAATAGTAATATAGATTACTAAATTGATAAGCAAATGAAATATCTTGATAATAAAGGTATATAGTTATTTATGGCACTTACACTCATACATGTTAGCGCATATTCCAAAATAATTTTATGCGACTTATATACCAACGAAAAAGTGATTTATGTGCTACTTATTATGTCTTTTTTACTTTTCCTGTTTTCATATTTTGTCTTCTCTAATATCGTTTTTTTTTTCTTTTCTATATTAGGGTGTTAGGACTTAGGATCCATGATTCTGTCAATATGTTTTATGGATTGTCAAATTCATGAGTAAAGTTATTGATTTACATTATACTTTGATATAACATCCTCATTTATTGTATTTTTATGTTTTTCTAATCATTATTCCACATATTTCATAGGTTTTTCTAAAGATTAATAGTTAAAGAACAAAAATTGTCTTATGGTACAAAACGGAGTAAATCCTAGAATGCAAACCTTTGATAATCCTTTGATGATTTACATGTTGACAATTTCAAAAGATACGCAATTCTACATCAATAATAAATTATTATGGACGGGTCAAATGGCGAGCCAATACGGATAACCATCATTTCATTTGTTTGGTTTATTAATATAAGAATATTACATATATAATTAAATTGATTAAATTACGATCATGTAAAAAAATACTATCTCGCGGACGGGTCAAATGGTGAGCCAATACGGGTAATCATCATTTCATTTGTTTGGTTTATTAATATGAGAATATTACATATATAATATTAAATTGATTAAATTACGATTATGTAAAAAAAAAAACTATCTCGTGGTATACTACAGTCAAATGCTAAAATTAACTACTAAAATATAATTACACCAACTTAAACAATAAATATATATATATATATATATATTATTACAATTTTTAAAAAAATTAGTTATACAATTGTCCCACGGTATACCGCAGGTTAAAATCTAGTTATGGTTCAAATTCAATGACGGTTTGTGGAAAAATGAATCAATATGTTTCTTATACTAATTGTGTGCAATGACTTTGTTTGTCGTCATATTTGAAACAAAGAACATATTTTCTCTGCAAATAAAAGTATTAATAAGGAAATGAAAAAAAAAAGTCAAAAAACAAAAGACATCTCCAACTTATACTTTTTAACCAAATAAAATTATAATTATTTTACAGTTTATTATATAATTTGTTGAGACATTACATATTCACAATATAAAAATAGTTTATATAACTTTCATTTCTTTAAAAAATTTGATTCTGTTTTGGTTGGTACGTATATAAAAAATTTCATGAATTATCAAATACATCCACATGGTCCTCCATGAGAAGGCTACTCCTACGAAATTTTGTAAATCAATTTAAAATTGAATAGTTTTTTCATAAACATAACATATTAGAGGAAGTGATGAACAATCATAAAAGAATCATCCAATCTTTTTTTCTATAGCAACTCAAAGAAAGGAAGAATTATCCACTAAACATCATAATGTCCCCAAATTCAGTGAAAGATTTGTATAAAGTTATGGAAAATCAAAAATAATTGCATAAATTATATTAGTAACCAACTATTATAACTTGTCTCATCAATTTACAAATTGGGTATTTCCTACATCATCTTCTTAGACATGGGATGTGTAATGCATGATGTTAAAGGATTCCGCATTACAAATTCTGCATTACGTATTGAATTAGAGTGGAAAGTTCTGGGGTGCAACAGGAAGAAGAACCTGAACTTGGAGGATTTGGTGGGGGGTAATAAATAGAGAAGTTTTTTTATAACAATGTGCACTCAAGCTTGAGTGCATGATTTTTGTGGGCTGATATGTTGACTTGACAAATTTAATTTCTTCAACTTCCGGTCAGTTTCGTAGGCCAAAAATCTATTGACTTCTTTTTGTTTGGTATTCTTTTTTTTTTTTTTTTTTT
>NC_025689.1:4136442-4142604 GCF_000633955.1 Camelina sativa | reverse complement strand
GGAGCCGGGACTCGATCCCGGGTGTGATAGTGCCTTCTACAAATGGACTTACCTCCTGCCACTGCACTAAGGTCACTTCACTGTTTGGTATTCTTTTTACGTGTAAAATCATATTTTTATTTCGATGGTCCTACTCTAATTATTGAGATGCAAATCTGACCGTTGCTACACAAATAACAAAACAAGCAATTTTGTTCGGTAATAAATCTATTACTATATCTTTAAAAATAGTTGTATCAATACAGTAGAACTTCTATAAATTATTATTTGTTAAATTAATAATCTCTATAAATTAATAAATTTATCCAGTTCCAAGTTAAAACTAGTGGAATTTTGGACACTATTCGATAATATAATAAAATAATATTTTTTTTGAAAATCCTTTGTAAATATATGATCTCATCAATAATATAAATTAATAATTATACAAACTTATTTAAATATATGTATATATATATACATTTATCAGAGTTTATTTTTATTATATAAAAATCTTTGAGAGATATTTTCAAAACATGATAATTGTTATTTTTCTGGTAATTGATTTTAGAAATATATTAGTTATAACGATTAAAATTTATTTTAAATATTTTTTACCAAAGTAGGAAAGTCTCTCTATAAATTAATAATTATTAATTTATCGATAAATTAAAACCTCTATGAAATTAATAGATTTTCATGGTCCCAACATTATTAATTTATAGAGGTTTTACTGTATTTTGCATCATTTTTGCTCAAACTTATCTTACCATTTGCTCAAAATTTACTTAATAATTGCATAAATTTTAGTTTTTTCAATAATATTAACTGTAAAAATCTTAGAATATGTCATATATAATTTAATTATTAAATATTGGACGGTTTATGATATCAACGTACGCCCCAGCAAATTGCGTTATAGTTTTTTTTATCAACAATAGATTAGTTCAAAAGAGTCAATTGTGAAAGAATTAGTTTATGTATCACACATGATGCAAAGATATTCGCGCTTTACACTTCAGTGAATCTACACTTACATTTGCATTCCTATAAATTAGAGATAGAGAAAAAAGTGGAGAGTTATGAATCTCTCCGATAATAGTTTTCAAGGAAGTTTGCCATCTTCGCTTGGTAACATGGAAAGAATTGAATTCCATTGGAAACTACCGAGAAGTTTATACAGGAGATGTTATTCATTGTATATTTTGAAGATGTCACAGAACTATTTAAATGGAGAGATTTTCCAAGAATCAACCAGCTTTACTAATTTAAGTATCCTGTATATGAATAACAATCTGTTTACAAGAAAGATTGGAGAAGATTTGTTAAGCTTGATCAAATTATTTGTGCTTGACATTTCGAACAACCGTTTCTTAGGTGTTATTCCGAAGTTGTCAGAGAATGTTGCTACGCTTGATATGAGAAACAATCAGTTCTTTGGGAATATTCCGCTGTAGAAAGACACTACATCGTAGTAGTCATGCTCTATCATATACTGCATAGTCTAAATGAAAGCTTCAATTTCTTACAATGCGTCTATATCTTATCTTCAGATTTGGAAGCATTAGAAAAGAAAACGTTTAAGATCTCAATACGTAAAATACTTCTAAAAATATTGGATTCATCAATAGTTCACTGTTCGTTTTAAAAAAAAAATGTACAATGAAACAAAGTATAAAAATAATCGCTTTAGTACACGTTAGGTTAATAAAATAAACGGGCATATGCATGTGGTCACATGGCTTAAGTCGGTGGGTTCCTTCATTCCCGTATGTGTTTGTGTTTAACGAGTCTCGGTTCATTTTCTTCGGCGGGATAGGGATGGGTCTAAAATACAATAATTTACTAGTAACGATTTATATACATTGTGATGACTTTAACGTTAACCATATGATCTATATACATTGTGATGACTTTCAAAAACTCAACTCTATTTCATTATATGTAAACGAAAATCAAGAAATTAAAAATAGAATGTTCCAATTATTGAGATTTGTATATATATATGCTTCACGCTATTTAGGTTTTACCGTTATTATCATACGGAAGCTGAAAAATCTGAAAACTCCGAACACTATTTTGGTTTTAATTTAATTACAAGTCATAGTCAGCTCTCTCGATGATACGCCAGTCAAAGGACTCCAAGACCAGGAAGTTTCTCTCAACAATATTTTCTAGATTGCTTCACTTTAGAAAGGGGCAAAAAAACAAACTAACGGCTACAACTCTTTTTATTTATTTTTTTATTTTTTTGGCAAACGGCTACAACTCTTATATTCATCAAAACTTTCAAGCTATTCACCAAAAAAAAATAATATATATATATATATATATATCAAAACTTTCAAGTTTGAGAAATGTAAATTTCGAGTATAATGTATTTATATGTAAATGTAGATTAATTATAATAGATCAACATCGATCGTCCGTCATCATCTTATATTGCCTCGTGGACCTTCTAGTAAATTATGCTTTGTATTAAAAAATTAAGGTTTATCAAACTTAACTAAATATTCAATATTAGTGACATTTAAAAATCAGCATCCTGAATCAATAATCCCATATTCATCCAAACTAAACTGTCGTACTAAATATAATAATTATTATATAAGTTTTTAAAATATGTAAATTAACTATCATGGATCAACATTTTCAATTCATCTCACGATCTTTTAAAAATTAGTAAAATTTCATTTACATATAGTAAAAAGAAATTCAAGGACAAGAACATAATTAAAAAAAAAAATATATATATATATATATAATCATTATTGGATTTGTTTGGTAAATTATCTTTCTATATTTTTTTACCACCTGGATTTCTATATATAATCATAATATATTATGTTCAAATACTATAACATAATAATTATGATTATATATAGAAATCCAGGGGGGTAAAAACAAATACAGAAAGATAATTTACCAAACGAATCCAATAATTCTATATTTAATAAAATATTCCAAAAGTCCAACGAGAAAAATCATTATTATTATTTTATTTATAAATTAATCCCCTTGAGTATTTATCTTCGCATCATCGTCCTCGTTCTCGTCGTCCTTCTTAAAAACCCTCTCAAGTCTCAAAGGTCTCCTTCTCTTTTAAAACAAATCATCTCTCTGTAAATTTGATTCAATGGGTTTTAGCAAAGAAGAGATTAGTAAAAGCAGAAAGCTTTGGTCATCTCTATGGAGAGGAATCAAAACTGTATTCGTTTTATTCACAATGTTCCTCTCTTTTCTCCTCGTCTCTGCTCCTATCTTTCTCGCCATCGCCGATGCTCTCCTCCCTTCCGCTCTCCTCCACCGTCTCTCTTCTCCGGCTAACCTCTCTTCTCATCTCACCAACTACGATTTCCGTCACTCTCTCATCGATATTCCCTTAATCTCAATCATTAGATCCGCCGTTATACTCTGTGAGTACCAAAAAAAATTCATACTTTACAAAAAAAACAGAGCAATTACTCTGTTTTTGAAGAAATCGAAAAACTCATTCCTTTAGTTTGATTTTAACGTGTAAACAGGTGTGTATGGACTCTGTGACGGACCAAAACTGTCTAGAGGACCGTATCTGACGATAACAATGATATGCTCAGTCTCATCTCTAATCTACGTTTCGTTAAAAGCGGCGTTTGTGTTCGGCGAGCCACAAATCGGAGACGGCGGAGGAAGTTACTTCAGAGCGGCGGAAGTAGCTTTGTTCCTCTGCTCCTCTGTTTTAGCAATAGGTCACATCGTTGTAGCGTATCGAACTAGCTGTAGAGAAAGAAAAAAGCTTCTCGTCTTCAAAATCGACATTGAAGCTGTAAGTTCACTTCTTCTTCTTCTTCCCTTTGTTAATTCCGCCGTTACATAAAATTTATTATTTACTAATTTTGATTGATTGATTACATTAATAGATAGGGCCAATAATACCAAGTTGCATTATTATTATTATTTTTTTTCAAATCTAGGACGAATATTAGATTTTATATTTTTTCTTTTTACGCTAAGATATCGTAATCAGACTCGGTCAGAGATAGCATGTGAATGTAATTGTCAATGTTGAATATTTTACATATTGTCATATTTGGTCCTTTTGTGATTCTAGAAACTCGATGAGATTTGTCTTTCCTACTTGTTTGGTTAGGGAATACTCTATTTTGGGTAGAAAGCTTTGGGATGAAAGTAAACAAAATTGAAGTTGAGTTAAAGACTTTTCTTATATACTTACTAGTTTATAGGTTTAGAATCTCATGTGGAAACCGTGTGTAACCTAATTTTCTTCGTCTTTATTCATTTATAATATTAACATATTTAATTATAAAAATCCGACAGAACACGTCACGCCTCACGCATGCTTCATGATTTTGTTGTCATCGAGACAAATCTATCATCCTCTTTTTAGTTTATAGTTATTGATAATATAATATTATCCAATGGGAAAACTAATACAGTAGGGTTTATGTGTGTTTTGATTGATCCGTTTTTTCAGGTTTCGGCTTGTAAAAACGTGTACCCGAGATATCAAAAGATCCTACAACAAGAGAGACTCAAATAGAGACGTATTTTTTTTTCAGGAGAATCACTAATACTTGTAAATATGTATACGCACACACATACGTCAACATGTAAATATAGTTATTAAGAATACGACGTATAAAATGTAGCTTCTTCGTTTGCCTTTCGGCGTTGACCCATCAACGATCCTTCGCTTTTAAGTTTCAGGTAACCAAACCTAAATCTTATCCTCTTCTACTTTTCTTGCGTACGTAGTAGTATATGTATTTTCTTTTATTGAATAAAATTTGATTTCTATAAGTGTGTGTTTGTTAGTATTATTTAATTGGGAAGTGATATAATGGACGAACCAAAGTTAGTACCCTTTTTGCTGATAAAGTTTGTTTATTTGGTTAACAGAAGGATCCAAAGCGGAAGGAACAAATCAGGAATGAAGATTATATATAACCTATGCTTTGTTTGTATTTGAGACAACTCATATGAATTGGCAGTTGTTAGCTTTAACTTTTAACATTGGATTAGTTAGGGCGATTTGTAAATAATCCAAGAGTACATCAATGACAAAAGAAGCCTAAGGCATCTTTTTTGTTTTTGTCTCTCCGTTTTATATACATGTTTATGTATGTGCTTTTATTATTGGTTTTGATATATGTGTGTAACTGTAAGCATAAATAAAGCACATAGTATGTGATCTGTCCGCGTGAATTTCTTTATACGTCACCAAAAAAGTTTATATACGAATCGTAAAGCAACCTTTTTACGATCATTATCTTTTAACTTACATTCTAGATATTTGGATTAATCAAAGATATCTCAGTTTTACTTAATAATCAAATTAGAAAGTCTTTGTGGAATTCGTATGAATTTTTCACTGAATTTTTCTAGAATGGCGAAAACTTCTAATTTTTCTCAAGCAAAACTTCAAGTCCTCCTCAAGTTCAGTTTTCTTTATCTTATCGTATGTCTAATTTTTTTATTGCAAACTCTAACGTTCTACGTTATCGTGTTTATAAGTTATAACTTTAGACTGTGGGAATGTCTATAACAAAACCTTACCAAGCATAAGGAGAAATAGACCCTAATTCGGTTTGATTACTATAACCAAACACCGATTTAAAATCTGAGCGGCATTCTAGTTTCAGTTAGCCAGTTCTACCTATATAGTTTGATTATAAAAAACCTTTGGAATTGAAATGTGTGAAAATGGAAGAACTCAAACCGAAACCAATCTGTATTATGAAAATCATTCAAATTAAGACATTCTATTCTATATGATAAAACACACCAAAACCAAAGTATTGGCCTAAATACATTATACCAAAGCTAAAGTTATATTACCAAACTAATTGTCTGACTACTAGACAAAATTTGGAAAAACACGATATAAGAGATATTTTGAAGTTTCGGTGTAATGGGCTACTATAAACGGGCTTTATGGGGACAGAACTTTTAACTGGGACCAAAGTCTTTTCTATATTGTGAAATCGACAAAAGAAATCCTAAAAACCAAAAGAAAACAAAAGAAAGAAAATACCTTAAATACAGACACCAACCATAAGGACGAAAGAGAGAGTGCAACGTCATTAAAAAGTAGCGACACCACAAAAGAAAAAGAGGGTAAAGAGAGAGACCAATCACAGGAGATAACGCTGAGATAAGGCTTCTTACATTTACCATCACATA
>NC_025689.1:4007015-4136021 GCF_000633955.1 Camelina sativa | reverse complement strand
TAGTCTCACACCAAACTCAAATATGGCTACTACCACTGCAGCAGCAGCCTCAGGTATCTTTGGGATCCGGATTCAAGATCCTAGACCTGGAACCGGTAGGGTCCAAGCCCGGTTTGGGGGGTTTAATCCTTTCGGAAAAAAGGAACCAGCTGCTCCACCGCCAAAGAAGTCAAAGCAGGTCAAAGACGGGTTTGGGGGGTTTAGTTTCGGGAAAAAGAAACCTGCTCCACCGCCAAAGAAGTCAAAGCAGGTCCAAGACGACGGAGACAGACTAGTCTGGTTCCCTGGCGCAAACCCGCCTGAATGGTTGGACGGATCGATGATCGGAGACCGTGGTTTCGACCCTTTCGGTTTAGGTAAACCGGCTGAGTATCTTCAGTTCGATTTCGACGAGCTTGACCAAAACCTTGCCAAGAACGTGGCCGGTGACGTCATCGGTGTCATCCGAGAATCGTCGGAGATCAACCCGACGCCGTTTCAACCGTACACTGAAGTCTTTGGGATCCAACGGTTCAGAGAATGTGAGCTGATCCATGGAAGGTGGGCCATGCTTGGTACTCTTGGCGCCCTCGCCGTCGAGGGTCTCACCGGAATCGCATGGCAAGACGCCGGAAAGGTACACTCATAATAGTCGTCACTAATATAGCTTCCACGTGGACAATCGTGCGTCATTAAAATTAAATTTTGTTAGATAAAATAAAAAGTAAAATATGAGGTATAGGTGGAAACATGCATGCAGTGTTATTATTATGAATCTCGGTTCGGTATTGGATTGATGCGTTTCGGTTTGGTTCGTCTTAGGTTGAATTGGTGGAAGGGTCGTCGTATTTAGGACAGCCATTGCCGTTCTCGTTGACGACGTTGATATGGATAGAAGTGTTAGTGGTCGGGTACATCGAGTTCCAACGTAACGCTGAGCTGGAACCGGAGAAACGGATTTACCCGGGTGGGTATTTTGACCCGCTGGGACTCGCGTCTGACCCAGAGAAGGCGGATACATTGAAGCTAGCGGAGATAAAACACTCTCGTCTCGCTATGGTCGCATTTCTCATATTTGCTCTTCAGGCGGCCTTTACAGGCAAAGGTCCCATCAGCTTCCTTGCCACCTTTAGCAGTTAAGTTATGAGCCTTTCTATCTTTATTTTATCTTAAAAAAAACAATCTTTTACTTTTAAAACTGTATTATGTATGTTATATCAGAGGTCGTTTATTTGTTTGGTGTTGTTGGAACTGGTTTATCGTATGTTTAAAGCCGCTATATGTTGATCTTGCGTGTAAAGCAGGCTTCGTTGAGGTTAAACTTCGTTGCAATTACAATCACATATTATTCTCTTTAATACTTGTTTGATGTGATGATACTAATCATTATTTTGCAAAGTGGATAGTAAGTACTTTGTCAAAACCAAACTTATGTAATATATTGGACGATGTTGTTAAAACAAATCAAAATCTAATGAAGTCATCATATATAACATATTGCATATCTTATCCATCATTCATTTTGATTGAACCCACAAAAGACCCAATGGTGTAACTTGTGAGAGCAACCTTGTTGGGCTAGAGGGTAGCTAGTTGGCCTAACACGGAATTAATATCTAGGCATTTTTAAAAGATTATCATACCAAAACTCGATTTACTTGACCATCCAAATAATGGCTTGACTTGATTTTTTTGCCTTTACAATAAACAAACTCCTTGTCGTATTCTTAAAGATAATACGATAGACTGTATAATTTGTGTTGTTGGTAAAGATAAGATATGACATCGGAGCCAAAAAGAAAAGCAAAGATATCATATATATTTTTCTTGATTATTAAATAATAGAAGGGAGAAAACTATTGTTAAGTAAGGAATCATACGCTTATTATATGACATCCCGTTTAAATTTTGCATGATTACTCATAATATACATGTACATTAGTATTTGTTACTTTTATAACACATGAAGAAAATTACAATTTCAAGAAAATCTTGAAATGAATAGACAAAAAAAAGGTATAAAGAAAGTGTAAAGAAAGCAATATAATATACATGAATATAGAAAATGCGATTGGTGAAGAGTACACGTTGTCCAACTTTTCTGGGCTGAGGAAGAAAAAAAAAAAAGTGAATAATTGAGAAAAGACGTTATACCTTCCCCATCCACATTATTTTTCATTTTCTTAACTGCAGAACAAACACCAAATTCAACCCAATCAAGTTTTGATTCGTGTCTATACAGGAAAGAGTCTAAATTGTTCTGTCCCGGATTCTTTTTTTTGTTTTTCTTGAAAAGATCGAAAACTCTGTTCAGCAGATTTTAAGTTCTTGATTTGATTCAAGATGGGGAGGTTGTTTGTTGTGAATCTTGAAGGGAAGATCTATAGCTGCAAACACTGTAAGACCCATCTTGCTACTTATGAAGACATTATCTCCAAGGTTTTTGTCTCTTTTCTTGTCCCTTCTCTCAGTTCTTTGACTTTTGTTTGTGGAGATGATTTATTATGCTTTTGTGATTAATCTGTTTTCTTTTGTTGTTGTTGTTCTTCTGCATGCTTATCAAATTTGAGTGAATTATATAATGATAGATAGTTCTCTAGAAGAGATGTTGGTGGTGTGTTGATAAGCTTTAGTCATGAGAAATACTCGATTCTTCTTTAATGGGATCATGCTATTTAAGAACATTTGTAATTTTGAAAGCTTAGATAACTTTCAGAATTTTGAACTTTGAGTTACTACATTGTTGAAGTTATGGTTTAATTTTCCTATTAATTAAGCAGAGAATGACTTCATTGGTTGTAAAATTCAAATTATAGTTGTGAACGTTGAGCTCCCCTTGAGCTGATGATCTAATCATCTGAAAAACTGATTTGATCGTTTTTTATTCTCCTTGTGGTCTAAGATGGGGTTATCTTTATGCTTCTTGAGAATAACAGAGATTTGAAGTACTGAGCATTCCCTGATTAGTTGTTTCTATGTTTCTTGTTCAGTCTTTTCACTGCAAGAATGGGAAAGCTTATCTCTTCAATAAGGTGTAAGTGTTTCTTATTTCTAAGGCACCTCATGATGATGATCATCATCCAATACTTCTTGAATTGGGATGTGTTTTCTGATGATGATTTGATCTGGTTTAGTGCCAATGTTTCAATGGGAGAGACTGAAGAAAGACTAATGATCACTGGAAAACATACTGTGGCTGACATTTACTGTGTATCTTGTGGATCAATCGTTGGCTGGAGATATGTAAGCTAGACAGATATCAACTATTCTAATAAGAACCTATCCGTGTTCGAATTCTTCGGGTGGTTTTAACCTTTTTTAACTTTTGTGTTCTGTTTTACCAGGAGACTGCTCATGAGAAGAATCAAAAGTACAAAGAAGGAAAATCTGTTCTTGAAAGGTTATATATCCAACATATCAGGACTTGAGTAACAAAGAACACCGGGTTTTGATTTATGAAATTGTTGTCCTGACAGATTTAAGATATCGGGTCCTGATGGGAGCAACTATTGGGTGAGTAGCCATGGAAGGCATATTGGTGGAAGTGATGCAGATGATGCTTGAAACCATCTCTCTATATTCCCTGATTTGACATTTGGTGTAAATGTAAATTCTTCAACCGCCAACCCAAAAAAATTGTTGTAATAAGACTAACAAAAACCTCCTTCTCTTACATTATTTACTTCTCAGTAAATAAAATTTGACTCTTGTGTAATGAAATGATTTATTCTCATGGTTTCCTGTGAAACCATTTTAAACCTTAATACTTCATATTACAATAAAGCTTATTATATACATCATCTAAATTTTGTATCATGTGTTTTACTAAACAAAAAAATGAGGTATATAGGCTTTGGATGGTAAGATTCACATTTCCTTTGGAAATAATTAGTATAGAGTATTCATTAAGTTAGCACTTGACATTTTTTTTCTTTCACTTTTCTCAGTCAACGCAAAGATTTGAAAGTCAACAGTCTTTCTCCATTTGGACCAAATGATGTTTTGGTTGGAACTGTACGGAATCTGGGTCGAGTTACCGATTTAGTACCATCAAAATGCATCGAATAGTCAGACAGAACTCGGAAAGCTAAACGGGTCGTAAAAAGATGTCAAATGCTAAAATTTTGAAGGCCTATATATATAAAAGGTGAGAAAATGTGGTTTTGGTCAACAAATCCTTTAACCAATGGTGGCTTAGTGCTTACTGACCAAACCCACAAAAGTCAATTTGATCAGTCTTCTTTGTGATGTTAGGCTTGGCTTGTTTCTTCTTTTCCTGCTAACTACTACACTTTTTTTCTTTCTCTAAGTGTAGTTAGCTGAGATAACACATTGAGATTAAAATAAAGAATAGTCGAATGGAGTTGGACCAGTTGACCATTTGCTCTCCTTAAATCCATCATCTTCACACACATCAATTAGTAAAGAAAAGTACCATCATATTGTGATATTTTAAACATGGAAAGCTTCTTCATCCTCCGTTGCTTCTTGCTATTCTTCTTCTTCTTTAACGGAGCACTCGCAGCTGGAGGCAAGTTATGGAGCATAAGGGAGATGTCGGAGATGGCTGGTTATGGGGAACACAAACTCTCCTCAGTAGTTATCACCGGTTCTGTTCTTTGCAACACCCCTGTTTCAGGTATTCTCTGTTAAGATTCCACATCAAAAGTTGGATGTGTTTTGAGTTGGAAGCTCATGAACCTTAACACTCTCTACTCTACGTCCCTACGTCCAAGTCTTATGCTTTTTTGTTTACATGATCTTATAGGTGCAACAGTTGCTATCAAGTGTCATACTGGATTAAAAAAGAGATCAAAATGGGTAAAAGGTGTTACTGATGACTTTGGAGAATTTGTTATCCATCTTCCTTCTCATCTACACGCAATTCCTCAACTCGAAAAGGCATGTTTCGTCAAACCAATACATGTGCCTAAGCACTATCACAGATGCTATCACACTTTCTACAAATCCAATACACACAAAGGCATCAAACTCCTTTCCTCCAAAAATGGCTTCCGTGTCTACACCTCAGGGACGATTAGGCTACATGGACACAGTTCAAAAACATCATCCCAACCTCATAAAACCGACATGTAAACACAAGTTTTAATCAGAACAAACAAAATGAAAAAAACAGATACTCCATCTTGTGTATTTTGTGGTCCTCACTTGTTTAGCTGGCGCTTAAGTCACAGAACCGAGTTGAGTCTCTTTACATTGTTTATCAGTTTCACACAGTGTAATTGCATCTCATACTTATGACCCAAATGAAATGTCAGGAAGCACTGAACAAAACTAAATTTACCATAACCAAACAAAGAGACTAAATTAGGTGAGATAACACCCAAAGAATCGTCCTACATGCATTGCATATTCTGAAAAAATAAAATAATCTAAACAAAATATTACTGCAACGCAACTCGACAAAATTTTATAAGTCAGAGATCCAAGGTCGACGTGATGTAGACGAAGTATGCATGATTTCGTTTCGTTAATTGACGAATTCATAAATAAACATCAAACATAACTACTAAAAAGGCTGATGATCATAATTCATAAAGCATCTATATTCTCCATATCAACTAACTGGAAAAAAAAAAAAAAGACAAAGAAAGACTAGAAAATCCAAATGTAATAATACTTTTGGACATATAACAGAATATATAACCTTAGTATTTCTTAGACTAATACAAGTTTAACCTAAAAAGTGTAAAAAAGAAAGGATCTTTACTAAATTAAAGGATAAAGAACCAAGACTAAAAAAGTCTAAAATTAAGAATTACTCTTTTTAGTTATTTAACATATATCTCTTTTTCTTCCCTAAGAAATGAAGAAATGATACGTAATATAAAAAAGAAATTGATTTTTGATTTTAGAAAAAAAAAAAAAAAAAAAAACGAANGGTAAGAATTAGGAAATTATTCAAAAGAGTCGGGAAAAAAAATCAAAACAGAGGAGACAAACGATCCCGCTTCAAAGCCTCCACTTTTATAGGAAACTCTCTCTTGTCTTCTTTCTCCTCTCAATCTCTTCTCAATCCCCAAATCTCAGTTCTTCGAATCCCACGAAACAATCAAACAATTCTTGGATTCGAAGACACAGACCCTAATTTTTTTAATAAAAATCGAAACTTTCGATTTTTTTTTTTTCTAACAATGGGGAAGGAGAAGAAAACAGAGTCGTATAACAACGACAGCGGTAGTTACAATTACAAAATGTTCAAATGTTTCAACCGTAAGTTTAAAATCAACGAAGTCACACCCACCGACGACGTCCGCGACGCTTTCTGTCAATTCGCTGTCTCTAATGGCGGAGGAAGCGTCGACGGAGATTCAAGCGACGGAGACGGGTCATCCGGCGTAATGGGCGCAGAGCAACTCTGTTCTTTCCTCGATGATCATCAAGGCGAATCAGGAACAACCGTCGAGGAGGCTCAACGTTTGATCGACGAGGTTATACGACGTAGACACCACGTCACGCGTTTCACCCGTCACGGCCTTGATCTCGACGATTTCTTCAATTTCCTCTTCTACGAGGATCTCAACCCTCCCATTACCCCTCACGTAATGATTTAAAAATCAAATCTTTCTCTATGCCCACCAAATAAAAATCGAAACTTTATGTGAATTTGTGTTTGTTTTGATGATGAAACAGGTGCATCAAGACATGACAGCTCCATTGTCACATTACTTTATATACACAGGACACAATTCGTATCTTACAGGGAATCAACTAAGCAGCGATTGTAGCGAAGTCCCTGTCATCAAAGCCTTGCAAAGAGGTGTTCGAGTCATCGAGCTTGATCTTTGGCCTAACTCTACTGGAACAGATATCAATGTCCTTCACGGAAGGTATATTAAGCCTTGTTCTTCTTTGTTCTTGTTCTGTCTCTTTATTTAAACAAAAAAACATTTTCAGAAACCGCGGTTTTCTTGATTCTTTAGGACGCTTACAACGCCTGTACCGCTGATCATATGCTTGAAATCGATAAGAGATCACGCGTTTTTTAGCTCGCCTTATCCGGTTATTATCACTTTAGAGGATCATCTTACATCTGATCTTCAAGCCAAAGTTGCTGAGGTAAACATACATATATTGATCTATCTTGTGAATCAATCAGATGTTGTATGAATCTTTTTTTTGGATTTTTGTTTTTTAGATGGCTACGCAGGTTTTTGGGCAGATGTTGTATTACCCTGAATCAGATAGCTTATCGGAGTTTCCTGCTCCTGCTTCACTGCTTCATCGGATAATCATCTCAACCAAACCACCTAAAGAGTATCTTGAATCGAGGAACCCGATTGTTAAACAGAAGGATAATGTATCTCCATCTTCCGAGGACGAAACACCTAGAACAGAGGAGGTTCAGACACTAGAGAGTATTTTGTTTGACCAAGATTGTGAAAGCAAGGTAACAAAAAAGGAAGTTAATTCATATATACATTGTTTGTTGTTTTATAATTTACGTTTTGAGTTTTGAATTAGAGTGATAGTGATCAAGAGGATGACGAAGCTAGTGAAGATCAGAAACCTGCATACAAACGGTTGATCACAATTCATGCCGGGAAACCAAAGGGAGCGGTGAAAGAAGAGATGAAAGCTGTGGTTGATAAAGTGAGACGTTTGAGTTTAAGTGAGCAGGAACTTGACAGGACTTGTTCATCCAATAGTCAGGATGTTGTAAGGTGATATTAATTTATATACCATCCTAAAACCCTTTATACTATGCTTAGGTTGCATCTTGATCTCTTTATGTTTTCTAGGTTTACACAGCGGAATTTGCTTCGGATATACCCAAAAGGGACAAGATTTAACTCCTCCAACTACAAACCGCTTATCGGTTGGACTCATGGAGCACAAATGATTGCATTCAACATGCAGGTAACAATTTATGGATACCTTGACTCTTAAGCCACCTTTGGTGATGGATAGAGCCTTTATACACAAAAAGACTAGAAAGATCTATGTATAACAAATGAAACATTTGGTGATTTATAGGGGTATGGGAAATCTCTGTGGTTGATGCACGGCATGTTTAGAGCCAATGGAGGTTGTGGTTATGTCAAGAAACCTAACTTCTTGATGAAGAAAGGGTTTCACGATGAAGTCTTTGACCCTAGGAAGAAACTCCCTGTGAAAGAAACGTTAAAGGCAAGCCAACAACAACCTCTACATAATACTTTATAAGATGATTTAACATTTTAAGTGTCATTAGCCTTATCTTTTTGCTGCGATTTTTACAACAGGTGAAAGTGTATATGGGAGATGGATGGCGTATGGACTTTAGTCACACTCACTTTGACGCATACTCTCCTCCCGATTTCTACACTAAGGTAATATGAATGTCACATATAGGGACTGTTTTTGTAACAATCTTTAAATTCATCAGAAAGCTTATTAGATTGCTGACTTATGAGCTTTGTAGATGTATCTAGTGGGTGTACCAGCGGATAACGCGAAAAGGAAGACAAAAATAATCGAAGACAACTGGTACCCAATTTGGGATGAGGAATTCAGTTTCCCATTGACCGTTCCAGAGCTTGCATTGCTTAGGATCGAAGTAAGAGAGTATGATATGTCGGAGAAGGATGATTTTGGGGGACAAACATGCTTGCCTGTATCAGAATTAAGACCGGGGATTCGATCTGTGCCTTTGTATGATAAGAAGGGTGAGAAAATGAAATCAGTACGGCTTCTTATGCGTTTCATCTTCGAATGATTTGGCTTAATAGAAATGTGTGTCTCTGAGAAAGGATTTGCACCATTTCAAAAAGGATTTGAGATATTGTATAATGTAGCTTGAATGATCGAATTGATCTTCGCTCTGATATCTCCAAAAATGTATTTACCTACCATATTGAAGAAAATATAATTTATATAGAGGCTATATATTTTTTTCAATATGTAAAATCTAATGTAAGATGATTATCCATACTTGCAATTTTTCAATTTTTTCATAATTGAGATATGCATAACTTTTACTACAGGGGTGAGGATATATCTTTGGAAAAATTAAACTCTATATCCAATTTAATTCCATCTACTTTAAGGAAAAAAAAAAAAAATTGTTTTTATAATTCCTAGTACTAAACGAAAAAGGAATGGTGCATGTGGTGGATATATATATACTTTGTAGTATATATATATGATAAGGTTTTGTAAGAATAACACCAATTACATCGTCAAAGAGAGCTTGATCAGGAATGATGGCTGAAAGTGTAACGCCAGACGAATATGAGGCTATGGAAGCATTACTATTACTATGTTATCAAGACCCTGTTTTTGTTTTTTCAGAAGACAAAGATGAGGAAGAAGAATTCGTAAGTGAGGATGAATTGGAAGAGAAAATGTGTAGCCAAACAAAGAAAAAAAAGGATCGTAAGAAGAATAAAACCGTGAAGGAAGACGATTCCGAAGAAACCCTACAGCTTATGCTCCAATGGAAAGCCAATACGCCGGAAAAACCTCCGAGATCGATATTTGTCGGTGATCCAGATGTGGTGGGAGATTGCAGCAAACCGTTTCGGAAGCAGTTGATGGAGAGCGACGTGTGGGACCGTCAATGCAGGCTCCTGTTAGGGAAGGAGCCGGGGAAAACCATGATGGCTGATGTTTTGGGAAAAACAAATAAACTTGGGATTGGTGGGCGTAATGTTGAAGTGTATGGACCTGACGTCAAGAAACATGGTACTCATGATATAGAGTTCAAGATGTGGGGTAAGCGTCAGGACACACCTGTTTTGAAGAGTGCGGGATGGAAGAAGTTCGTGGAGGCATATAATCTCAAGATGCATAGCGATTTTCTTACTATTTGGATGTTTAGACACAAAAGACTCGTCGGATTCTGATGGATCTCCGACGATTCTCAACGCTTCTCTCCTCTTCTCCTTCTCCATAGCACCTGTAACGAATTGGGCTTTCTCTCCTCCTTGTACGTCTCGTCTCGGAAGAAGAACGAAACATCTTTCATTGAGTTGCTCCCACTGAAACATCTCATCGTCGTCGCTTGCTTCTTTGAATTCCAGAGGTAAGACTTTTTAAATCCTTCATCCTTTCCACAATCTCTCTTAGTTGTGTTCTTCTCTTTGTTAGCGATGGATTCCAACTTGTATATTTCAAGTTTTAGTTGAGATTTGGGGAAATAAGTGAGCTTTTAGTGAGCTTTTAGTTTTTGATTTGAGTGGATCTCTCTGTCATGTTGTATATTGGTTCTGTGACTTTACGTACGTTTGTGGTTTTGTGACTTTACGTTTTATGTTGGTTTTGTGAATGAATCTGTTCAATATCTTTTGTGGTTTCTCTATGGGTTTTTTTAGTAGAATGATGTTGTATATAAGAGAGCAAGGGTGAGAGAGCAAAGGTTTTGTAGTCTCTTCTATTGAAATGGGTTGTTAAATTTTTATATGAGCAAAGGTTCTGTAGTCTCGCTATTCTAGTTTTATATGAGCAAAGGTTCTGTTCTAAGGTTTACTTTTTTTTAATCGCAGACACAAGGAGAAAATTATGACATCTATACCAGGCACTGATGTAAGTATCATCTTCTACTTCTCTGCTACTTATGTTTGTGATTTGTGATTTGTGATTTGTGATCTGATTTATTTTGTTTCTGCCCTTGCTTTTTATGGTTCTATCTGCATTCTCTCTTACTAGCTTAGCTGTGTTTGCTTCTGTTTAGTTTGATTAGCTGTTTGCTTTGCTTGTTGTTGAAGTGTCGCTTAGTCTAGTTACTGGCCAAGTAATATGGCTTTGCTTATAAGTACTCGTTTGTTTGCCAAATCTTTTTTTGCTTTATAAGCTGTGTTGATGCCATTGAGAGTGCATAAATCTTCGTTTGCTTTATGAGCTGTGTTGTTTGCTTTATGTGTTTCTAGAATCTAATATGGAGTGATGAACAAACCCGGTTGTACCTTGAACTTCGACTTGAAGAGAATCTAAAAGGCAATATAAGAAAACACATAGTGAATGAAGTAGGGAGACAAACGATTATATCCAAGTTCTATGATACATTTGGAGAGAAGCATACTTGGATAAAATTTAGGAACAAGTTTAATACTTGTAAGAAGCAATACGCATGTTTTAAGAAATTAACTCATAGATTTGGAATGAGCTATCATCCCAATGGGTCCATAGACATGAGTGATGATTGGNTTGTGATTTGTGATCTGATTTATTTTGTTTCTGCCCTTGCTTTTTATGGTTCTATCTGCATTCTCTCTTACTAGCTTAGCTGTGTTTGCTTCTGTTTAGTTTGATTAGCTGTTTGCTTTGCTTGTTGTTGAAGTGTCGCTTAGTCTAGTTACTGGCCAAGTAATATGGCTTTGCTTATAAGTACTCGTTTGTTTGCCAAATCTTTTTTTGCTTTATAAGCTGTGTTGATGCCATTGAGAGTGCATAAATCTTCGTTTGCTTTATGAGCTGTGTTGTTTGCTTTATGTGTTTCTAGAATCTAATATGGAGTGATGAACAAACCCGGTTGTACCTTGAACTTCGACTTGAAGAGAATCTAAAAGGCAATATAAGAAAACACATAGTGAATGAAGTAGGGAGACAAACGATTATATCCAAGTTCTATGATACATTTGGAGAGAAGCATACTTGGATAAAATTTAGGAACAAGTTTAATACTTGTAAGAAGCAATACTCAGGTTTTAAGAAATTAACTCATAGAACTGGAATGAGCTATCATCCCAATGGGTCCATAGACATGAGTGATGATTGGTGGGATGAGCGTTATATGGTATATAGCTTCCTCTTTAGAATTTGTTTTCTTCTTCTGTGGTCTCTAGTTTATTAAGTATCCTTTTTATTTTAGGAGTGGCCTGGAGCTAGAAAGATAAAGGATAAACCAGTGCCAAACTCTGATTTAATGGAACAAATGTTAGGGTCAATTCATATAACTGGAGCCGAGGGTTGGAGTGCTCAACAGGGTGAAAGCCATTTAGACAACAACATGATGTTAGATGAAGATGAGGCTGCATCTGAATCAAGACAAGAACCTGATGCTCCCGCAGCTTCCAATGCTCCTGCAGCTTCCAATGCTCCCGCAGCTTCCAATGTTCCCTCAGCTTCCAATGCTCCCTCAGCTTCCAATGTACCAAAGTTTACTCGGAAAAGACGTGCAGGACAAGCTGTGGAAGGACAAGCAGTGGCAGATGTGATAAGGGATAGTATTCAATCACGTGATGAGATACTTTCCTACAAGAATCAACTCATGGAGAGTCACCCTGACTATAGTTGTAGTCAGCTTAGGGCTATGAAGGTTTTAAATTCGCTGTCTAGTATAAGAATGTGGTCTCCATTGTTTAAAACAGCTATGAAACATCTCAAGGAAGACGCTACCAACCGTCAAACGTTCATAAGCTTTGAAGATGATGAGAACAAAGTTCTTTACTTGGAGTTTGAGACTGGTGAAAGCAGAGACTGGTGAAAGCAGAGACTGGATAAAGCAAAGACCAGTGGAAGTAGAGAATATGAACATTTGGTGTGTTAGAGAATCTGTTTTTTTTTTTAGTTTGGTGTATGTGTAGTTTGGTGTGTGTGTATGACTTTGATAAGAACATAATCTGTATTTTATCGATAATGATGAAATAAGTGTTCTTGTTTGTTTCTCATATTAAGTGTTCTTGTTTGTTTCTCATATTTGGTCACTTCTCTCTATCTCTCTCTCTATTATCTTTTCATTGACTTTGATAAGAACATAGTCTACATCTGTTGATGGAGTTGAAGCCATACTCTTGCAGGTCTGTAGTGCTTACTGCTTACTGCTGTTTTCTTTTGTAGCTGCCAACATTCTTGATAGCTCGTTATTGTATTTCCATTATATGTTCGATCTGGTTTCTTTATGAGATTGGATAAAAACAATTGTTTCTTTTGTTTTTATTGCAGGATATATTTAGACCATCATTTGAGGATGATGACATCGACTTAATATTAGAGGAAGAAGAACATATGTATTCTGCAATACAAGAAGTTTATGGAGTTAATACTCATAGAGAGATGCAAAGGACAGATCGAGGTGGAGGTTGGCGTAGGGTGCAACGGTTTATGTTTGAGTCTGAGAAACAGTGTTTTGATATCCTACGTATGAATCAAGGTACGTTTCTGAGTTTATGTCAGGTGCTATCACAGAAATATAAACTTGAAGAATCATGCCATGTCTATCTTGAAGAGAGTGTAGCAATGTTTATCGAAATGGTGGCACAAGATGTAACAGTCCGAGTCTTAGCTGAACGATATCAGCATTCTCTGGATACAGTAAAAAGAAAGCTAGATGATGTTTTAGGGGTCCTGTTGAAGCTTGCAGCAGATATAGTGAAGCCATCCAGAGGTGAGTTTGCAAAACCTAGTCCTAAGCTAGTAAAAGATGGTAGGTATTGGCCTTTTTTTGAAAACTGCATTGGTGCTTTGGATGGAACTCATATATCTGCACGCCCTCCATCTAATAGTGCAGAAGCATATAGAGGTAGAAAATCTGAGCCAACAATAAATGTTCTAGCGATATGTAACTTCAACATGAGATTTATATTTGCTTATGTTGGAGTTCCTGGTAGAGCACATGACACCAAGGTGTTAACACATTGTGCTACTCATGAACCTTCCTTCCCTCATCCACCAAATGGCAAGTACTATCTAGTAGACTCAGGTTACCCAACTAGAACCGGTTATCTAGGGCCTCATCGTAAAGCTAGGTATCATCTTGATCTGTTTGCAAGGGGAAGACCACCTACTAGCACTAGAGAGCTGTTTAACCGTAGACATTCTAGTTTGCGTTATGTGATAGAAAGAACATTTGGTGTTTGGAAAGCAAAGTGGAGGATTTTAGATAGGAAACATCCTAAGTATGAGCTGAAAAAGTGGATAAAGATTGTGACAGCAACTATGGCACTTCACAACTTTATTCGAGATTCACACTATGAAGACCGTGATTTTGCTTATTGGGAGGTGGTAGATGATTATGAGAATCATGGTGACCAAGCTGTAGAAAATGAAGAAGAAGGTAACATTGAACATACTCCTTACATTCCAACTGGTGATAGAGCAATGGAGACTCTACGTGATGTTATAACTGAAAAGATAGGAAGAGGACGTCAACTTCCGTATTAGCATCACAACAGTTTCAAAAAGACTATAGTACTACATTTCAGATGGGAACTTGTTTGGTTTTGGTTCTTGTTTGGTTTTGATAGGAACTTGTTTGGTTTTGATGGGAACTTGGATCTCATGGCTTATGATGAATTCTGATTGTTGCAGGGGAACCATGTCACTCTTGTCTCAAGGAAGAAGAGTAGAGGTGTCCGTGAACCGTGATTGATCGTTGTGTGTTCTTGTGGTATCATATAACTTATGTAATCGTTTCTAGCCAAAAAGTATCCTAGTTAATACTTCAAAATTATGATTGTTTAAAGGATTACTATAAGATTACCAAAATGTTGATTGTAATAAGGTTTTGTTGGATCATAAGTTAAAGAAATTATTTTTGTGTTATTTTTTGTGTAAGGATATTTAAAAATGTTGAGTGATACTAAGTGATATAATTTTAGAAATGTTAGATCAAAATGATTTTAAATTATATAAAAAAAAGAAATAAGAATATATTTTTAAATTATAAAATTTGATTTCATTTTTGAATGTTTAAAGAATTATTTTTACATATATCAATAGCCAAAACCACTAACATCTTCAACACAAAATAAAGGGGTTTTTGGTCATTTTTCATTTTTTGTATCCAGATACATATACAAATTAACAAAACAAACATAGCTGCATCCAGATACAATTTCTGGATGCATCAACCAAAAACACAAACGAACAGTATCTGGATGCTGCGTCCAGATACAAAATCCAGATTTTGCTTCTAGATCACAAAACGAACAGCATCTTGGATGTTTAGACACAAAAAGACTCGTCGGATTTGCTTCGCTATCGATAGGCATACGTATCCTGTAGATGGTAAGCTGAGTAAAAGAATATCCAAAGCTACCTTCTCGAATTCATAGTATGGTTTTGTGTGCATGTAAGTGTTTTTAGGGTTTTTTTTTTTTTTTTTTTTTTCTTTCTTTTTTTTGTTTGGTGTTTTTAAAAACAAAACAAGGTGTTATAAAAAAAAAACAAGGTGTTATCATTAATAAAGAGAGTTTTCAGGTTCTATAAACACGATATTAATCTATCAAGTTTTCTTTTTCCTTAAGGATAGCAAGATGCCAAGGTGGATTTCACTGCTTTATCACTTTGTTTAATTTCTTGTGACTTGTATTATACGCTACGAGTATTGTGTAGTTTATCCCTCCCTAAACTGATTTTCGCCAAGGTTAAGTGGAGCTAAACTTTAAAGAAACGGATTATATAAGTCCAGCAATCAAATTTTAGAATATATCATGATCCATGTTTAACCCACACGATTCATGTTATCCCAAGTAATTAGAGTTACAAAACAACTTGGTTAAGTTTTGTTGTTATCTCTTTCTCTTTAGTAAATATTTGAGATTTGGTAGAAGGAAAAATGTATTTATTCATAACTCATGAAGGAAACAAAGAGATGATATATATCAAAAAGCAACACATTACAGAAGCAAATTAAAAGCAGTAAAACAGAAATTAAACTAGTACACCCTAACGCTTCCCCTTGGGAGTTTTTTTCCAAGCTTCTGCGTTATGCTGAGAGCCGGCCCAAGCCACAAGCTGGTGAAGCATGTGCTTGCGGCCCGGTTTTACTTATCAATTTTTCGGCCCTATTTTTGGTAAAATTCTCTTATAGTTCTACTGGTTAAGTGCTAGGTGGAGGAGTAAGAGGTGGTAGATTCGATTCTCAGAATTGCAAAAAGACGGCTCTGTGCTGAGATTCAATACCAAACAAACATCTTTGGCATTAACACACAATATAAAAATTTGCAGTTTCAAAGGATTTGAAAAAGTATTTTAAACACTTTCATATTCTGTTCAAGGGAATTTCACCCAACCCTTTTCGGCGAATGGTGTCAAGAGACACACGGTCGTCAATAATGGTGAACATGGTCCGCTTATATATAAGTCCATAGCCAAGGTTGAAAAGCTTTGCTGAAAAATAAAATAGAGAGATATTGGAATATTAGATTGTAAAAAGATATTGAGGGTGTAAGAGATCCACCAACTTACTTGTTCCCCAAGACACTCCTTCCATCTGGATGGATCTTAAACGTTCTTCTTCCTTCTTAATTATGTCGGTCTTCTTACCACCACACCGGGCAAGCATTAGCCCTGATTTCCCGGCAGCTTTCATTTCCTCTTCAGTCTCCTCGTCGAGTAGGTCACCATCATCATTAGGACAACACTCGAAGTCGGAAAATTCAACGCTCCTGACACGCCCACAGTTATATATATGCGTCTCGACAAGGGTGTCGAAACAGAAAAGGTCATCATCATATATGATGAATATGATACGCAACAACTTGACTCCATAACCAACAGAGAAAAGTTTCGCTGAGAGATTTCAGAGTTTTACTATTAGTATACTACCTTCCCGAAATTTAAAAACATTTTGAGGGTGCTAGAGATGAAACAAACTTACATGGTCCCCAAATCAATCCTTCCATCTGAATAGATCTTATATCATCCTTTAGCTTCTCCATGTCCATCTCATCATTACGCGGTGTGATAACCATTAGCCCTGACTGCCAAGCTGCCCAAAGGATGAAACAAACCCGTTTGATCTATTGACCATTTAAGACAAATGATGAGAAATTTATACAAAGAGTGTCCCCAAACCATAACATACTTTCCTTCCTTGTGGACGCCTCCAAAGTAGCTTTCTTTTTCTCTTCGGGTTCCTCCTTAATAATGTCAATATCTTGATCATCATCATCAACAACTTCCCAACCATCCTACAATATGATGGAAGAAATGAGCCAATAACGGATAAGATATTGATCTCACTAACTAGAGTATAATCTTACATAAGCGCCAAACATGATTCCATGGAACCATTGGACAAACTAACAAACAATAGAGTACCTTAGAATCAATAGCAGAAGATCCATCAATAGTGACACAACTCTCTTCAGAAGAGATACATCTACAAATAAAGACACACACGAGTTAAAATAAATCCAAACAGCTATACGTAAATTAAAATCTATGCATACAAGGCAAGTGGAGGAAACTTACGTGATACCTCTTCTCAAGAGGATCTCCATGTGGTTGTACCAACGAGATGCATTCACATACTGTGAAGTTGGAGGATTTAGAAGAGCCCCGTAGACAGTAATATCATCTTTTGTAGCCTTGTAACTGTAAGAGTATACATAGTGGGAAACTAAATACCTTAAACGTATTAAATCTTCAACGTACTGGTTGTTCCAAAAGGTAAAGGTTAAGTAGAATCTGATCTATTAGTGTTGTGCTTGTGCACTACTTAATTGAAACATCTTTGGTGCTCAGTGAAAATAAAGGGAAAATTAAGTTTAACCTAGAAATGTAATAACGAGTGAGAAGATACTCGTCGAGCTTCTTCAATCCAGCATCAGAGTTGAGATTGGGGAAGGACACCATTTTTTTAACTCAACAAAAACCCAACGATATGATCTAACAAAAAGTTAACGTTCTTCACAAGAATTTATATGAAAAAAATGAATTGTAAGTTGTAACTAGTATCCAAATATTAAGGAACTATCAGTTAAATGCAAAATCACTAAATTCATGGGATATATATTGCGGTAACTGGTATGTGGATTTTAAATTTGAAAATTCAAACTAAAAATAACTGTGTTATATATTGCATCATTATATTTTTAACTATCTTTACGAAAATTATGTTTCAATTGTTATTCCACATGTCAGGTTGAAAGAATTCCTAGAGAATCATCAGATGAAGTTTAGTCATAGGCTATAGAAATAATTACCGAATGAGATGTATACCTTTATCACTAGACTAGCTACCTTTGTATGTCTCATAGGCACCATCACTTGCAGCAACTCTGAGATGCTTTTGAGTGCATGGTAGTATATAATTATATATGGTTTCAAATACATCCTAATTTAGTTGTTGGCCCTGAGTAACAAAACCAAACTTCTTAAAACAGAGGAAACAGAACTACTTCCTAAGGTTGATCATTACGTAAAGAAGTGTACCTCTGGAGATTCAAATAGACAAATGCATCTGCAAGACTTTTGTACACCAATATCAGTAGGTCTATCAGACTATCACGCATGTTTGAAGTTTTGCGGTTGCATGAATTCTACAGTAGAGTATCAAAAGTAGCAGTAAGAACTAGTGGGTTATATGTTGGCAACATATAACTACAGAGTCATGAATATTTTTTTACCTTGAAAAGCATGTATGGCGTTACTGTTTCAAGCTGGGAAGTAAAGATTTCACAGCGCCTCAAGAACCTTCTTGGCTTTCCCCTAGATAATGAACAAACATAACTTGTATTGAGATGACAAGAACTCAAGTTACATAAGAAACAGAGCATATCAATGGATAAAATAGGGATTCACCTTTCCTTCATATACAATCTCTCAAAATCAATCTTGAGTTCTGGTAAGCTGGGGACTCATTAGGAAAAATACAGTGACCAATGCCCTTGACTCCAGACTCTCTCCATGAAAAGATGTAGAACCTAGAGAGCATAACTGCATAAGACAAGTCTCTAGCCCTAAGTTCCTCCAGCACTGGGACATAGTGTTTGGACGACGTAGCAGGCTCCGTATATTCTATATTTCTATACATACATTTCAATGCCTTAGTGTTCTGCGTTGAAGAAAGTAGGAGATGCATGAGTGATATATATATATATATATATATATATATATATATATATCATATATGATATAATTATCAAAAAAATATATGATATATGTGATATATCACTCAATTAAATTGATATATGATATATAACACCAAGAAACTTTCGCTTTATATTACCTTCTTAATTAAATTTTACCCAATATCATGAATAAATGTTTTATTTGCTTTTTAATAAAGGAAAATACAATTTAAATGGAAAACCTAAGTATATAAGGAAAATATATTTAGTTAAGCGTTCATACAAGATCAAAGAAAGAAAGAAAATACAACCCTAAATATATTGACTGTTCCGCAAGGTAAGATAGGGAGACCCTGAGAAATCATGGCTTTCACACAAGAAGAAGATGAAGACCTTCACGTGGCTGCCTGGACATTGATTTACATACACCAAGCTCAAGCTCAATATCTAAATCAGTCACCAGAAGAAGACGATATAGATGATGAGGTTGAGTCGACTCCATTATCACAAGTAAGCCAAGCTCATCAAAAGCCGTCTAGGAAGAGGAAATATGCTGACAACAATCAGAATACGATGAAAATAAATAAGGAGGAGCTCTTTTCAGAAGAAACTCTGAGGCTCATTCAGGTATGGTATAGAGATGACCCTGATCCAGTAGAGATATTCAAGGATGCTGAGGTGACGAGGCGATTCAGCAAACCGCTAAAGAAGCAGTTGATATTGAGCGACGTGGATAAATATCAAAGCAGGCTCTTGTTACCGAGGCAGCTAGTGGAGGAGACGATGCTTCCTTTTCTAGAAGAATCAGAGAATCCGAGCTTAGGGCTTGATGTTTCGGTCTACGGACCAGACGGGGAAGTTCAACAGATGAAGTTCAAGATCTGGAATGGGGTTAGAACACCTGTTTTAACTTCGGGATGGAAGGAGTTTGTGGCAAATTATGGTCTTAAGATGACTTCCGATTTTATCACTGTTTGGATGTTTAGGCATATAATGACTCAAAAGATTTGCTTCGCTATTGACTATGTTAGATTTTCTTTGATAGATCAACCAGTGGGATGATCTTGAAGACGGCCTTCTTGAATCCAAATTAGGGTTTTGTGTTTTGGGGTTTTTGTCTCTCTTTATTTTTTTTTGGGGTTATTTTTATTTTTAAAAGGTGTTAATTAGTAAAGGATTTATCAGGGTTATTAACTAGGGTTCTTTAGGGAGTTTGTTTCGCTATTCAATCCACGAGGATCTTATGATAAGTCATATAAGTAAGAGAATACGTTATCAGGTTAGGTGCTAATACTAAATTACCAATAGGAGTCAAGGTGACTGATGGATTCAGATACGTAATACAAATCCTATAATCATACAAAGCCAAATGCTATGGTAATCTATAAATCAAGTAACAAGAATTTTTTTAGTGCATCACAATAACTTTACATGGCTACACATGCCAAAACGTTCAATGTCAAACCATGATACTTTTGAGGTTAGTATTTATAGGTTTTGTATTTTGGTATATGAAAAACATGAGCTGATTTGAAAAAAGATAGATTGTGGATTGTAAATTTTTTTGGATATGGCCATGTTTTCATGTCGACCAACATGAAGTTGCCATAAAATAGGAAGCAAAAACAAACATGTTGGACATGTTTAGTAAATCGTAATGGATTGATCATAAATAGACGAAATCAGACTCTGATCTTTATTTTTATTTTAATCAAAACATGAATACACAGTCACAGTAGTATGTCCAATTTAGTTGGTTGGTCCCAACCAAACTTGTCAAACACTTTCCACTTATATATGTAAGCTATGAGAGAGAGATTCCACCTATCTAGATTCAGGTACCTGTGATGATGATGTCCAGCAAGACTGTGGTATGCCTTGCTTTTCAAACCATTCAGGCATGTGAAATCTATCGTAAAGTGCTAGTCTTACATCTTCTTCTTCTGAAAGTTGCTTAAGAAGTGGGAGAACAACGTCTAGTAGCTTCATATGTGTTTTTTGGTTGCATAAGATCTCATTAGATAGATTCCAACGATTGAACAAACCATGTTTTCAGTATTACATGAACTAAATTGAGTTTGGATTTACATACCTGAGTATCATTTGGCTGTTCTGCGGAAAACGATTCACATGGAATCCCGTTTACAGGTTGTAATAGAAAGCAGTAAGGATTGTTGTCGACAATAACAGTCCTATACATATTCTTTGATACGCATAACAGATCCTTCACATGATCTCGATAGTGCCTGATATTGGGAACACAGAGAATACACTCACTCATTCACAACATATCTTAAAAAAAGAAAGGTAAAATACTAAAATCATATCATTTGTTCAAACCAACAACTTACGTGCTGGTTGTAGAAGGACGATAAAGCCGATGGTTTAATACATGTTTTGTATCTATTCTATCCACAAGAGGTCTAGCATAATCTGCAGATTTTGATAAACATGTTAAAAACGCTTAAACCGAGAACAGAGTGATAAAACAGAGAAGTAGTAAAGTGACTCAAGGAGTGACCTTCGAGAGCAGCAGTAAAAAGAATAAGATGTGCAAATTGGCTGAGATTTTCTAAGAATTCGTGCAATCCTGGACGCTCAAACACTGTTACATGGCTGATTTTAGGCTTCCCATTGCATTCCTTCACGCAAAAAAAAAATGAGATTAATTATTTGCATATCAACCAAATTAATCTTGGTTAAGTAACTTGATAGCTAGTACTTAGTAGTAAAATCACCTTGGTTGATGATACACACTCCAGCTCAAACCATTTCAATCCAGCTTCAATAGCTTGTGTACGTAATGCAGCAGGTAGACTAGATGTCTCATAGGCACTCACTAGTGTCTCATCCAAGTCAAGAACTACCTACATATTTCGGAATAACTCAAAACACTACCAATAACATAATCATCTTTCACCATTTGCTTCCAACATATATAAGTACCATAACATAACATACTAGTGGCAGCAACTACACAAGTTATTGCTTAATCTATGAATGATTCATCAAAATTGAGCAAAGCTAATCCAAACCAAACAAGCTAAAAGATTCTAGAAATGATCGCAGTTTCTTGAAGCACACTAACATTTTGAGAAATCAAAAGACAAGAGCATATGAGCATACCGTTAGTTTCTGGATGGTACTGACTTGGCCTTCAGTGGAGGTTTTCTCGGAGGCGATTTGAATGGAAACAGGTGATTCCGTCGCAATCTCCGGTAAATCGATGACGGACAAAGGTTTGAAACCATCCTTTGTCGAAGGAGAGGTAGAGAGAAGTGAATGATGAGCATCAAAACGAAGGATCTTGAGAAAGAACCGATAGAAAAAATCGAGCCAGTTTACCAAAACGTTCCATAGTTGAACCGAACGAGGAGAGTAAACCAAATCGGCTTGACTCAATTCCGCCATGAATCGAACTAAACTAATCGAGAGCTTTCAAGTTTCAACAAACAGAGCAAAGATTGCTCACGCAAAGCTTTTTGATGAAAGGAGGCAAAACGTCAATTCTTTTTTTTTTTTTTTTTTAATTACATACGATTCACGCGCTTCTTTTGGAATCTGAGAAACACGTCGAATGTATAAGTGAGGTGGGAAGACACGCGTGGAGAAATGAAGGTTGGGGAAGTTTTTAAGGAAGAGACAGATTTGTAAGAGAAGAAAGTGCTGCGTTCATTCCTTTTTTAACATTTTTTTTTTATAATGGGAAAACATTATTGGAAAAAGGAAAGTTTGCAAATATTATTTTAAAATTATGAACTAATTATTTAATATGCGTGTTGATTGAATAAATTCATAATTAAAATTAGATTTCGTATTACATAAATATAAAGAAATCAAATTTTCCACCATTTATATGTTTTCTTTTTTGTTATTTAAGATGCACAAAATCTAACATTTTTAATGTAAATTTATGAGTTTTGAATATTATAAATTTATAAACTATCATAATTAAACATGATATCATGTCATATTAATTATTAAATCTGGAATTTTCTTTATATATAACAATATATAGTGGTCAACATTTCGTTTTAAAATTTTAAGAAAAGTTTTTAAATGACATCTTCACTTTTTTTTTTTTTTTTTTTTTTTTTTTTTTTTCTGGTCAATNCCCTTTGTGTATCTTGATTGGTTATGAGATGTATGGAAGGGTATCAATATGTTGGAACATTGGAATTTTGTTCCAACTACTAAAATCCATAATTGGCATTTGGTAATTGGTATTTGGTACAAGGAGTAGGTAACAAAAATAATGTACCATATTTGGTCATCATAAAATGCACATCATGGTGGTCCAATATTTTAGTTTTAACTTTTAAGTTTTTGATCAATATAGACCCAACAACCGGTAACTGAACTATGCAGCATCAAAATTCTTTTATTGCACAACACAAGCATTTTACTTACAATGTGAAGAAATCAATGTAAAAACAGTTCTATACACATATTCTCATAACCAAAAAAAAAAAAAAAAGAAGCAGGAGAAACAGAGAAACAGACAACACAATAAGAAGCCAAAAAAGAAAATACAAAATCAATCAATCGTAAGAAGAAGACAAAGAGAGCCAAGGGTGGTTAAGTGCCTCAAGAGCTGTTGGACGTCTCAATGGATTGATCTCAAGTAGAGTCCTTACAAAATCTACGAACAATTCATCACTAACTTGTAATTGTTCTTCCAAGCATGATTCTTCTGTGATTATGTATTCAATCTCATTGCTCTCCTGTCACACCAAAACAACAACAACTACGAGTCACACTCAAGCAAATAAGTCTGATCAAGTCTTTTCGGTTTATATCAAATAAAAAATTACCTCGTTTAAGTGGTAGATATCATACTCTTTGGTGAAGTATTTATGTGTCTCTTGACCTTTCTCTAGCATCTCTGTTTCTATAGGACCTAAAACCGCAACAATCCTAGCCAATATCATCGCTACTGCTTCGTTTGGAAACAGAACCTGATGCACACACAGACATACACACATTGTTACATTTTGTGTTACTAGTTTCTTTAGTATGTAGGATAAAACATATAGATGGAAACCAGACAGTACCTCACCAGAGCAAAGCTCTGCTAAAATACACCCAAGTGACCACATATCGATCTTTTCATCATATGGAAGCCCGAGAATCACTTCAGGAGCTCTATAGGAACGTGATTGTACATACAGACACAAGTTGTCAGACCGGAAACAACTGCTTCCAAGATCTATGATTTTCACCGCGCATCTTTTGTAACTCTTTATCAGTATATTCTCAGGTTTGAGATCACAATGTATGATTCCTAATCCGTGGAGGAACACAAGCGCATCCAAACACTGACGAGTTATAACCTGAGGAAACAAAAAAACATCAATAGAGATAAACAAAAACATATTTTTAGGCATTCTTTTGAGTCTAGGAAACAACAAACCTGAAGTCTGCTTAAGTTGAAGTATGGTTCTCCTCCTGATTCTTGGTTAAATTTCTGAAACTCATACAAGTTTGCACGGAGAAGTTCACAAACGATAAACAGATGTTCCTGTTACATATTTTATTTTCAAGAATTAGAAAACTTCTTGGTTGAGTGAAACTGATAATTCAGTCTTTCAAGAACTCTTACCTGGTGGTAGAAGTAATCATAGAGGCGCAAGATGTGATGCTCATCAGCAGGATCATGCTTATTGACATGTTTCAATAGCTTGATCTCATCTAAACTCTGATCGAAGAAATCTTTATCGTTCTTGATAATCTTGAGGCAAACATCGACCCCGTTGTGTAGATCCTGTGCTTGAACCACCTTGCTAAATGCAGCAGAACCAATGTATTCAGTAATGTAGTATCTTCCACCAATCACTGTGTTTATCACAATTGGTAGATCTTTGTTCTCTTCGAATCCAGTCCTGTAAAGAAACGATTACAAATCCATCTTTCTTTCTATTTAAGACTTACCAATGCAAATGATCACATACCTGTTTTTCCAGTGAATGATTCTAAGATCAAAGACTTCATATTCATCTTCAAACTCATGAACAACATCAACCTCTTCTTCATCTGTTACATTCCCCTGATCACCACCATTATCTTTTGTATCCCTTTCTTCACAGCTAAACTCATCAGTTTTATCATCCAGACGAATGAAATCTTTTGAGTCATCATCAACATCCTCCACATTGCTAAGAAGAAAAGACTTATCTAAGTAATCAAGACTAGCTTCAGTTTGAGACCCTTGAGATGATGACTTATCATAAACACCAACCGTGTTCTTGAATTGGTTATCTGTTATGAACTTATCCTCTGCAGTTACAGGACAGATGAAGAAATCAGATTCTCTAAACGCAGGAGACATGAACTCATCTTCATCTTCAGTCTCATTGTTGTTGTGTAAGTAAAACTCGCTCCACTCCGGATATGTTCTAGCCGTCCCAAATTGAGACTGTCCATCAGATGATGAACCATCTCCATACGGATTCACAAACCCTGCATTTATACAGATCAAGATTCAAACTATCACCATCCAGTTCTGTTTCATTAAGATCGGAGAAGTTAGTAAAAGACTCACCGGAAGAAGAACAGAAGCCAGAAGAGGAGGAGTCCAAGCTGACAAACTCGTCGTCGTCGTCAGAAGAAGAAGACTTCAAGGCATCAGCACCACCACCGGAATCTTCGCCGGTGGAATCAGAAGGACGAGAACTCGCCGTGATTTTTATAGGAGGAGGAATAGGAAAAAGAAACTTCTCGAAATCGAAAGAAGCGAGTTGGTTCTTCTCGTTGATATCGTCTCTCAAAGCAGATTCGGCTTCCGTTAAACCATTCCTCCGGAGAAACTCAAGAACAGATTTCACATCAACCGCCATTGACCCAATGACCAAAAACCCAACCACACACTCACGAGAGAGTTTCAGAAGCGAGAGAGACACGGACTGAGAAAGAGAGAGAGGTAAGAGAAGAGAAAGGTTGAAACTTGCAATCACGTGATCGAGAATCGAGTAAAAAAACTAAAACCCATTGGTGATAAGTTTCTTAAAGTCTTCGCATGGTTTCTGATGACTTAATCTAAATCTCTGATCTTTCTATGATTCTATCTTTCTTCTTCTTCATCGTTTTCTGTTCTGTGTTGGCTCTGTAGGACCAAAGTTAACAATAACGGACATGGTGCGATGTCTTGTCTTACCGGTTTCTTCAGGTTACGGGATTGATAGGTTTCAACGTTCGTGGTTTCTTCTTCTTTTTCTTCCTTTTCTTTTTCACCTTATTGACACGTGTACTAATCGTTGTTTGACATGTGTAAATGATATCACTGTTATTTTTTGGCGTATTTTGACTTTATTATTTTTTATAATGTTGAACCGACGGAAGTTTTATAAACATTATATTTTGGTCTTGAATTGGGACAAAATCGAATTCAAAAGTTTAATAAAATATTGTAAAAAAAGGAAGAATCTTTCAGATGATTGTTATTAATTAATTCTACTTAAACAAATCTCTAATTCTTCCACTGTGGTTTTATTTTATTTTAATTTATAAGAAAGCGAATCTATCAATTGTTCAACATCATCATCATCATCATTCATCACTAACCTAATCTAAATAGACTAATTTTTTCTTAAGACTTATCAAATGTTACAAAATTAGATTTTAACTCGCGGTATACCACGTGCATATAATTTTTATTATTGTTTATATTTTATATTGTATTATTTGTTAAATATTGGATATTATGTAAATAGAATAATAACCAAATTTTCTGGCCGTTTATGCGGCTAAATTTTTATATTAATTTTTTAACCTGCAATATACTTAATGACCATTTTTTTGTTATATTTAGTTTGTTTTGTTTAGTGTTTGAAATTCTATTTTTAATTTTTAATTATTATAACAAAAAATAAGGAATCTAAATACATAATAAATCATTTATACGCTATAATTAAGTCAAATTTTTCTTAATGATTAAATTATTTTACACAATCTTAATTAAATCAACTTGATTTTATATGTCAAATATTCTAATATTAATAGTGTTGACAAATAATAAAATAAAGGTTTAACCCGTGTTAGCATAAATTTAATGATATTTTATTAATTCCAACATATCCTCTTTATAACTTCATCTACTACATAACCATATTATATAGTATTTTAAACTTTTTTTAATTTTACATATTCGTAATATTTTTAAATTATAATAAGTTCATATATATATATATATTAATTATAATATTTAAATAAATATGAATCGATGTTCTTCTTACGTTAAGAATCAAAGCTCACATATTTTGAAAAACAAAAAGAGAATCAAATTGTTGCTTTCTTTGCTGCAAAAGATTCAAAGATGGAATATTCTTCAAAACATATAGAAAGTGTGGTTAAATATATCATAGTTTCTGTTTCCATATTGATTGCTGTATTTTTTTTTACATATTCGTAATATTTTAAAATTTTAATAAGTTTATATATATATATATATTAATTATAATATTTAAATAAATATGAATCGATGTTCTCCTTACGTTAAGAATCAAAACTCACAGATTTTGGAAAACAAAAAAAGAATCAAATTGTTGTTTTCTTTGTTGCAAAGGATTCAAAGATGGAATACTCTTCAAAACATATAGAAAATGTGGTTAAATATATCATAGTTTCTGTTTCCATATTGTTTGCTGTAATTTTTTTTAGTTGGAATGAAATGTTTAGGAAACAAAATCTGGAGTAATGCTATTTTTAGAAATTTTTTAGGGATTAACTTTGTAAATAAATATAAATAAAAGGTAGAACCCAAAATGTACTTAAAAAATGTATATATAGATATTGTTGTAGTTGATTTTAGTTTAGAGAAGTGTTGTCTTCTGGTCCATATAATGCTAGATGAGGCAAGGTAGTTAAGACTTTAAGAGTATATCATGAATTTGGGAAAAAAATGATCATATGACTTTATGATAAATCTCTAGCAATTCAATAGGAGATTGTGTCTCTTTTTTTTTCCTTCACTTTTTTGCTTTTACTCTTGCCTTTTTTTTTCTACTCTCTATTAAAGTGCTTCCCACATACATACCTTTTTAAACCTATTACTACAGAAATTGAACGTTGTAGTTGTAGAGGCGAATTCAAGTAAAGCAGGATAAAGACAAAAATCAAAATAAAGTTGACAGCTGAAAGGGCAAACTGAAAATCCGTGGAAACGTTAGAATAATGTTTTATTACGCCTTTATGGACCATTGTGTGTATGTGTGTGTGTGTTTTTTTTTTTGCTTTTTGTGAACATGGAACCGTATAATCGAATTAGGAAGTTGAACAAGTAAGTACTATTTTGATTCGGCCTGAGACTACAATAATATACCGTAAATAGTGATTACCAAATGGTTTGGGATAGGTAGGGTTGGAGTACTAGCAAGTTAACAAAAAGCAATGACCAAACCAAAGGTATTAATGTAGCCTAGAATTAATATGCTTAAAGAGTATTCAGCCCAAACAAAATCGAATTGAACCTTAAATTCAATAATTTATCCAAATTTTGAAGCAAAGTGTAAAGTGTTCAATTTATTGTATTTGTAACGGATCATTCGTTTTTGGACTAATCTAACTCTTAGCTCTTAAGTTTTATGATTATTTTATAAGTAAGTAACACACTGAACCGAGTAGCCACAATCATTTCATAATTGTTTTGCTTTAAGTCCAAGTTAGTTCACAGTTCTCCTGTCCATAACAACATAAACATGAAGATACCAACAATAATTTTGATTTTAATTTTTGTGAGTCCAAGAGTATTAGTTTCTCTATTTATAGATGCTATTTTGTTTCTCTCTTTTTTTTTTGGGGTCAACATTTGTTTCTTATTAGAATTTAATTTGATAACAGCCTAATTAGAGTTACAAATATTTTTTTTTCTTATTTTAAAATCTAGAGCCAACCTCTGAAAAATCAAGATTTTTAGAGAGTGATAATAATATAAAGAAAGCTTTTAGAAACAAAGGATTTGGTACGACGTCCATGTGGTGGGTGACTAATCATGGTTTTACTAGTAGCTCTATAGTAAATAATCATCATTATTATATATTTTTGCTATAATTGATCTGAACCCCCACCGACTACAATTATATTGTTTTCTCACCAAAGCCATTAGTGTGAGGCTGTGAGCTATATCAGCTTTTCCACGTGACCCCATTTTCAGAACTGTTTTTTTCGCCAAAGAATTTAGGGTTTTGCTAATTGAAAGATTAATTTATTCATCATTACATTCTCTATGTCCGGTGATGAGATTGTTTTTAGTTGGTGGTCTGACGTACACAGCATAAGTTCTAAACTCATTTAGGCTTGGCGAAAAAAAATGAAAAGAATAAATATAAAAAGTATTCAAAATATTGTCAAATGTTACAACATATATGTATACAAAGTAGAAAATCCAAATGTTTACAACGATCGAACTATACTAGGAATTTGACCAGCTTTTCTGCAGTGCAGACACACGTTATTTTATAATCGGCGAACATGAAATTCCAAATCCCAATATTAACTTGTAACGTGTTCAAATTTATTGATTCCAATGCCATATCTCATTCTTGTTTACAATTTTTAATTTTGGTGACTAACATGGAACACTCATGAGACATGTCCATATAACACTAATGGGCTTAATTGTTGATAAAAGGTTTATGGGACAAGCCCATGATATTGCCTTTATCTCTTTTGTAACGTATTCAATTACAAGATTGATAGAATTGAAGGAGAAGTAGTACTGTATATGTAATAAGGTTGGGTAATCATATTCATATACTTTCATGTTTCCACAGTAATCATAAATTTCTACCTCGATTATAACCATAAAACCACTAATCTATTAACTTATAAAACAAAAAATGTATATAGATATATGCAAGTCTATCTGACCAAAATGAACTGTTTCGAGAATGAAAAAACGGAAATAGAACCACTAAATTGTAAATGTTTATTGAATTGATAATTGATATGATGTACAGACAGTAGACTTATATACACGGACAAACCTAGCTAGGTTATTGAGAAGAGAATATCTACATGATCTAGTTTACATAAATAGAAGATATGAACATGTAATCAGGAAGTGATTGATCAAATCAATTGACATGATTTACTCTTAATATGCCCCCGCAAGATGGAGGGGCATGGCGTAACTCCAATCTTGCTAGTCAGATGGAGAAAAGACGTACGAGGAAGTGGCTTAGTTAAGGCATCGGCTAATTGATCTTTGGTATGAACATGAACCACACGTAAGGCACCAGATTGAACTTGATTGCGAATGAAATGATAGTCCAAAGCGATGTGCTTCATTCTTGAGTGGAAGACTGGATTGGCACATAAGTAAGTTGCTCCCATATTGTCACAATACACTATCGGAGCAGAAGGTAGGCGAAGTCCTAGTTCTTGAAGAAGAGAACAAACCCAAATAAGCTCAGAAGTGGTGTTAGCAACAGAACGATACTCAGCTTCTGTGGAGGACCTAGCAACCCCTCTTTGTTTCTTGGACGACCATGATACAGGATTATGACCCAAATAAACAACATATGCATTTGTAGAGACATAGTCATCAGAATCTCCAGCCCAATCTGCATCCGAATAGGCATGAAGAGAAAGAAAGTTGTGGCGTTTAAGAAAAATACCATGAGTAACGGTGCCTCTGAGATATCGCAGTAACCGTTTAACTGCTTGCCAATGATCAGAAGTCGGAGCATGCATATACTGAGACAATCTATTCACTGCATAGGAGATGTCAGGGCGAGTGAATGATAAATACTGCAAACTGCCAACAACACTTCTATATTCTTTCGGATCATGGAGTTTGGACCCTGAGAGAAGTTTCAGTTTCGGAGACGTCGCCATAGGTGTTTTAACCGGCTTGGAGTGAAGCATGTTTGTGCGAGCAAGTAAGTCGAGTGTATACTTCCGTTGATTCAAATGTAGACCTAAGGAAGTTCTGGTAGCCTCAATGCCAAGAAAATAAGACAAGTCTTCATGATCCTTGACAGAGAACCTTTGAGCTAAACCATCAAGCGTATAAGAAAGGAGAGCATTATCATTACTCGTAACGATGATATCATCGACGTATACAAGCATATAGACAATGGAGGTGCCACGACGCAAAATGAACAATGACGTATCCGCCATAGAGTTCACAAAACCCACCGCAAGAAGATAATTTCGAAGTTCAGTATACCAGGCCCTCGGTGCCTGTTTCAGTCCGTAAATCGCCTTGCGGAGCTTGCAAACATAGTGAGGCCTGTCTTGATCAACAAAGCCTGGAGGCTGTGACATGTATACCTCTTCTGTTAGGTGACCTTGAAGGAATGCATTATTGACATCAAGCTGTCGGACTGGCCAGCCGCAATCCACCGCAACACCAAGAACAACTCGTATTGTTGTAGACTTAATAACTGGACTAAAAGTCTCTGCATAATCTAAACCGTGTTGTTGACTGTATCCTTTAGCCACTAACCTGGCTTTATGTCGACTGATCGAGCCATCCGAGTTGTATTTCGTGGTGAAGACCCAACGACAACCAACAATCGTGACACTGGAAGGAGGCGGAGGGACAAGATCCCATGTATGATTACGCAATTGAGCATTCATCTCATCTGTTAATGGACGCCTCCATCGCTCATCTTTCAAGGCTTGAATCGCCGTCTGAGGTTCATAAGCAGCATACGGTAGAGAAGCAGTGAACATATATTTTTTGTTTGGTTTGGAAATCCCCGACTTTGCTCTTGTAGACATTGGGTGATCATTGACAGGCGGTGGCTGAACAATCGGATCGACGGGCTGTAATGGTAACGATGCCGAGGAAGAAGATGAAGACGATGTAGCAGACCGGGTAGGGGATTGTGTTTCTGGTTCAATTTGGTTAGTGACTGAATTTTCAGAGGGAGATCGTGTTTCTGTTTGGGTCATGTCTTGGTTATTTGGATTTGGGGCTAAGTTTGGAGTTGGTTGTTGGGTCTGGGCCGTGGGTCTCGGCCCATTTTCTGTGGGAGCAGTAGGCTCAGAGGAAGTTGGAGAAGTCGACGAAGAGAAAGATAGAGATGAAGAATTTCGTACCTGAGGGGACGGCGACGGAACCGTCGATGCAGCCGGAGAAGGAGGAGCCGGTGTTTGTGTGGATGCCGGTGAATGTGTAGAGTGACCATCGGACGCCATAGCAGTTGCAATCGGAGAATCTGTTGATGAAGAGGGGTGAAGGACTGAGCGATTGGGAGCCAACGAATGTAAGAGTGGAAGAGGAATAGGAGACGGTGAAGAAGGGATCTCAGCAGAAGCAACCGGAGCAGCTAGAGAACGACGGAAAGGAAATTCCGATTCCAAAAACTGAACATGTCTTGACACATATATCCGACCAGTGGGTATATCGAGACAATAATAGGCACTTTGGGTTGATGAATAACCCAGAAAAGCACATCGTTTGGACCTAGCATCAAGTTTGTGGGTTGTATAGGGACGCAACCAAGGAAAGCAAACACAACCAAACACCCTCAACTTGTTGTAGTTTGGCGGATTCTGAAACAACTTATGGTATGGTGATGTGTTGGAGAGAAGAGGAGTTGGTAGTCTATTTATGAGATATACCGCGGTTGAGAAGGCATACGACCAGTAACGTAGAGGCATTGAGGCTTGGGAGAGCAAGGTGAGACCAGTCTCAACTATATGTCGATGTTTTCTTTCAGATATACCGTTATGCTCTGGAGTATGCGGTGGTGTCGTGTAGTGAGAAATGCCGTGAGCAGAGAGATAACGACGAAGAGCAATATACTCTCCACCATTATCCAAATATAAGGTTTGAATTTTTTCCCGGAAATGATTTTCAACAAGCTCTTTGAACGCAATGAACACACTGTGAACATCAGATTTGTTACATAGCGGATAGAACCATGTGTACCGTGAATAATGATCCACAAAAATAAGATAGTACTTATAATTGTCAACGGAGACAACTGGAGATGTCCATACATCAGTGAACAAATATTGAAGCGGTCTGACGGAGGTAATGGTTGATGAAGGAAAAGGTAACTTATGCGTTTTATTAAGCAAACACTCCGAACAGGACAAAGGGACAGGAGCAGAAGAAGACAATGGCAAAGAAAATTGTGACAAAACAGTTTGTAACACCGAGGCAGAGGGATGACCGAGACGAGCATGCCAGGACGAGACTGTCGTTTTAGGACTAGGAGACGCATAGAAGGATGCAACGGATGATGATGGAACCGGCCACTCGTACATTTCGTTTTTAGTTTTGCCCTGGAGCAACTTGGCTCCCGTGCTGAGGTCCTCCACCTGGAAAGAAGCAGGACAAAATTTTACCGAGACTTGGTTAGAATTGCATAGGCGATATACTGAAATTAAATTCTTGTGTATATGAGGAACACATAAAACGTTATCTAATTGAAAATTTCTTGTAGGAGAAGAAAGTGTTGTGGAACCAGTATGAGTGATAGGGAGGCCCGAACCATCACCAATGAAGACATCTTCACCACCAGTATATGGTTGATGTAAGGCCAGATTCTGTAGATCAGATGTAAGATGATGTGTAGCACCACTATCCAGGAGCCATGGGTCAGGACTATAAGGAGAGGCCATTGCGAGATTGGCACGAGGTTGCCAAGGAGTGAAGGGACTGGCTTGGGAAGGACCAGCAGAAGACAAACGTTGTTGAAGCTGAGGACACCTTTTTGCGGAGTGTCCTTGGACATTACAGAACTGACAGCAGCCGAAATACGGACGAGATCCACGATAATTGTTGACAGAAGTGTTATTGTTGTTGTTTTGTTGTGACTGCCAGTTTGAATTGGAGGAGTTAGAGCGTTGCTTGGTGGAATGGTGGGAACCACCGTGACGCGAAGAATTGGTAGTGTGAGTGTTGTTGTTGGTGTGGTGACGATGCGTAGCAATATTGGTTGTGACCGGAAGCAGCGATGGGACAGCAGCAGCGGCAGAGAGAAGCCGAGCTTCTCGATTCAGTAGACGTTCGTGAACGTACGTGACGGTTGGTGGGACATCCCGACTTTCAATTTGATCAATGATAGGTCGATACTCTTCAGGCAGACCATCGAGAAGAAACTCAAGTTGATCTTCGTGTTCCATGGGCTTACCTAGATTGGCAAGAGTATCAAAACGTATGGTGAGGCCTTGAAAATACTCGTCAATGGTACGGTCTCCTTTCTTCCAAACTTTCAGTTGATCCTTCAACTGTTGAACATGTCCTCGGCTGGGGTTTGCATATGTCGCAGCAAGTGTGCTCCAGATCTCCTCTGCGGTGGTAGTTCGAGAGAGTAGCGGCTGGACGGAAAGTGATATGGACCCTAGGAGAGCACTATAGAGGAGATTATCCTGACGTTTCCACAAGTCAAACTCTGGGTTAACAGACAACACACTGTTGTTTGTTACCGTTGGAGCAGGACGAACAGTGGAGCCATCTAGATAACCTACCAAACCATAGCCAGCAACAAGGGCCTGAACTTGTAGTTTCCACATAAGATAGTTTGTGGAACTTAGTTTAGTAACATTTGTCATATTGATCGTGAGAAGAAAAGGAGTATTGGGGTTGAGAGTATCGGTTATGGTGGGAGCAGCCATGACGGCGGAGGAATTTTGGGAGAGGAAGAAGAGAAAGAAAAATTTATATATAGAGATCGTTTGCTCTTGATACCATGTAAATGTTTATTGAATTGATAATTGATATGATGTACAGACAGTAGACTTATATACACGGACAAACCTAGCTAGATTATTGAGAAGAGAATATCTACATGATCTAGTTTACATAAATAGAAGATATGAACATGTAATCAGGAAGTGATTGATCAAATCAATTGACATGATTTACTCTTAATATAAATACAGTCATTTAATTTGTCCCATTTTTTTGTTTAACCTTTTCATTTTGTCATCATCATACAAATATTTAAGCGAAGTTGTCTTTATCAAGTCACAACGGGACTCCCACTCATGGAACAAACTATTTTACGTGTCATGCAGAAAATAAACCCATCCACGATATGATATGTTATTTTGTCAAAGGTTTTGCTTTTCTAAAAGTGATATAAAAATCATGAGATCTCTCCCAGACCTCTCTCGTAACTGCGCTGATCCTAGTTTAGCTCTGACTTTCAAAATCAGCGCTGTGATGTTTTGTTTGTTTTACAGAATGCATATCAGCATAATCAACACAAGCCAAATTGTGGAAAAAGATGAAGAAAAGAGGAGTTCTATAATGATCCCATGTGACAGGATGTATACGTAAGCGTATTAGCGTATATATAAACATCCAATTAATGTACGAAGATATATGAAATTATGTAATGATATTTAGCATTCCAACAAAATAAAAGAATTATGAAATGATATTTTCTAGCTATTCGCTTCATTTCGTAGTATCATGTGCCACAATTTCAATATAAAAGTTAAAAATAGTAATGTACATCTATTACACCTATATTGTACGTTAGTGAAAGTTCATTTCAGTGCACATATATATTTTTTTTTTCATTATCTTTCACTACAAGAAAATAAGTTTATTGAGACGTATTTTTGAGACAAAAAATTTCCGTCACAAATTTGTGACAAATACGATATTATGACTAAGTTTATTTGTAACAAACTCATAGTATTTTCGTCACTATATTATGACGAAAAAACTCAGTAACAAAAGTTTGTCACAATTAGTGACGAATATGCTACGATAATATTAATCGTCACTCTTATAACTACATTGTGACCAATATGTTGTTGCAAATTAGTTATGAACTTATAAAAGATATGCAAGTCACAGTTTGTGACATAAAAATGAGTAAACATTAGTCATAAAATAGTATAAATTGTTATGTCATTTATACAAAGCCCATTAAGCCAAGTCTCTAACCCTAATTTAACAAGACTTATTTAAGAGATGATTAGGGTTTTATTCTTTATAATTTCGTGCCTCCATAACCTAGAGAGAGAGAGAGTGAACTATTTGAGAGAAAGAGAACAAGAAGTCACAATTGAGATTAAGGACAGATCTTACATGCTCTAGGAGATGGTGGAAAATAAGGGGTGAACGGACTCTTTTATGGACGAATTTTGGTGAGCAATTTTCCAACCCATAGATGTAAGTTTTCCCCAAAGGATTTTGTAACCTTTTTTGTAGATTAAAAGTTATACATGTTTTCTCAAACCTATTCTGCGCAGATCCGCGAATTAACATCAATCATCTTGTGAAATCGTTTCCCACTGCTACAAATTGAACCAGAAGCTGATCTACCAACCGTTGGAAAGATCTGAGTCTTACCTTTCCAGAAAGCCTGAAACCGTTTCCATAGGAGTTATAACATGGAAGTTATCATCGAATATGTTCATCTGGACGAATTTGTGATTTTTTTTTTTGTAAGAATAAAGATAGCTTATAATGTATATCTAATGTTTATGATTATAAAAAATTTGTATGATAATAAATTTAAAAAATAATATTGTTTTGAGATTGATTTTTTAGTTATAATTTTTATCATATGCAATGAATTTTTATTAATAACACCATTTGAAAATAACTTCTAATGATAAAATTGGACATTATGATAGTCACAAAATATCATGATTTTTGAGTATTTATTAAAATTTTGTGACAAATTTCTAATTATCATTTGTGACCATTTGAGACTATAGTTTCGTAACAATAAGATACATAATTAAAACGTTATTTTTTAAACACGAATTGTGACGATTTAAAGACATTTTGTTAGTCTGTAATTAAGACAGTTTTGTTACTTTTTGGTGTCGTAGTTATTGATGACAAAATAGTTACTAATATATTCGTTGCAACTCTTGAGACGTTTTTGTTACAAATAAAAATTTGTGACCATTGTATTGCAACCATTCAAAAATCGTCATAAATTCGTAACAATGTTTATATTGTGACTAAATACTTTTTATTGTGACTAAATATTTCGTCTTAATAAAATTATTTTCTTGTAGTGTTNAATTTCGTGCCTCCATAACCTAGAGAGAGATAGAGAACCATTTGAGAGAAAGAGAACAAGAAGTCACAATTGAGATTAAGGACAGATCTTACATGCTCTAGGAGATGGTGGAAAATAAGGGGTAAACGGACTCTTTTATGGACGAATTTTGGTGAGCAATTTTCCAACCCATAGATGTAAGTTTTCCCCAAAGGATTTTGTAACCCCTTTTGTAAATTAAAAGTTATACATNCCGTTTCCATAGGAGTTATAACATGGAAATTATCATCGAATATGTTCATCTGGACGAATTTGTGATTTTTTTTTTTGTAAGAATAAAGATAGCTTATAATGTATATCTAATGTTTATGATTATAAAAAATTTGTATGATAATAAATTTAAAAAATAATATTGTTTTGAGATTGATTTTTTAGTTATAATTTTTAGCATATGCAATGAATTTTTATTAATAACACCATTTGAAAATAACTTCTAATGATAAAATTGGACATTATGATAGTCACAAAATATCATGATTTTTGAGTATTTATTAAAATTTTGTGACAAATTTCTAATTATCATTTGTGACCATTTGAGACTATAGTTTCGTAACAATAAGATACATAATTAAAACGTTATTTTTTAAACACGAATTGTGACGATTTAAAGACATTTTGTTAGTCTGTAATTAAGACAGTTTTGTTACTTTTTGGTGTCGTAGTTATTGATGACAAAATAGTTACTAATATATTCGTTGCAACTCTTGAGACGTTTTTGTTACAAATAAAAATTTGTGACCATTGTATTGCAACCATTCAAAAATCGTCATAAATTCGTAACAATGTTTATATTGTGACTAAATACTTTGTATTGTGACTAAATATTTCGTCTTAATAAAATTATTTTCTTGTAGTGTTTGTTTGATATTGTGTCATTCCACTAGTACAAAACGTCCTTTCACACAAGAGACACATGGGATTTCATCCGAGTTGTTAAGCCGGAAAAGAGTTGGTCTGCGGGTGTTTGGTTCTCTCATGCCACTCCAAAGTTTTCCTTCACGGTTTGGTTGGCGGTTTTAAACCGACTTACAACAAGTGATCGAATGCAGAAGTGGAACATACAGACTGATGGAACTTGTGTTCTTTGCCGTAACTCGCAGGAAACACGTGACCACCTGTTCTTTGCCTGTTCCTACTCCACGGACGTCTGGACAGCCACACGAAGCAGATGATCACTCTTCTACCATATTTTTGATATTCTCTAAAATATTTCTATGTTAAACGATGCACTTTGATGTAAAAAAATATTTTTTCGAATAAATTTTACATTTTATTCAAAAAAAAAAAAAAAAAAAAANTCATGATAGTTTTAAGATAGTATGGGGAAACCGATGTTGTACAGTACAGTTAAAATGCAAATGGCTAAATATATAAACCGACGTTATTTTTTTTGCAATGATCCCATTATGTATAGTGTTACGTACATATCTTAGGGTCACAGTTTACCAGATATGAAAAGGCAAAGAAGAAAAAGGCGAGAGAACGAACATAAGTGTACCATATATGGGAAAAGTAAAGATNTTAAACACGAATTGTGACGATTTAAAGACATTTTGTTAGTCTGTAATTAAGACAGTTTTGTTACTTTTTGGTGTCGTAGTTATTGATGACAAAATAGTTACTAATATATTCGTTGCAANTCTTCTCTCTCTCTTTTCAAACTATAAACCAAATTACTAACAATATGCAATCGAGTAGTATACCTCTATATATAGTCTCTAGTCTCTACTATAGTAGTATAACTAGTTATATATGAATAGTAATTTCTATGATTCTTTCAGTAAAGACATCATCGGAGTTCTTGTACTGCGCTCTCAATTATGTAACATTATTGTGTGGATGTTTTAAATTCTAAGAATAGTTGACTACTCTTTCAAAAATGTTTCAAATATCAGTTGAGGTTTATGGTTGAAGTTCTTCATGTACATATATGCTATATACTGTATGGTATACAGAGATGAAATGTTAATATTTATTGCATTTATGTATTGCTGCCTTTAAAATGTTGTGATGAAAGCTATATTGATGCACTAAAAACAAAATTTTCGTGTGTTATGTGATATCGATCATGCATAAAGTTTAGTTTATTTAACTTCATTAATTTTTATTTTTTCTTCAACTTACGATTCATCGTCTTACCATTCTGAATGGTCCATTCATTTGATATATGAGTAAATAAGCTAGACATATAATTCCATCGATCATGTTTAGAATACTATTACACTTTTTCGACCCCTATGAAATATTGAAATGTAGAGTGACCTTTTATTTGTTGTCTAGCTAGCTTCAACTTTTTATTTTCTTATTATAACAATAACGTCTAGCCGCCAGAAGAAAAAAAGGAGTGTATCTTATACTTATTTACTTATAGAAAACTTTGAATCAAAAATATTGGAAAGCAAAAAAGATGGGTGAAGTCCCGTCGTTATACTTTAGACAAGAGACAAACATATCTTGCCCTTCGAAATTTGATTCATAATGTTCCAAACTTTTTTGAGTGATTAGTATCGTAAATATGACATTAAAGACCCACAAAAATACTAAAAGTTTCTTCAAATTCCATAATTTCATCAAAAATACAACTTACACATATAATGGCAACTTCATCATTTCTATAATCTAATATTATCTCACATTGCTCCCCACCTCCCCTAATGGATTGACCGACCCTTCAAATCCCAACTTTTCAAAATGTCATTCTTTCCCCTCTCTATTTTTTTCGTCATGTTTTTGATATTTTTGTTTTGTCTTTTTATGTGCAATTATTTTGTCTATTGATTGTAATAGTAGTATTCTTGGTTCTCAATTGAGAATTTGATCATTAGCAAACAAATTCTAAAGTGACCGTTCGTATGGGGGCTTTAACTCATCTTGAAGTCCCAAGAAAAGAGAGAGACGACACACCACTAGTTCACTACAGTTTTGACAAGAACTCCATAGCATTGTATATCTAGATACATATCTGACGATATATCCTTATTGATATTTTAACTTTTGATGCTAATTGTGAAGTTATTTTACATAATTTATCATGTGAGTATATTTTTATGTAAGTTTTTGTCAACAACATGCATTATACAACGTTATAGTAATACACAAAACTATCACAAAGTAGGATATCTGTTAATCTGTTATGGTCTATATAATGTTTGACAAGTCTGATATTAATGTTTACAAGAACAAATGTGTCATTAATGTTTGATGTACCAAGAAAAGATAGATAAAACATTAGAAGTCACTTATGTTCATACTTATGTAAACGACATACTTGAAGATGGAATACAATAGGAATTGTTGAATCAAAGTCCATTGGCAAAATGGGTCCACTTACTCTTTAGTTATTTTATTTTTGGATTTCCACTAAACTTTCATATTTTGATCAAATTTTCACCATTAATCTTTCTTTATTCGATTAGCCACGCTTGCCTTCCTTTTGTTGGTTCAACAGGGATCTCAACAAGATACGTTTGGACTTAAACATCTGGACCATTCAGATTCGACAACATAAGTTGACTAATAGTTCTTATTCTGTTACACTTTCAGGATAGTTATGTTTTTCAATTTGGGTCACCGCTCACATGCAACTTATTAGTATTGTTTATGCAAATACATATGTTATCAGTTAACCAATAAGTGCTAATAAAAGAGAAACTTAGGTTCCTTTGTGATAGAATATCTATTTTGTTACTATTATTCTCCTGGTGTTTGGTGGCATTGGTGCATCGAATTGAATTCTTGAAAGAATTCATGGAGGCCCGACAACTTATCCACCCATTCATTCAATTAGTGACCATTTTGGTCAAATCCATCAATTTTTCTTTACTGAGTGTGCGAGACATTCGTGCGATTTTCTATGGTGTAACAACAACTGAAGTTTTTTTTTTTTTTTTGGCCAAATCACACTACAACAAAGTTCAAATTGAGTTTATTTTAGGATTTTTATTATAGGTTCTGAGCAAAGAAAGAAAAAAAAAAAAGAGAGTAGAATTTTGAAATTCCTATTTGTACTGTTTTTTTTTACTTTATCTTATTCGATTTGAGAACAACTCAGCTTTATTCTTCACCAATACTATCATTTTTATTTAATTGGTTAAATAAGTTTTTAGTAATCAATGTCATATTCTTCTTGGTCTATGCTCGGAAGACGTCAACGAGGATATTGGTTCCCTAAAGAAGAAACCTCCACTTTTATGAAAAACAATATTTCCCATGTGACACATTCATTGATATGTAAAAAGCTGTTTTATGTGAATTTATATGATTGTGAAAAAAAGAATTATTGTTTTACTTTAGATAACAATGTATACTCTATGGACTATGGTTCATTGCGTCAACTATGAATGGATTGGCCAAGTATCAAACTAATTTATGATTAGATTTTAAATTCACACTACTTAACATTTTTTTCTTTCACTCTTCCATTGTTGAACTTTTTTCTGTCAGTATTTTTTTTTTTACTTTTCTTAACTCAGTAATTTAGTAGAGATTTGAAAATACTTTGCTTAGAAACTATTTAACCTTAGCAAAAAATGGAAAATATATAATATTTAACCAATATATAATATTTAGCCAAGTGTCTAGTGCTAATTAATGAAAAACATAATATAAATAAAGTTTCTAAAGTTCAATGATCATCTTCTGAAATGTTGCTATCTACACAATGAGCGTGAAATAGTATGGTCCACACTAGGACATCTTTACATACCAAAAAAATATAATCGCTGCCCTAATTTATTTTAGCATAGTTTCCACTTACAAATGAGGTTTGTCACCTAAAACAGAAATTGATATGTCAAGAAACCTCATCAATAATTCCGTCTCTCAATTTATCTTGAACATCATCCGCTAAGTTAAAATTTTGTCAATCGAACATAGATATAGACTTAAGTCCTAATTCAAATCGTTCAGCTTCTACATATATGCTATAGCTATATTGATCATATCAAGTGAAAGTGGTGTATCCGAAACAATACCTAGATGAATTAAGTTCTATCCCTTTTAGTAATTAAAAAAATATTGTATTCCGATCCGATCCATATTTTCTCCTGAACTTGAATCATAAGGAATTGATGCTTTTACCGAGTAACTATTTTTCCTTAATACCGTAAGAACTTTTATATGAACTTACACCATAATAAATGTTCATATAAATACAGAAATTCAACGCCAATCAAACTAATGAATGACAAAAGTATACTACCAGAGCGAGAAAATAATGCTATTGTTATAAATGAAGTTACTTTATAAATGTGAATTATTCACAGAAAACAAAAAGGTATCGAAAAAGAAGAAGAAAAAAAAAATTATTCCAATCAGTGAGAGATCTACAAAGGAAAGATTCTCATTCGCACCAATTGCTGGAGAAGAAAAAAGTAAAACTTTTTATAATATTCTATGAATTATTTTGGTTGATGTTCCCTTAAGAAAAAAAACCAGTATTCAGTACTAAAATGTCTGGCATATATAATCGTATAGAAGATAAGTAGTTGTCGAAATTTCATAGGGCAATGGCTTAAACGAGTGAGACATTGACACCTAGCCCATCCACATCTATGTGGGTACGTGGGTTCACAAATGTGACGTTTTTTTTCCTGATGTGAATCATGTAAATGCTATAAAGTTTTGTTATACATCAGCGATTACATGTTATTACCAAAACTCTTGAAAAATATGATATTCGGATGGGTCGTTCGGTCGTGACAATTGTTTCTAAGTCCACAAATACACGTTTTGAGCTATTTAGTCCGAAGCTTAGGTTAACTAATTTACGCGAAGGTGTGGTTCAAAAGTTTTGCAGCATAACTTTTTGTTTTTTTTTGTTTGTTCTGAGAAGCATGCTCACGCAAATATCCAATCCAAGTGATAGCAACAATACAAAATCATGTGGAGAATGATGATGATGCATATGGATTTGCAAATATTAGGTAATCTTCAAAATATTGTGGAGAATGGAGGAGGAGAAACATAATATTTTAGAAATCAATAAAGAAAAAGAAAGGGATATAGAGAAAGTGATGAAAGGTTAAGTATTTGGTGAAAAAATAGGGTTCCTTCTTCTCATTTGTCTCTGTCAAACTTTATGATGCAAAGCGACCTTTCTTTTCTTTTCTTTCTCTTTTCATTTTTCTTTTATTGTCATCGTTTAGTGTCACTTTCTTTTTATTAATTTCATAAAGTCGTATGATCGTATCCATTGTTTTCATTTTGCTCCGACAAGACCGACACTGATCTTTCTACACCTTTCGGTAATAAATGTTATAGGATTCCTTTTTCAGATAACATCATTAGTATTTGTTATTTTATTTTTGTTAACATAATACAACGATCAATTGACTTCCTAAAAGATATGGTCGAGGTTGGGGGAATAAAAGATATGGTCTAGCTACACCCTCCAATCTATACCGTCGCTAACTACGTACTGATGAAGTCAGGTTTAAACTTGACGATGACATATATTAGGTTATATGATTCTGTTACTTATACGGATAGAAATACTTCATTTAATATCTGAAGAAACCAGCTAGTATGAAGTCCATGCACTGCGGTGTGATAGAATGGTGTATTTGATTTCACCATGTTGGTCGTCCAAATATTTGCTTATATATCGAAAACAGATCTAAGTATAGTCAAGACTGAAGACCAAAATCAAACAATTGATGGCTTAAAAGGAGAATCACAAATACCGCATAGATAGCGTGGAGATAAATAACAGCGAGAGGCATTGAGTCCAAAAGAAATTAAAACTGTTGTAACACTAGTGTATAATGGTGGTAACTATATTACAAAACAGCCACATCGTATAGATACGAGTATTTTGCACATCATCAGTATTCGTATCAACGAGAGATATTTTCTTCAGGAGTATTTTAAAGATATGTAACATGTGGTTGTGGTTTGTAATAAAAAAAAAAAAATCGAATACTCGAAAATAATTTGACTTGTACACGGCAGCAAAAAAGAAAGAATGATCTCTAAAGACAAGCAACAAAAGAATCTGAAGTAGAAGTGATCCACCCACCTGTTTCTGTTCCTGTTCTTCTTGTGTTCCTGTTCGATTCCAAACTCTCACTTTCTCTGCCCCCTCGTCTGTGGGTCCCACCATTTTTTTTGTACTTCCTCAATGGGTCCTACATTTGTGTCCACTCAACCAACAACAGTGTGTGTAATCCTCCTTAATAAATTTATATTTTCCCCCCCGTCACACATTTTTCTTGTTACATACAAACAACAACTGAAAATAGTAAAATAATTTAAGATTTTTTTCTCGTTTAATAATTTCCTTTTTGTGAAAAAAAACTTGTGTGAATTTTTTTAATTTATGGTCGCCGGAGATGCCAACGGCCGTGAACGTAGCGAAACAATGCTTAACAGCGGAAGCAGCCTACGCGTTAGAAGAAGCTGTCAACGTCGCACGTCGAAGAGGACACTCGCAAACGACGTCGCTTCACGCTATCTCAGCTTTACTCTCTCTACCAACCTCAGCTTTACGCGACGCATGCGCTCGTGTTCGTAACTCCGCTTACTCACCACGTCTCCAGTTCAAAGCTTTAGATCTTTGCTTAAGCGTTTCTTTAGACCGGATCCAATCCGGTCAACAACTCGGATCCGATGATCCGCCACCTGTTTCTAACTCCCTCATGGCTGCGATCAAACGATCTCAAGCTCACCAGCGTCGTCTTCCTGAGAATTTTAGGATCTATCAAGAAATGTCGCAGAGTGCTCAGAATCCGAACTCTGTTTCTTGTGTTAAAGTGGAGCTTCGTCAGCTGATTCTTTCGATCTTGGATGATCCGGTCGTGAGTCGGGTTTTTGGTGAAGCGGGTTTTAGGAGCTCCGAGTTGAAGCTTTCGATCATTCGACCTGTTCCTCATCTTCTACGCTACTCATCGCAGCAGCCTCTGTTTCTCTGTAACGTAACCGGGAATCCTGAACCGAACCCGGTTCGATGGGGTTTTAACGTACCGAACCGGAATTTTAACGGAGATTCTGATTACCGGAGGATAAGTGCGGTTTTCGTGAGGGAAAAAGGGAGGAACCCTCTGCTTGTTGGTGTATCGGCTTACGCTGTACTAACCGGTTATTTAAATTCGATTGAGAAAAACCGAACCGACGGGATTATTTTACCGACGAAGCTTCACGGTTTAACCGCGGTTAACATCGGTTCAGAAATCTCCGATCAAATCGTTGTTAAATTCGATAAAACCTACGTCGATACGAGATTTCACGATCTTGGGAAGCTTGCGGATCAAGGTTCAGGGCCAGGGTTAGTCTTGAACTACGGAGATCTTAGGATTTTTACCGACGGCGAAGTAAACGTACCGGCGGCGAATTACATCGTGAGTTGCGTTTCGGAGCTCTTACGGAGACATGGAAGAAGAGTTTGGTTGATCGGAGCGACGACGAGCGACGAAGTCTACGAGAAGATGGTGAGGAAGTTTCCGAACGTGGAGAAAGATTGGGATTTGCAGTTACTCACCATCACTTCTCTTAGGTCTTGTTTGCCTCACAACAAGTCCAGGTTCTTATCTCTCTCTCTCTCGCTTCGTTCAGATTCTAAAACGCTTTGATCGCTTTTTTATATGCCATTAAAACAAGTCTTTAGATAAAGTTTTGTATCACAATATTTTAGCCTAAGAGTTTTTACAATTTTATTGTCTTCTACTAAAACAGCATATAGCATTTGAAAACATGTCTGACCTAATAATAGCTTATAGAGAAACGATGGTTGAACAAGTAAGATATAGAGAAACAGAACGCCATAAATTCAAAGCAGTGTCACTTAAATGTAGAAACAGAGAATTGATGTACAATTTGTTACTTTTAGATTCCTGTATGGCACTAACTTTAATGCGTGTTTGTTTGTGTGCGCAGTTTGATGGGATCATTTATTCCATTTGGTGGATTCTTCTCAACTCCTTCTGACATGAAACTGCCCTTCTCCGGTTTCAACAAGGACATAACCGGACCAGTGTCTTCAATATCCGATCAGACTCAATCTACCTTGCCGCCTTGGTTACAGATGACCACAAGAACTGATTTAAACCAAAAATCTGGTGCGAAGGTCGGTTTATTTTGTCTTTTCCTAATTTGTTATTCTCCCATAATCGTTGAAACTGTTTCTTGGACTACAAGTTTGCTCGGCTGAGTGTATAATTCCATTATGTTATGTTAATTGCAATGTGTCTTTACATCTCCTCAGTGCAGACCAAAGAAGGGTTGGAATCAGTTTGTGAAAATAAGTCCACGAGCACTGCTTCTGCATCAAGCGGTTCAGCTAAATCGGTCACTACTGATCTCAATCTGAGGATATGTTCAGTCACTGCAGGATCCAGTCTCAAGCAGCATTTGGAGAGAGATTTTTCTCAGCCACAATCTGTGTCCTCCTCTTGCTTGGACAATCCAAGGGACCTTACCGCAGAGAGCTTCAAGATTATTTACAGAAGATTAACGGATAAGGTTTCAGGACAAGATGAGGCTGCTAGAGTAATCAGCTGTGCATTGTCACAACCGCCTAAGAGTGTAACTCGAAGAGACGTTTGGCTCAATTTGGTTGGGCCTGATACTGTAGCCAAGAGGAGAATGTCACTTGTCCTTGCTGAGATTGTGTATCAAAGCGAACACAGATTTATGGCCGTTGATCTTAGTGCCGCGGAGCATGGTATAAGCGGTTGTGATGATGCGATGCGGTTGAGAGGAAAGACGATGGTGGATCATATCTTTGAAGTGATGTGTAGGAATCCTTTCTGTGTAGTGTTCCTTGAGAACATTGAGAAAGCGGACGAGAAGTTCCAAATAAGCTTGTCAAAGGCAATCAAAACGGGGAAGTTTATGGATTCACACGGGAGAGAAGTTGGTATTGGAAACACCATGTTTGTTATGACGTCAACTTCACAAGGCTCCGGAACAACATCATCTTATTCTGAAGAGAAACTATTGAGAGCCAGAGGAAGGCAAGTGGAGATATGGATTGAAACTGTATCCAGCTTACCAGTTGTGAGATCGGTTTCAGGCTCAACCTCAGCGAACAAGAGGAAGCTGATGGAGAAGAAAAAAACTACGGAGACAGTAAAAAGGTTGAACAGAACATCTAATGGAGTTCTTGATCTGAACCTTCCGGCTCAAGAAACTGAGATCGAGGAAAATTATCATTTTCAAGAGAACTCAAACGTTTGGTTAATGAACTTGAAGAATCATGAACGTCTCATTGAGGTTCCTTTCAAGCCTTTTGATTTTGAAGAACTAGCTGAAAAAATCAAAAAGAGTGTAAAAGAAATTTTCGACAAGTGCATGAGATCGGATTGCTTGCTGGAGGTTGACCCTAAGATCATAGAACGATTGCTAGCGGCTGTTTATTTCTCAGACAATAGAAAAGATATCATCAAAGAGTTGATGGAGACAGTATTGAGTCGAGTGTTCTTGAAACTTAAAGAAAGGTATGAAATCACTACTAGTTGTGTAGTAAAATTAGTTGGTCGAGATCTTGACATTTTTCGTGAGGATCAAATGGACTTGTTCTTTGTAAAATCTCAGTAGGTTAAAGATAGCTTTATATGGAAAGTGTATCATATATAAGGTAGAGTTATAGTAATAGGTGTTATTGTTCTTTTGTGTTTGCTATTATAATGTGTGTTCATGTAGTTGTGAGTGGATCTTTCTCCTTGTTTATATGTATAACCTTATGTAAATGAATTAGTTATTGGGTAACACATTTTATTTTATTTCAATTTTCCCTGTTTTAACCAAATCGACTACGTCTAGTGAATAACGTCATTATTAATAAAATATGTTAACTGTTTTTAATTTCTATGATTTGGGTTGAATAATGATAACTCAAAGTCAGTCTTCCAAGTTCCAATTTTTTTATGTCATCGTAAATGTACGCACTCGATGACTCGGCCCACAATCTGATGCAATTTCTGACGAGTTTTTAGAAATAGTTTGAGAGGCAAACACACAAAATTTATCTCACAATAAAAAAAGTTACTATAATAATAAGTTGACCATATAAGCAAAGAACCAAAATTGACCAGAAGGAGCGTAGTCTTAGTTTTTCAGCATATCTATGACTCAACTTGCTCAAAAACATTATCATAATTCTTCGTGGAAAAAATAACTAAACACATTATTAGTATATAGAGGCTATCTATTTGGCATTATGATTTAATGCTGATTATGATTGAAAACTATCAGCCTGTTTTAAGGTAATTATGTGTTATGATGGGTACTTATGACTTATAGACCATAGACTTAGGTTATTAAAAAGGAATGCATAACTATATGTTATTTGTATGTATGTTTATGTTTATATAAACTAATGACAAGTGCAATTTCTTATAAGTTAGTGATTTAGATTTCGTAATCCGTTGGTATGTGTGGAGTAGTAGTATAAATGAGTTCACAAAATAGCAAATTTGTGATGTGTGACTTGGAGTAGGAAAAATAGCAAATGAATACACTCACGGAAGATAGAAGAATCATATAGAAAAGTAAAGAATAATAATGATGAGTAAGTCAAATGATGAAAATCGAACGGAGTAATCCATTAATGTTTTGTGTGACTGAAAATTATTATTTTCTTAAATAAAAAAAGGAGAAATATAATGGAATATTAATTATAATATTTCTGTAAAAGTTAAAGGTTTAGTTTAAGAGATTAACAAAACAATTAAGGAAAATGGAAAAAAGTGGAAGCGGGCGGCCAAGTGAAGACATTCTCTGTCGCCCACCCAAACACCATAAGAAGATAGAAGGCGTGTCTCACTTTCTCTCTTTCTCCACGCGCATCTTCTTGTGCGTGTTTTATCGCTCGCTTTATCCTAATCACTCCATTACAACTACCTTATTAAGTTAATCTCAAACCTTTTAAGATAAGCTTATCTATATGATCGTTGAGATAAAAGTTTGGTCTCTATTTATTGATTGGTTACTCTATCTATGTAGGTTTTGATTTCGTATCAATCATATGAAGTATGGATGTATTTATTGTTTGAACACTTATACCAAACAAAACAAAGAAAAGGATTATTTTAATAGATCATGGAATTATGTGTTTAAGAATTAAGATTGTTTGTGTTTTGTAGTGATGCTTTAGAAAAAGAGTAGACTTCTAAAGTAGCCAAACGTGCTAATTGAAAGCGCGTACTGAAGACACTCGCACACACGGTTGTAGAATGGTTACCTGCTAAGTGCTAAGTCGGTCGATTTGATCGATGGTAGGGTCCTCTTACACATCCCCAACTCCATTTACCACTATATCAACCACACATATATATTATGGTCTCCTTTTTTAAAAAATATTTTATAAATACAAATAGTTCATAATATCTTAGGATATGTTGGAACTTAAAAATACAAGTATTTCTTAATATCTAAGAATCTTTGCCCATACTATTTTTTTGGAACAAATACGCATATATATATATACCCATGCATTTATATGAAAACATCATGCGCAGATGGAAAATATAAACTAATGTAGATCTGGTCAGATGTTAATATCTGTTGTCTTTTGAAATTTTGAGCTATCTTCTCCAGATATACACATAACTATTTTGTAATAGAGTAAGTCTTTTATTTGAAATGCATGCAGACAATTTGATACCTCATAAAGATATACATGGAATGAATAGTAACAACAACTATATTCTATTGTGGGTTTATAAATTATAAGTACCAAAGGATCTCCTGAATTGAATCTACCAGATGAGTAAGTTAGTACCCCTTTTGAGTTTTTTTTTCTTCTTCGTATAATTAAAACAAAAGTTCAGTTCTTTTGTTAATTAATCAAAACAAAGTAATTGATTAGGAAATTTAGAAGTAGGTCCTATAACTCCTAAAGAGCCAACAATGGTTTCGGTTATAACAAAACCAAATTGATACATTATCCTTATTATATCTAGAAACTTTAAACCAAAAAACAAAATGTTATCTAGAAACAATAAATAAATAACATCCCCCGGAATTAGACTTTTTCTTACATAAGTGAAATATACAATGAAATACATTATTGTTTATATTTCCTTCCCTTCAAAGGACCTTGCTTTTTTTTTTTTTTATCATTATAAAAAAAGACACTTTGAAAAAATCAATGAGATAGGAAAGATTGATATAATTATATTACTTTATATTAAAAAGAAGATATTATAATAATTATTATATTAAAAAAAGACAAACAAAATACTACTAGTAAAATAAGAGTCAGCAAAACAGCGACGTTCCTTTACCTTTTAAAAGTTTCCAGTTTTGACTTTTGACCTAAACCATTTTCCTAAGAAGAACAAAACAAATGAAATTGAAGAAAAAAGCAATAAAAATATTTATAAAAGAGAAGAAGAAGACCAAAGAGAAAGGTAGACGAAACAAAGAGCGCACCTTCCTCCTCTCCTTCTTCGTAAAAAATCCAAGTTCCCCTTTTAAAAGGGAGCCTCTCATTTCTCATTTCATTCTTCTTCTAAAAAACCCAACCAACCACTTCTCTCTCTACTTCTCTTTCTCCTCAAAACCTCCAAAGTTTCAATCTTTCAAAATCCAAAGCTTTATCTTCTTTTCTAGGTATGTCTTGATTCTTTTCTCTGTTCTTTTTCTGTTATTTCAAAAAAGAAAAAAAAAAAACAAATTTTATGGTTTTAATGGCTTTGATCTTGACCTTTTTATTGTCTTTCCCTCAATTGAATATAGAAACGGTCGTGTAATTTATATTCATTATTACTTTGCTTAATTTGGTGAATGATTCTTGTGTATAAAACAAGAATCTTGTTATTGAAAAACAAAAATAAAAATTGAAACTTTGAAATAAAAAAAACTCATCTTTTTTCTTCTTCTTACGCAGATGTGTGGCGCAAAGAGCAACCTTTGCTCTTCTAAAACCCTAACTGAAGTCGAATTCATGAGGCAGAAATCTGAAGAAGGAGCTACCACCATGTCTCTCCTCGAATTTGCCGCCTGCGACGATCTTTCATCGTTCAAGAGAGAGATCGAAGAGAAACCATCGGTGGAGATCGACGAGGCAGGGTTATGGTACTGTAGACGGGTGGGGTCGAAGAAGATGGGTTTCGAGGAAAGAACACCTCTTATGGTTGCTGCTATGTATGGAAGCATGGAAGTGTTGAGTTACATAATTGCCACGGGGAAATCTGATGTGAACAGAGTTTGTAGTGACGAGAAAGTCACTGCTCTTCACTGTGCAGTTTCTGGCTGTTCTGTCTCTATCGTTGAGATCATCAAGATCTTGCTTGATGCTTCTGCTTCGCCTAATTGTGTTGATGCTAATGGGAATAAACCGGTTGATTTGTTGGTTAAAGCTTCTCGGTTTGTTCCTAACCAGAGTAGAAAGGCGGTTGAGGTTCTGCTTACCGGGAGTTTTGATGGTTTGATGGGCGATGAGGAGGAGGAAGTGAAGAGTGTTGTGACTAAGTATCCAGCTGATGCGTCGCTTCCTGATATTAACGAAGGTGTTTATGGAACTGATGAGTTTAGGATGTTTAGCTTTAAGGTTAAGCCGTGTTCTAGGGCTTACTCTCATGATTGGACTGAGTGTCCTTTTGTTCATCCTGGTGAGAACGCTAGGAGGAGAGATCCGAGGAAGTATCCTTACACTTGTGTGCCTTGTCCTGAATTTCGTAAAGGGTCTTGTCCTAAAGGAGATTCCTGCGAGTATGCGCATGGTGTTTTCGAGTCTTGGCTTCACCCTGCTCAGTATAGGACTAGGCTTTGTAAAGATGAGACCGGTTGTGCAAGGAGGGTTTGTTTCTTTGCTCATAGACGTGATGAGTTGAGACCTGTTAATGCTTCAACTGGCTCTGCGATGGTTTCACCGAGGTCGTCTAACCAGTCTCCTGAGATGCCGGTTATGTCTCCTTTGGCACTTGGATCATCGCCAATGAACTCACCTATGGCTAGTGGTGGTGTTCCTTTGTCTCCAAGAAATGGTGGGTTATGGCAGAACAGAGTTAATAGCCTTACACCACCACCGTTGCAGCTTAATGGCAGCAGATTGAAGTCGACTTTGAGTGCTAGAGATATGGATATAGAGATGGAACTTAGGTTTCGCGGTTTGGATAACCGCAGACTTGGTGATCTCAAGCCATCNTTGCTAACCGGGAGTTATGATGGTTTGATGGGAGATGAGGAGGAGGAAGGAGAAGTGAAGAGTGTTGTGACTAAGTATCCAGCTGATGCGTCGCTTCCTGATATTAACGAAGGTGTTTATGGAACTGATGAGTTTAGGATGTTTAGCTTTAAGGTTAAGCCGTGTTCTAGGGCTTACTCTCATGATTGGACTGAGTGTCCTTTTGTTCATCCTGGTGAGAACGCTAGGAGGAGAGATCCGAGGAAGTATCCTTACACTTGTGTGCCTTGTCCTGAGTTTCGTAAAGGGTCTTGTCCTAAAGGAGATTCCTGCGAGTATGCGCATGGTGTTTTCGAGTCTTGGCTTCACCCTGCTCAGTATAGGACTAGGCTTTGTAAAGATGAGACCGGTTGTGCAAGGAGGGTTTGTTTCTTTGCTCATAGACGTGATGAGTTGAGACCTGTTAATGCTTCAACTGGCTCTGCGATGGTTTCACCGAGGTCGTCTAACCAGTCTCCTGAGATGCCGGTTATGTCTCCTTTGGCACTTGGATCATCGCCAATGAACTCACCTATGGCTAGTGGTGGTGTTCCTTTGTCTCCAAGAAATGGTGGGTTATGGCAGAACAGAGTTAATAGCCTTACACCACCACCGTTGCAGCTTAATGGCAGCAGATTGAAGTCGACTTTGAGTGCTAGAGATATGGATATAGAGATGGAACTTAGGTTTCGCGGTTTGGATAACCGCAGACTTGGTGATCTCAAGCCATCCAACCTCGAAGAGACTTTTGGATCATACGATTCATCTGCTGTGATGCAACTTCAGTCACCAAGCAGACATTCTCAGATGAACCACTATCATCCGTCTTCCCCTGTGAGGCAGCAGCCGCCACCTCACGGATTCGAATCTTCAGCAGCCATGGCAGCTGCAGTGATGAATGCAAGAACCTCAGCGTTTGCGAAACGCAGCTTGAGTTTCAAGCCAGCTCCAGTAGCTGCTTCTAATGTCTCGGATTGGGGATCACCAAACGGGAAGCTCGAGTGGGGAATGCAAAGAGAAGAGCTGAACAAGCTGAGGAGAAGCGCCTCCTTTGGCATTCACGGAAACAACAACAACAACAACAACTGTGTGTCACGCCCTGCAAGAGACTACAGCGACGAGCCAGATGTGTCGTGGGTGAACTCACTGGTGAAAGAGAATGCACCAGAGAGAGCCTTCGGGTTGAATGAGAGGGTTGGGAACACGGTGAACGGTGCAGCAGGTAGAGACACATTTAAGCTGCCGTCGTGGGCAGAGCAAATGTACATAGACCATGAGCAGCAGATTGTGGCATAAGTAAAGAAGCAGGGAAGAAAAGATGGGATAAGATTAAAACAAAACTGCTTTCGTCTTATGGGCCTCCCTCTCTACACAGAATCTAACAAATCTCTGGCAATAATTCTTTGATTTGTGTTTGACCCATATATAGTTTGGTTTTGGTACTAGTATATGTTCTTTTTTTCTTTGTCATTCTCTTGTCCTTTGTGGCACTATGTAATGATTAAAAGCAAAATAATTGTTGATGCATGAGTTCAAAATGTTCTTTGAACGATCTTATTATTAAGCTTTGTAACTTTTGTTGGAGAAGAATGAATGAAATTGAATATTTCAAGTGCAGCTGAGAGTCTGAGACAAATAAGGCGGCGACCTACAGTAAAATTGGGATGCCAAAGTAAACCATGTGACAATGTTGCATAAAATCTTTCATTTCTTGGTGGTATCGATGTGTATTTAATGCTAATCACCTATCATCGCGGTGACGCATGAATTTTGAGAAATTACACTGTCACTTCCATTCTATTTGTCGGTTTTCAAAGTTCATATACTCGATTCAGGAGATTTATAAAGATTTTTTTTTTTTAACTAACTCCAAGCATGCAACTCATTACCTCGATTTAAAATAAAAAAAACACTTTGAATCAAAAATTTAAATAGAATTATTATCCTTACTAACTTATTTGAACTAAATTGATAAGAGACAAGTAACTAATATTAAGCTGCTTCTACATTTATTCTTTACAATTACTCCATAACTAGTTTATATATTTTTTTTTCTTTGCAAAGCTCCATAAATAGTTTAGTCTATGATTGTGAACAGAGTTTACATTTTAAAATAAAAAAGGAAAAGTATAGGAAATTAATTTGGTGTCCACCAATAAAGCTATAAGACAAAAATAAACCAAATCCACCAATACTGAAGTTGTTTAAATCCTTTAATAATCCCAATCTTCTTTTCTCTCCTATATGATTACTCTCTCTGTCTCTCTCCTTCGTGTTCTCTCTCCGAGCCACATACCGACACTTGCATAACTGTTGACCCAAGTCACCAAGTCCTTCTTTCTTCTTTTATCAGATCATGCAACCTTCAAGAACAGGAGTTCCATTTTTCGAAACAAGAGCGATCATGAAGCAGACGAAGAAGAGTAGCAATCTCTCAATCTTCGTAATCGTCTTCTTCCTTCTCCTCTTCGGGATCTTCATGTACAATGACAACCTCAAATCCTCCTTTGCTGACTTCTCTTTCTCAACAACCTCCACGAGACTAAAGAATGTTCAAGAATCGATCAAGAACGTGCCACTAGAGGAGTGCGATCTCTTCACCGGTGAATGGGTGTTCGATAACAAGACACATCCATTGTACAAAGAGGAAGAGTGTGAGTTCTTGACGGAGCAAGTTACTTGCTTAAGAAACGGAAGGAAAGATTCTTTGTATCAGAACTGGAGATGGCAACCTAGAGACTGTTCTTTACCAAAGTAAAGTTACCTTTGTTTCAAGTTTGATTAATTTTCTGGTTTGATTGATTTGGTTATTTCAATAATTGTGTGTGTTTTTGATTGGTTTGATTGAAAGATTCAAAGCAAAAGTGTTGCTAGAGAAGCTGAGGAACAAGAGGTTGATGTTTGTCGGTGACTCGCTTAACCGGAACCAATGGGAATCAATGGTTTGTTTGGTTCAATCTGTGATTCCTCCCGGTAGAAAGAGCTTAAACCGGACCGGTTCTCTCACCGTTTTCAAAATCCAGGTAATCCTAATTAATAACACTTGTGTGACACTTACGCTAATGACATTATTTTACAATTTCTTACTTTTTTGGGATAGTCGCAAAACTGAAAATTTAAAAATATAAAAATAGGACTATAACGCAACGGTGGAGTTCTATTGGGCGCCATTTTTGGTGGAATCGAATTCGGACGATCCGAAGATGCACAGTGTTATCGACCGAGTAATAATGCCTGAGTCTATCGAGAAGCATGGAGTCAACTGGAAAGACGTTGACTTTCTTGTCTTCAATAGTTACATTTGGTGGATGAACACTGTCTCCATCAAAGTCCTGTAAGTTGTAGTATACACTAAATAATACACACACTTGTTGTAATGAATGGCTGAGGATTGACGATTGTGGTGATGAAAACAGACGTGGATCGTTCGATGATGGGGACACAGAGTATGATGAGATCAAACGGCCAATAGCGTACAAGAGGATGTTGAGGACATTTGGAAATTGGGTGGACCATAACATTGATCCTTTAAGTACAACTGTTTTCTTCATGAGCATGTCTCCTCTTCATATCAAGTAATCACTTTCTCCCATCCACAAAACTCCTTTTTTTTATCTAATAATGTTTATATTTGATTGTTATTTGTGTTCTGTTTTTAGGAGCTTAGATTGGAATAATTCTGAGGGTATTAAGTGTGCTTTAGAGACAACACCAATCTCAAACATGTCTTTCATCGTAAACACGGACTACCTTCAGTTTTCTGAAGTAGGGACAGATTACAGACTGTTTTCGGCTGTGGAAAACGTCACACGGTCTCTCAAAGTTCCAATTCATTTCCTCAACATCACTGCATTGTCAGAGTATCGTAAAGATGCACATACTTCGGTTTACACGATCAAGCAAGGCAAATTGCTGACGAGGGAGCAGCAAGCCGATCCAGAGAATTTTGCTGATTGCATCCATTGGTGCTTACCGGGACTCCCTGATACTTGGAATGAGTTTCTCTATACACACATTGTTTTTCAAAGATGAAAATTATTTGGATTCTTTCATCTTTTTTTTTTTTTTTTGGTTATTTCAAAATTCTTGTGATGTATATAGTGAGAGCCAAGTGTGCTATAGATTGTTTTGTGAATTAGGCTAAAAATTTTGTTGAATTAAAGTGTACATTTACAAAGGGAAACATAAATATTATAGTTACAATACATGACAAGATTAGTAGGTGTGTATTATCAGCTCCATGATTGTAAAATATGTTGAATTAGTTGAAGTTAATAAACCAACTACGACCCAACATTCATAGTTGGCAATGGCATACAACTTTTCTCATATCTCCAGAAACCAAACATAACGATATGAAACAAATCGATGGCCGAGCAAGGAAAGGTTACCTTTCTCTGCTCTACTTTGCAGTCGTTCTTCTTCCTGTGTTCCTTCTCGGATGCTATCTGTACAACGAGAAGCAACTGAGGATTGGTCAGTTTCAGGAGTTCAAGACACATAACATGAAAGAACACATCAGTCCACCACAACAAAGCAAAGAAGATAAAGACAAGAAGACTGATCTGGTTCCATTGGACATCTGTGATGTTTTCACAGGTAAATGGGTTCTTGATAACGTTACACATCCTTTATACAAAGAAGATGAATGTGAGTTTCTCTCAGAATGGGTGGCATGTACGAGAAACGGGAGGCCAGACTCTAAGTACCAGAAATGGAGATGGCAACCTCGAGATTGCTCTTTGCCAAGGTCAGTTTCCACCTTTCTGAGAACAAAGATAAGCAAAATGAGTAAAACACTCTCTTCTTATCTCAAATGACTTTTGTTTTATTCGGGTTCTAGGTTTGATGGAAAGGTGCTGCTAGAGAAACTCAGGGGAAAGAAACTGATGTTTGTTGGTGATTCAATACATTACAATCAGTGGCAATCCATGGTTTGTATGGTCCAATCAGTGATTCCCTCAGGAAACAAGACCTTAAAACACACAGCACAAATGTCCATCTTCAAGATTAAGGTCTTAAAAGACTATATCTTATATGCACAAAAAGATAATAATCCAAGACTTACCTTCTCTAGTAATTTGAATGAATGTGTAGGAGGAGTACAATACAACCATAGCATTTTACTGGGCACCTTTCCTAGTCGAATCAAATGCTGATCCTCCAGACAAGCGAGACGGGAAGACAGAACCAGTAATCATACCACAATCAATCTCGAAACACGGTGAGAACTGGAAAGACGCAGACTACCTCGTATTCAACACATACATATGGTGGACTAGACATTCCAAGATCAAAACTCTGTAAGTGACAACAGTCTCTCACTCTCTCTCTCTACCAAGTTCCAAACTTCCAAATTTGCCTAATCTTGATAAAGCAGCTTTCTACTTTAATGCTGCTTAAAAGAAAACAAGGATCTTTCAGCAAAAACGACTCAAAAGAAGACTATGAAGAAACAGGAATCTATATTGGATACAAACAAGTGTTATCAACATGGACAAAATGGCTAGAACAAAACATTAACACAAATCAAACATCTATCTTCTTCAGCAGCATGTCACCAACTCATATCAGGTACTACAAATCATCAAACCCTCCCCTCATAAAAATCAAAACTTTGCAAAAGACTAATCCTTTTTTTCAAATTTGCAAACAGGAGTTCAGATTGGGGATTCAACGAAGGAAGCAAATGTGAAAGAGAGACAGAACCAATACTAAACATGTCAATACCACCAATAGATGTTGGAACAAATCGAAGACTTTACGAAATCGCAGTGGATGCGACGAAATCAACAACAGTGCCGATACGTTTCCTCAACATAACAACGATGTCAGAGTATAGAAAAGATGGGCATACCTCATTTTACGGATCTCGAACTGGGAAGCTCATGACAACGGAGCAGAGATTGGATCCGAGAACTTTTGCTGATTGTTATCATTGGTGTCTTCCGGGATTGCCTGATACATGGAATGAGTTGCTCTCTCTGTATATTATCTACAAAAGTTAATATTTTTTCGATTGAAATGTAAGAATTTGCTTAAAAAATCCAAGCTTTTTCAGCTAACAAAAACACCAGATTCCGACAGAAGTAACCGGAGAAGATGGGAGAACGACGGCGAAGAGATTGATGAAGATTTAAGAGACAACTCTCCGAACCGGTTATTTAAATTAAATTAACAGGGATAACCGGTTTAGCTAAGTGAGACTACTGATGAACCGGTCTAGTCTTTTCTACCAATTACCTTTTTTTTTTCATACTACTTTGGTCAGCAAACGTTATTGGAAAGTCAAAATTTGCGGTTAGATGCATTTAATACGAAATTATAGAAACCGTTATGTGTGATTTCTATAACGCATTAAACCGTTTAGGAAAACAAAATGGAACGTTTCTTATTTTTTTGCTATAAAGTATAAAGAGAAGTTTTCTTAGCCAGAAAGTTGTGACATCTTCTTTTATCTATTTAATAACATTGAAATATGACACTTATATTTAAAATTATTTCTGTGCATACATGGTCACCACAATTTGACAAATCCTAGTCGCGAATAGACTTTAATATATCGCAAAATTTGTGTCTTTCTTTTTCTTCTAAATAAATTAAATTAATATCTCAACTTGTTGTTTTCATTGGATTAATTCCCTCACTTTCAACTCGCACTAGCTAGTACCGTATGTTTTGAGTATCCCACAATCTTTAACTTCTTATTAAAGACGAGACAAAAACATTGGCTACTGGAAAACAAACGAAACAACTTTTACGTAGACGAAAACATACACAAAGTCATCATCATCCCGTAAAGAACTTACGCACGACAGGAAACTAAACATAACGTACGTATAACTACATGGAAAGATTCTAAACCGGATTATAATATTACAAGTTTACAACCGTGGGAAGCTTCGATTTAATTAGGTCTTGGTTCTGAATTTGGATTCGTCTATCTCGACCCCTTCATCCTCAGCGTTTTCTCCACCAGGCTTGTCTCCAGTGCTAAGACCGCCTTTGCGTCCCATCTCCTGGTATCCTTCAGTTCCTAACTGCTCCTTCCGAGTCTGCCCTCCTCGGGTCCTCCCTTCATATATTAATAAGATTACAAACATTAATATCATGACTATACTTCATATACATATATACAAACCAACTATTAAATGCGGGAGGGAAACACCTTCAGCGAGATGTTGTTGAGCTTCGAAGCTTTTGCCTCCAGTGCCACCTGGTACGACAGTCTCTCCCTTCTTTGCCCTCTCGTCCAGCTGCTTCTTCTCTTGATGAGACGCCATTGCACTATACTTACTTAAAACACACAAGATTATTTAAACGCTAGAAAAACCAAACAAACTCACAACGACTTTGATGATGATACGAAGAAGAGGCTTGAGGAGCTTGATCTATAAATAGGGCTTGGACTTTGATTTGGAGGTCGTTTTGCTTGTGTTGCAACGTAGATGTTCGACGTGGTGAATCAAGGACAATCGGTACGTCATACGTGTGCTCTTCTTTGCTGCTGACATGCCACGAGTCTGTATTTAATAGCTGACGTATACTTTGAACGTGATAGTGCCGTGCTTCTTCGCCGCGTGGCCTATAACTATACCTCCGATGTTATTTTTATTTATTCATATTCATAAATTCTTTTAATCATTTGACTATACTGTATGAAAGTAAATATGAGCACCTGCAGAAGAAGTTGATAACCTTGACGTATCTGGACAGGACAATGGATGGGTTTCATCACTGGGACGCTGGGAGTCGATCGTTGAATTTGTGCCTTGTGGTTAGGTGTATAAATATTTGTTGGTCAAAACTCGTTGACGTTAGGTGGTTCATTCATCATGTTCAGTTCCCGATCAAATTGATTAGATACGTTCATAGAGTTCAATCAAATTTATCAAACCCATCCATCAAATTGATCGTCAAGGCGTAGTCTTATCTTTGAAAAAATAAATGAAATTGTCAACTTCGAAAGGGTTGAATCTTAATTCTAGTATTTAAAACAACTAAATCTTTTTTTTTTCTTTGCAACACCTTATTCCTTTCGGTCATTTTTATTTTATAAGATGAACTTGCACGTGTGTTGATCCGTAACATGTAATCAATTTTCAAAGGAAATTTAAACATTTGCTTGCAATAATAGTTAGTCACTTAGTCAATAAAGGATTATGAGTGATTTTGAGAATAATCGACCAATACATTTTTTTGTGCTTGTGTGTCTTCCACATTTAGAAATTAGAATGATAAATTGATAGAGATTCTAATATGACTGCATACAGAAAAGAGTAAGGAACAACTTGTATTTAACTGAATTTCTGTGGCATTCCCTATTGCTTGTAGCATATTTTGATGTAAATTTAGCTTGTCTCAAACGGTTAACAATGTCAATTAGCTAAACGTTTTTAGTGTTGTATTGTGAAAAAAAAAAAACTATAATTTGCCAAGTCAAAAAAAGGCCGACATGAGAGTGATTCTTACGAGGGAAGTTACTTGTGTTCCTATGACGAGTTAGGGTCAATTGTTCCCCCACACCAAATCCATCTATACATCATTAATGCAAACACACTTGCGTATGATATGATGCCTTACGTCGATTAATAGAAAAGAACAATTGTTAATCCTCTTTCCTTAAAATGTATACAATACATTTTGCCAGGTCTACAGAAAATAATTGACTTTTTCTTATGACGTTTGAAAACTTTTCAGGGTGAATTAATATTACAACCTTCATAAATAAATTCACGAAGCAATTTTTGCAATAGACTAAAACAAACAAACTATTATATCTATTTAAGTATCATTTTTATAAATACCAACACTCCTAAAAAATGGATATAGATTTTCTTGATAAGACATATGTTTCAACTCTTTGGAATCTATTGACTCGCACTCAGAAATATAGTACCATCCTATCAAACGTTTTCGAACCATTAGTTTACTTATTCATATTTTAAAAAAAAAATTGAATTATGATCCATATATAGACTATCATTGACCAGATTATTATAAGTTTGATGGTTTCTACTTTCGAATTTAATTCAGTAATGATTGCAAAATTACTATATTAAGTTACAAGAGTCCAATAAATCTGATACATGCATATAGTTGATCAAAATTTGGTATCAAGACCAGGATTTTGACTAGTTCCCTCATTCTTAGTACTAATGGATCCTCGAAATATTTCACTTGACCGTAATAATTTTAAAATCAAGAAATGACACCGACGTCGTATTCAATGGACGGCAGCACAAAATATAGTTCACCAGCACCATTTAAAGTATAAAATTTCACGTGATCGATCACCGAGTCCGAGTCCAACCTTCTCCTATTCAAATGTACACAAATCTCGTTATGGCAATTTAATAAAAGCCAAAGAAAATGATAGAGAGACGAATGGGTTAATTTGGGCACCGACGTGAATTTGACTAAATTACGAGAGAGAGAGAGGTAGAGAGAGACTTGGTCACGAAGGTGTTAATTAGCATGCAAGAGAGAGAAATAATCTTCGTTGACCATTGACCAAAAAAACTTAGTCATATATAAAAATCCAAACCAACCGCCCACTATTATATCCCTATTCACAAGTTCTTTGCTTTCCTCAGACGTAAACAACAAGAAATTATAAAAAAGCAACACACCAAGAACAATATTTATAAGAACCCTATTTTATTTTATTTTCGTATATGCAACTCTCTAGGAATCCGATCAAACAAACGAGAAACGAAGAGAAGGAGAAACACACCGACGATTTCAAGATGAAGAGATCTGTAATCATGGCTCCGGAATCTCCCGTGTTCTTCCCACCTCCGCTTGTTTTCTCTCCGACGTCGGTTAAAACGCCGTCGTCTTCTCCTCGTTCAACACCACCGAAGCTTACAATGGTTGCTTGTTCTCCAAGGAAGCCTAGGGAGACTACGACCAATACTAATCCGGGTTCGGATCTTGAAACAGTGTTGAAAAGGAAACGTCCACCGATGCTTGACTTAACCGCGGCTCCTGCGGTTGTGTCATGGTGCAGTACGACGAGAGAGATCACGCCGGAGAGAGGGGTGGAGGTTGTTGAAGCAGAGGAAGATGGATACTTCTCTGTATATTGTAAGAGAGGGAAACGCGGACCAATGGAAGACCGGTATGTCGCGGAGGTTGATCAAGACGACGACGGAGCTCATAAAAACGCTTTCTTTGGGGTGTTTGATGGTCACGGTGGATCCAAGGCGGCGGAGTTCGCGGTGATGAATCTCCGGAACAATATCGAGGTGGCAGCGAGATCAGGTTCCTCTATGGAAAAAGCGATAAGGGAAGGTTACATCAAAACGGATGAGGATTTCTTGAAAGAAGGTTCGAGAGGAGGGACGTGTTGTGTAACCGCTCTGATATCAAAAGGCGAGCTCGCGGTTTCGAATGCAGGAGACTGTCGGGCTGTTATGAGTCGTGGTGGAACCGCTGAAGCTCTCACTTGCGATCACAATCCTTCTCAAGCAAATGAGCTCAAACGGATTGAAGCACTGGTGAGTTTTATCTTTATATATGCATTTGATTTTGGTTAGTAGCATTGCATAATTGTGGAACTGCATTAAGAATATTATTTTTTCATTAAATTATTGGAATCACCAAATGTATATATGAATGGAAAACGCAATTCCACAAAAAATTCGGTTGATATATATTTGTAAATTTGAGAATCATTCTACCATGCATTTTGCGTTCAAATTATGTTTTAGTGCGGTTTGGTTTATTTTGTGTTTGATTGGGTCTGGTTTACTTACTTACTTGTGTGTGTATAGGGTGGTTATGTTGACTGCTGCAATGGCGTTTGGAGAATTCAAGGGACACTAGCAGTCTCACGAGGAATTGGAGACCGGTATCTCAAGGAGTGGGTAATAGCCGAACCGGAAACCAGAACATTACGGATTAAACCGGAGTTTGAGTTCTTGATCTTAGCATCTGACGGCCTGTGGGACAAGGTAAGCATAACAAGAAATGAATGTTTATAAAGTTGATTATCTCTTTTTGGTCTATGAACTGAGTGTCAAAACGTTTTTTTTGTTTGTTTCTGGAACGTTATAGGTAACGAACCAAGAGGCGGTCGATGTGGTTCGATCATACTTCGTAGGCGTAGAGAATCCAAATACACTTTTGGCGTGCAAGAAACTAGCCGAACTATCATCTAAGAGAGGCTCTTTGGATGATATAAGTGTAATCATAATTCAGCTACAACCTTTTCTTCCATAATTCATTAACATATACTAGTAGCATTTAGCTAAACTTAATTAATTTCATAATCATATTTTAAAATTTTGATAATTTTGTTCAGTATTTTTGTAAATAAAGGTTTCAAACATAATTAATTTAGTATTAATACTCTAGAACTACAACCTGTCATATACAATCCTTTATTTTGGGTTCTCTGCATTCAAAAACTACAAAGTTGTTAGGAGACGTAATTAGCCTAATCAACTTTTTGTCTTCTTCAGAGCAACCAATGAAGACAACCATATTTGACAAACAAACATATGCATAACCATTATACACAGCATCTATGTCGTTGCTCATCTTACACACAGTTACCCACCTACCTTCCATAAATCAAACATCAACCATGATAATGTCATGATAACCAACCATACCTGAATTTTTGATTCACTGCACACATGAAATTCTCACATCTCAGCATCATCAAACAAACCACGATAGCAAATCAAATCACATGCTATCAAGTGATATTTGAGCTCTTGTATTGCTTCTTCAAGCGTCTTAACAGTCCGAACCCCCTTAATTCTTTCGCTGATCTTTGCTGCTTCACCAAATGGAGGTAATGGATATAGTTTAGAGCAATCAAAGTCACTTCTTAACTGCTCAAACCATAACGACGTCATTTTTAGCTAAATTTAATTAATTTCATAATTAAGTCTTAAGATTTTGATCATTTTGATAATTTTGTTCAATATTTAGCTAAATTTAATCAATTGCATATTAGGTCTTAAGATTTTGATATTTTTGATAATTTTGTTCAGTATTTTTGTAAATAAATGTTTCAAACATAATTAATTTAGTATTAATGCTCTTAGACGTAATTAATTTAGTATTAATGCTCTTGGAACCTAACCTTTTGTAATGTTTTCAGTGTTGTTTGTGTTTAATGTTAAAAAAAAAACACAAATAGACAATCAACATAAGTAACAAAATAAATTGTGAATCATGAGTATGAGAGATATATTTTCTAATGATCATATAAGATGAAATACCTTAAAACTCATAAAGCTTTTTGTAGAGATTCATTAACACATATTATTAGCTGAATTTGATTAATTTCATTAGGTCTACATTTATTAATAAATTTTGTTCGGTATTTTACATGTAAATAAAGGTTTTGGACATAATTATTGTTATTTAGGATATCAAGCTCCAAAAAATTTGGCATACGATTTGGTTCCGATAATATGAAGTTGAACCATTTAACCATTTTGACATTGTAAGACAAATTAATATATCCATTCCATGATTATCATCACTTAGTGTACAATTTGTACTAAGTGACACAAATGAGAAAGCTAGTAAAAATTTTTTAATGGTATTTCACAAATGAAAAGATCATATTATAATTGTGGTTGAATTACTTTTCTTTTTTTAATCGATATTCAAACTTAATTGTAATAGCAAATCTAATACTGTTTTATCTAATTGTAATACCATATTAGCAGTATAATGATTTTTTTTTGTGTTTTTTACATCATATCAGACTACATACAATTCTACAATGAAATCTCCAATAAATAGCATTATCATCAACAAAAATTGCAATGTATGAAAATACTTTAATTTTGGCATATTGCCATTAAAATTTGATCAACCATTTAGACCAAGAAATTTTCACATTTACTATTTATTAAATTATAGTAATAGTCTCTTAGAAATACTGTTTAGATTATTGAAATATATTTTTTCCTAAGATTATTTAAATATTGATCATATATTTTATTTTTATTAATCAATTGTAATTTTTGAAAAAATATATATACATTATCCTTTTGTTGAATGTGAAAATTTGAGCCATAAATAAAAGGTTTAGTGAGAAGGCGTCCGTCCGACTCAAACTTCTGTCGTTTAGTCGTGTGTTTCAGACTAAACCCTAAGAATGGCGGACGGTGACGGCGCCACCACCACCACCGTCGCTCTAAGAAGCCCTCCTAGTCACAACCATTGCGATTTAATCAAAGAGGATGTAGTAGACTCAATCAGCTCTCTCCCTGATGAGATCCTCCAACATATCCTCTCTTTTATTCCGACCAGATTCGCCATCAGAACCACAGTCTTGTCCAGACGTTGGAGGCACGTATGGTCCAATACACCTTGTCTCTCCTTCGATAGACATAACCTGAACGCTGATTCGATCAACAAAACCCTAGATTGCTACACGTCTCAAAGGATGATGAGCTTTATGCTCTGTACCAGCGTGTTCGACAATCTTGCTTGCATTGAGAGATGGATAGAGTTTGCCGTGTCCAGGAAGGTACAGGATCTGTCGCTAAAAATCACTCCTGGTATCTTTTACACGTCTTACAAGATTCCTGATTCCTTCTACACCAACTCTTCTGTGAAACAACTCAGCGTTGAGTTAAGTTTGGATATTTTGATTCCGAGATGCCCCGTTTCTTGGACATCACTCCAGAGCCTTTCATTGAATTCTCGTAACCTCTCTGATGAATCCGTTGCTAACATTTTATCCGGTTGTCCGGTTCTGGAATCGTTAATGTTGTCTTTCTGCCATGAACTGAGAGTTCTTGACCTCAGCAAATCGTTGCGTCTGAAAACATTGGATGTATATCGCAATAGTTCTGGTGCAGGGCCAACTCAGATTGTGGCACCACATATCCATGCTCTCGCTCTCAAGTTGACGAATGCGTTGCCGTGTACTTTAGTTGATGTCTCGTCTTTAAAAGAAGCGAAGTTAGAAATCAGCTTTGGTAAAGGTGAAAACCTCAATGTTGGGGCTCTTCAGTCTACGACTCTAGAGATGTTAGAGAAGTTGCAGGATGTAGAGAAGCGTATTCTTAGGGAAAACTTTCTTAAGGTTTGTTTTGAATGAAAACAACATATTTAGTTAATACTTATCATTAGGCTTTAGTTTTCAAATAAGTCTATTGTTGTCTGCACGCTAGATAGATGTGTGAGCCAGCTTCATTGTTATTGGTATTCACTACTTTTGTCTTTGCGTTTTGTTAGATTCTATCTCGTGCAGAGCTCCGAGATGTTCCTTTCCCCAAGTTCGTGGTCAAAGATTTGATACTCGTGACAAGGAGGATTTCTTACTATGTAATTCCTGGTATAGTGAGGTTGCTACAAAACTCTCCCAACTTAAAGAAGCTAACAGTACACACAATGAATATTCGCAGCAGCATACCGGTATGTTCGCCATTAACCTCTTTTATTTCCCCTTCACCATTCAAAACTATATTGCCTAGTTTGAATAATCCGAGATATTGACAATATGTACAGGAGAGCTTCCTTGACAAATATTGGGAAGGATTGAATGTGGATCAACGCTTGAGCTTGGAAGCAAGGGTCTTTAAAAATATTTTCCATAGGAATGTAAAGCCAAATGATGTGGCTAAGTTTATGGAGCTTATGCTTAAAACCACAAAGACAGTAGAGAAGATGGTCGTAAGATTGGAACGTTACCTTGAAGAAAGAGATTTTGAAGAATTGCTTCCGATGGTTCCAATGCTTTTCCACCACAACAATGTCTCCATCGTTCTTAGCTCAACCAAACCGAACCGAAGGGTTGTCTTCAATCTTATTGGACCTTGTAATTTGAGTCTCATATAATTGCTAGGTGAACTGGAATTGTCTAAACATATGAGCGACTAGTCCAGAATAAGTTCATGGACTTCATTAAAAGTCGTACCTCTTTACATTGTCTAATGCATTTACATATATGATATATCTCTCGAATGAATTCTACTCTTTCTGCTTTCTAACCAAAATGGAAATAAAGCGTGGGCAACTAGGCCAAGACCCAAGAGAGAGTACAAGTATTAGTATCGTAATTAGTTAACCAGAAAAATTAGCATTATAGTCGGCGAAATTAAGGAGGAGAAACGTATTGGGTTTGTAATGTTTAATTTGGGCTTTTAGAACCCAATAATATTTGTAAAGAGGATACTTGTAAGTTACTCTTTAACGCCTAGGTTTAGGGAATAAAATTGAAAATTAAAATTATGAGTTCATAACTTACGATGGCTGACAACGTCGGAAAAGGAGACAGCGCCACCACTTCCTCTGTACGATGCCCTAGACGACATTATTTCGCTCACCGCCGCCGCAAAATTAAACGAGGAAGAGATCCAAGGAAAGATATAGACTTAATCAGCTCTTTGCCTGATGAGATCCTCCAAGTCATCCTCTCCTTCATCTCGACCAAGTTGGCAATCACAACTTCCGTCTTGTCCAGAAGATGGAGACATATATGGTGCAACACACCTTCCCTCTCCTTCTCCGATAACTGTAATCTGGACCCTAGTTCCGTAGACAAAATCCTATCTCGCTACACGGCTCGCAAGATGATGAGCTTTAAGCTCTGTATCCGAAGCTTAGACTATCATTACTTGTGCAGTTGGGTCAAGTTTGCCATGTACCGAAACGTGGAGAATCTGTGGTTGGAGCACCGTCTTTGTGATATGCCTGATTTCTTTTATAACAATTCCTCTGTCAAGCAACTTTACGTTAAGTCAAAACATGCTTGTATCAATCCAAGATGCTCTGTGTCTTGGACATCTTTGAAGATCCTGACATTGTATGCTTGCAACCTTAAGGATAAATCCTTTGCTAAGATTATCTCTGGTTCTCCCCTTCTCGAAACCTTAAGGTTGTATCACTGCGATGAACTCCATCATCTTGATCTCAGCAAATCACCGCGTCTGAAAACATTAGAAATAGATAGCAAGGATTGGCTTAAGGGGACAAGGATTGACGCACCACATCTCCAGTATCTCAGATTAAGATTAACAAACTCTATGTTTCCATATACATTAGTTGATGTCTCGTCTTTAACAGAAGCTGAAATAGATACTGATGCGTCGTCAGACCCAATTAAAATAGTTGATCATTGTCTTCAAACCCTAGAGAAGTTGCAGAATGTGGAGAAGCTTACTTTTGGGGAAAGATTTCTTGAGGTATGTTTTCGTGTTTTCAAGTGTGTCATAAGGATGGATTTTATATTGCCTCCAACTTACGTAACAAGTTGGTTGCATACTCTCCACTTTTATCACATGGATGGCTTTAAGTTATTTAAGTCTATATATATGTTGTTTGTATTCTCTATAAATGTTGTCTTGATGTGATGTGCTTTATCCACATTTTTTTCTTGAGATGTGAGTTTTGATATCCAATATCTCTGTCTTTTGCTTTTTGGTAGATTTTATCTCGAGCCGAGCTCCTTGGTTATCCGTCCCCGAAGTTGAAGGCTAAAGTTTTGACGCTTAAGACAACAATCTCTCAATATGTTATTTCTGGTATAGTAAGATTGCTACAGCACTCACCTGAATTAAAGAAGCTAACCCTACGCACAATGGATTGTGACGCCATACAGGTATTCTTTTGCCGAGTTTTAATAATCCAAAAACCATATTAATATCCTCCTCACTCACTTTGAGATTGTAGAAATCTGAGATATGGATAAATCAATTTGTATATAATGAAATCTTTTATGGTGTATATAGGGGTATGCTGACAACTACTTAGATTCGTATACTTGGATTCCGTATCGATGCTCGGAATCGTTGGTCTTTGGAGACATTAAGTCTAGAGATGTAGAGACAAAGCATGTGGCTTTGTTCATGGAACTTGTGCTTAAAACCACAAAGACACTAGAGAAGATGGTGGTAAGGTTGGGACCTTATCGTAGCGAAAGAGGTATTAAAGAGTTGCGTCAGAAGGTTCCAATGCTTTCCCACGACAAAGACGTCTCAATTGTGCTCATCGCAACCAAAAGATGGATTAGAGAGTCGTCTAAGTGGTGATTTTAGTATATTACGTACAAAAGCCGAATCAGAGAGACTAATTAAGTGAACATTTTACATAAAACTAACATGTTTAATATTACTATAGATGAAAAAATTCCTTTAATCTCTAGGATTATATGTTGGAAATAATCATATGACGCGACATTGTTGAATTTGAACATTTAAGACTGTTTTTGGTAAACCTCAACGTAAGCTAAATCATCCCTTGCATGAATTTTAGTATATTTTGTTGTTCTTCTGTGTCGGATCGGATATCCGTAAAAAATTACTCGAAATCTCAAGACAAGAAAGAAAGTAACTCAAATTAATCAATTTTGATTTGCATTTTGATCGACTTCTTCGGAACAGGTTCCGGAAATATTATTTCTAGTGCTATACATATATTAACTTAGTCACACATCTTGACATTGTAGAAGATTAATAGTTTATCATCATCTCATCCTAATTTTCAGATGGATCTTGCCATTCCGAACGCGAACGCTTAAAACGCGAAAAGGGAAATATATCAAACGGGGAAAGGGAACGGGACAAGCGCCCATTGGGACGTGAGTAGCCCAACGAGGGTTGCAATAGCGTTTCATCATGTCTTCTTTCCTTCTTGAAAGGGGTCAGAGCATCAAGGAGGATCAAGTTTCCTGTACGCTCACCTGATGAGTCTTCTAACTATAGCTCTTCGTTCAACATGCTCTCTAATCCCCCAAATGCCCAAGCGAAAAGTTATGTAGAAAGTTGCGCTTTTGGCGGCGTTGAGTCTCTCACTCTGCGGCTCCACGTCTTCATTACTAGCTTCTACCGCCACTTTCACAATCTTCAACTTGGACAAGTCGCTGTCTCTGAGCAACCTATCCTTTGAACAAAGTAAAAGTTCCACATATAGGCGAATCCAGTCAGTGTCTAGCAACTCTGATTCCTCCATCTGCAAAAGCAATAGAAACATATCATCAATCACACTACAAAATTATTTGAGCATGCGAAAAACCTAATATAAATTTCAAAGGTGATGAGATGTTGTTGTATCGTTAAGGTTCTTACTATGTGAAATCGGTTTGTATCATTGAAAGCATCCTCTGAAGGCCACGCAGACAATCCATCGTCATCGTGTAAATCATGAAGCACTCTGTCGGCTCTCAGGTCATCTTGAAGCGGGAGCGGCTCCATGGTCCCTAAGAAAAAAAAAATTATTAAATAGCAAGTGAGATTTTATAATCAACAACAACAGAAAAAAATAAAATTAAAAATTTGAAGAAAAAAGCACAACAAGTCATACCTTTAGGTCTAGCAACAGAGACAGTCAAATTTAAACGGTGAAGCCAATTTTCGTCAACTTTAACTTGGAAGGTTAGTACGGAGCCGCTAGCTGGATCAGAAGCCACCAAAGTAATGTAGTAAGAGGACAAGGCGTTCATCAACTTGTTGTATTTGATTAGGTGATCGAGATGAAAGTTTGTCCCCTTCAAGATATTATAACGATGAAGCCCGCGTAGAGTGCCGTCTCAATATTTTTTTGGACCCTAGGTGAACCAAAAATTTTGGACCCTTTTCACACTAAATTTTTTTTTTTTTTTGTCCCCTTGGTTAGAAGGAAATTTTCTGAATTTTGGGTTGGTCCCTTGGCCTTTGCCCCTCTCGCCAGTAGAGGTCGACACGATATTCATGCTGAAACATACTTCCTTCACACTTGACGACCTTCAGTCCAAGGGTCCCGTGTGGTGCATAGATACCCTCGACATCGAACCCCTAAATAAGACCCATCAGCGAATAATAAATCAGTTACATAGTAATTATAACAGACCCTAGAAGCAACCGAAGAGTGTGAGATTAGATCTAGGGTATAGTACCATAGTCATCAGCTCCGACATCAACCTAGCTCTATGAACAATAAGAAGATGAAATCAAAAATTACCTCGGATTCATCCACTTGACGCCAGTACTCCATCCCCCCCACGGAGAAACGCATCCGCTTCTTCAATCCAAGATGATGAGGACGTCATGTTTTTTTTTTCTCTTTCTTGCCGCGGTTGTTTTGGGGGAATGCTTTTTTCTTTATCGACATATATATCCCATCCCAAGAATTTATTTGTGGGCTTCAGTTGGGCCTTCTAAACCCAAAATATATTAATAATATTGTTGCAACTCTTTTTGAATAAATTGTAAAACTACCAAATATTGGATCTTAGCAACAATACTCAAAATTGTACAAAATTATCAAGAAATAGTACAAAATTGTTGAGGTTACTGCTCAACCGGTCGAGTCTTTTCTACAAATTTCCATTTATTTTCTATGTTCATGCTTGCCACTTTGGTCAGCCATTGTTATTGGACAGTCAAGGTTTGCGGTTAGATTAGTTTTTGTGTGATTTCTATAACGCATTAAACCGTTTAGAAAAAACGAAATTGCACAATTGTGAGAGAAGCTTTCTAGGAAACAATTGTGATGTTCTTCTTTATTTTTTTAATAACATTGAAATATGACAGTAATATTTAAAATTATATTGAAATATGACAGTAATATTTAAAATTATATTGAAATATGACAGTAATATTTAAAATTATTTCAACGCCTGTACACCACAATTTAACATAAAATTTAGTCGCAAATAGTACATATATATCGAAGAATTTGTGTCTTCTTCTAAATAAATTAAATTACTAACTCAACATGTTGTTATACTAAATAAAGCTGCTATATCAATTAAGAGAATTTCTTTTCTTTATTTTCTATATAATTGAATGGCAATATGTTACTTAAAATATTTTCCACGTTAGTTACACTGTAGATAGCTAATGAAAAGATTAAAATCATATATCTTAGAATATAAAAAAACCAACAATAATTAAATCGACAAATAATATTTATATCATTAGCAACTATGCAATATGTCTTAGGGATCCGGAAAAAAACCAAACAAGTTCATCGGGGACTCCTGAATGTATCAACTCCGAATAGTTCCTTTTATGCATCAACACATACCAACTATCTTTTCTCGTCTACGATATTTTAATATATATATATATATTAACTATATATAAAATATACATGCAATTAATAATTTATGTTTTGAAAAAATATTTTAAAAATATTTATGAAATTCTTATGAATTGTACAAAACACCCTCGATACTTAAAAATATTCAATGCAAATTAAAATTTGTAGTATATTTGTGAACTAATTAAAATTAATTTTATACTTTGTTCTTGAAAATAATGTTTTGTAATAAAAACAACTTCAGTATATACCACTATTTTTTCTTAATTAGCATAACCGTTTGTCTTAAAATAATAGATGAATCTGATATAAGTGTTGTGGATAAATTTCTATATTTAAATTATAGAATATTTTATTAATAATAAAAATGCAACTAAATTGATGATATTTTGTAGATGAATTGATGATATATGAATTATATATATATATATATATATACAATTCATATAAAAATTTTATCACATATAATTTGTATATGAATTGATGATATATATATATATATATATATATTTAATATGTGAAGGTTTATGATTTCATTTGACATAAAATTTGTTTTTGTTTTTCCTCAAATAGAACTTATATTAATTCGAGATTGGTCAATACATACATAGCTGTTCTAGAAGCCAAGGTGGCTGAGTTACATAATCAGAACAAAAATCGTATTAGTACAATCAAATTTTGCTAAACTATGAGCCATACCATTACATTGTCTAATGCATTTACTTATAACCAAAATGGAAAATAAAATGTGGGCAACTAAGGCAAAAGAGAGTAAAAGTATTGTATTATCGTGACCAGTTAAATTAACTTAAATTTCAGAACATAAATCAGCAATTTAAATTGATTTTAACACTATAATTAAAAAATAGCCCAAAGTTTAGCAGTATGGTCTACGATATTACGGAGATGTAAGTATTGGTATTTGTAATGTTTAATGTGGGCTTTTGGAACCCATTAATAATTTGGGGATACTTGTAAGTTACTCAAACGCCTAGGTTAGGGGTTAAAAATTGCAAATTATCAGTTGATAACCTACGATGGCTGACAACATGGGAAGCGGAGACAGCGCCACCGCCTCCTCTGTAAGCGTACTCCCTAGCCATTATGTCGCTCACCGTCGCCGAGAAATCAAACGAGCAAGATTTCGACTCAATCAGCTCTTTGCCTGATGAGATCCTCCAAGTTATCCTCTCCTTCATCCCGACCAAATTCGCAATCAGAACTTCAGTCTTGTCCAGAAGATGGAGACATGTATGGTGCGACACACCTTCCCTCTCTTTCGTCAAGGGCTGTTGTTCGGATCGTGATTCCATAGGCAAAACCCTAGCTCGCTACACGGCTCGCAAGATGATTAGGTTTCAGCTCTGTGCCATAGATTCCGAATATTTTCCTGACGTTTACAGTTGGATCGAGTTTGCCATATCTCGAAACGTGGAGAATCTGTGGGTGGAACACTATCTTTCTGATATCCCTGATTCCTTCTACACCAATTCCTCTGTCAAGCAACTTTACCTTAAGTCGTCAGGCTATGGTAATTTGGATCCCGAATGCTCCGTGTCTTGGACATCTTTGAAGATCCTGACATTGCATACTTGCAATCTTTTCAATGAATCCTTTGCTAAGATTCTATCTGGTTCTCCAAATCTCGAAACCTTAAGGTTGTATGTCTGCGATATCCTTTATGTTCTTGATCTCAGCAATTCACCGCGTCTCAAAACATTGGAAATAGAAAGCGAACACTGGCTTCAGAGGGCAAAGATTGTGGCACCACATATCCATTCCCTCAAACTGAGGTTCACAATCTCTAGTTTTGCATATAGCCTAGTTGATGTCTCGTCTTTAACCGAAGCTGAACTAGACATCGACTCTGGCTCACTTGAACACTCAAACGTTTATTATATTGAAACCATTGTGCTAAAGATGCTAGAGAAGTTGCAGAATGTGGAGAAGCTTACTTTTTGTGGAAACTTTCTTAAGGTATATATGTTTTCGTGTATTCAATTGTGTCATATGGATTATGGATTTTATATTGCCTCCAACTTACTTTACCAAAGTAGAATGAGTTGGTTGCACTGTCCACTTTCATCTTTTGATGTCCTTCATCCCCAATTTTTTTTTGTTAGGCTTTAACTCTTGCCGATCGCCATTGTTATTCTTTTCCGAAGTTGAAGGTTAAAGATTTGACGCTTAAGACAACCATCTCTGATTATGGTACTTCTGACGATGTTACTTCTGCTATTGTAAGAGTGCTACAACACTCACCTGAATTAAAGAAGCTAACCCTACGCACAATGGAATGTGACCCCATCATAGAGGTATTTCATTTTTTTTCATAAAATCTATTTAACCATGTCATTCTCACTTTGAGATTATGGATAATCTTTTTGCATATGATGAAATCTTTTTTTTTTTTTTTTGGTTGCATGCATATAGTTGTTTGGTTTGGATCCGGATAAATTAAGCCCGGAAGAGAGGGTCCTTTTAGAAGACTATTACTCTAGAGAGGTAGAGACAAAGCATGTGGCTTCGTTCATGGAACTTGTGCTTAAAACCACCAAGACAGTTGAGAAGATGGTTGTAAGGTTGGGACCTTACCGTTACACAAGACGTTTTAGAAACTTGCGTCAGATGGTTCCAATGCTTTCCCACGACAACGACGTCTCAATTGTGCTCATCGCAACCAAAAGATGGATTAGAGTGTCTAGGTGGTCAAAACCCAACATTGAATATCTTACATCAAATCTCATGTAGTTGAAAAACTTTCTTCTTAAATTGAATATACATTGTTGAATTTGAATATTTTCTTCGAATTTGTAACTACGAACTTTGTCACAGCGAATTAGCCCTCGGCATATTACCCGGACCCGAAACCCGAACCCGACCCGAAGTGGATGGTTCGGTTCGGGTTCGGGTATTGTATAAAACCCTATCGGGTTTAATACCCGAATGTCCACCCGAACTAACCCGAATTAAATGTAAAAATATGTATTTTAGGGAATTTGAACCCACAACCTTGAACATTTACAGGTACATCATTAACTATTTTGCCACTTCAGTTTCTCTATCTAAAAAAGAAATGTTAAATATTTATATATATACAAGTTTTCTAAAATTTATAAAAAAATAAAATTTAGTTTTTTTTTTTTTTTTTTGTTCATGGTTCGATTGAGTTTGGGTATACCCGAATAACCTGAACCCGAACAGGTATTACCCGAACCCGAACCCGAAAGTATAGAAAACCCGAACGGGTTCAATATGTCTAAACCCGAAAACTCGAAAACTCGAAAACCCGAATCCGATCGGGTTCGGGAACCCGAATGCCCAGGGCTACAGCGAATACATAATCTTTAACTAATCAAAAGATAAGGGGAACAAATGTAATTTAAAAATAGTTAGGGGTGTTTTCTACAATATTCAGAAACACAATTAAACAAAACTTTTTCGGAATTGCGACTTTTTTTTTCTTTTTGTGCTCAGCGATCTGCTTCCATGGCGATCTGCTTCATTCTCTATACACTTCTCACGATCTTCTTCGCCGTATCTCTAAGTTTATCTCTTTCCGTCATCAATGCAAGAATGAGGAGGAAACGTGCGGTGGGATTCTTCCATCCGTACACGAACGACGGCGGCGGCGGCGAGAGAGTGCTCTGGTGTGCAGTCAAAGCCATCCAAGAGGAGACTCCCGATCTTGACTGCGTCATCTTCACCGGAGATCACGACTCTTCTTCTGATAGCTTAGCTCGCCGCGCCGTTGATCGATTCGGTGTTCACCTTCAAACTCCTCCTAAGGTCCCATTACTCCTAAAGTTTAAACCTTTAATAATTCAACACTCCTAAAGTTTAAACCTTTAATAATTCGTAACTCCTAAAGTTTAAATCTTTAATTCAATTTGAATTGGTTTTGATGACACAGAACCTCTTAAGATTTGAGGGCAAGTTTGAATTTTGCATTGTTTGGATTAGTTTTGATGCAATTTTTTATTTTGGGTTTTGTTGTTTTGATGTTGTTGTGGCACAGGTGATTCATCTAAGCAAAAGGAAATGGATTGAAGAGAGGACTTACCCACGTTTCACAATGATAGGTCAGAGTCTTGGTTCGGTTTACTTAGCGTGGGAAGCTTTACGCAAGTTCACTCCTTTGTATTTCCTTGACACTAGTGGATATGCTTTTACATATCCTCTTGCTCGGATCTTTGGTTGCAAAGTTGTTTGCTATACTCATTATCCAACTATTAGTTTGGATATGATTTCTCGTGTTCGTCAGAGGAACTCTATGTATAACAATGATGCATCCATTGCTAAGAGGTGGTTTTGGTTCTCTCTCTTTGCTTATTTGGTGTTTTTTTCTTTGCTTAGTGTAAGTCCTGTTGGCTAATGATATAATGTTGTCTTTTTGTTTTGTGTAGCAATTGGTTATCTACTGGCAAATTAGTTTATTACAAAGCCTTTAGCTGGTTGTATGGGATGGTTGGCTCGTGTACTCATCTAGCTATGGTCAACTCTTCGTGGACAAAGTCCCATATCGAAGTGCTTTGGAGAATTCCAGAACGGATTACACGGGTCTACCCACCCTGTGATACTTCTGGACTTCAGGTGATAGCCTTTAGTCAGCTTGAATCTTATGATTTTTATCTGTCTTCTGGTTATATCTCACTCAGTGTTTGCTGACATCTTGGGTTTATTGCAGGTGTTTCCTCTTGAACGATCATCTGATCCTCCTAAAATCATATCCGTTGCTCAATTTCGTCCTGAGAAGGTAAGGGATCCAGTATTTGACTTATACATGTAGGGTTCTGTTGTTTTGATGGTTCACATTCCAAAGCTCGAAAGAGTGGTCCAGCTTACTCAATTATAGTCTTGTACCAGGCACATATGCTTCAGCTTGAGGCCTTTGCACTAGCCTTGGAGAAATTAGATGCAGACGTCCCTCGACCTAAGCTCCAATTTGTGGGAAGTTGTAGAAACAGTTCAGATGAAGAGCGTCTGCAGAAACTGAAAGACAGAGCAGTTGAACTAAAAGTGGATGAAGACGTGGAATTCTATAAAAATGCCATGTACAGGTATTTTGCTCAAAGCTCTTTACGGCATTCTCTATTTCTAAACTTAGTGGTCTTGCAATACTCATAGCTTCCATGATTCTTAGTTGTTGGCTTCTGGTTGCAGTGAACTAGTGGAACTACTAGGAAATGCAGTTGCAGGAATGCATGGGATGATAGATGAACACTTTGGTATTAGCGTTGTTGAGTACATGGCTGCTGGTGCGATCCCAATAGGTAAGACTTAAAAAGGCTTGTATATGTGATTTTATCTCACAAAATTCAGTTACTCTCGCAGTTTCTTATAATGGCTCCCTCTGTTTTGTTAATTTTGGTGCAGCTCACAACTCAGCTGGACCTAAAATGGACATTGTGTTGGAAGAAGACGGACAAAGAACCGGGTTTCTTGCTGAGACTGTGGAGGAATACGCCGAAGCGATCCTTGAGGTTGTGAAGATGAAAGAAACAGAGAGGCTTAAGATGGCTGAATCTGCTAGAAAACGAGCGACAAGGTTCTCTGAACAACGGTTTTGCGAGGACTTCAAAACTGCAATTCGACCCATTTTCCACGGTGCTAAATGACAATCTTAAAACCTTCAAAATCTGCTTATACTAGCTTTTAAAACTCACAAGACAAGCTAGGTTATACCTTTGATCCTCTCCTTATAGTTTTTGTTTCTGATTAAAACTTTGACGTAGAAGTTGTGATTTGTGACATGTAAAAACTTTGCTTTTTCTTTAGTACACACATTCAGAAAACACCTCTTTCACCTTTTGTCAGTAGTTAGTAGTCTTGAGATACTTTGGTGAGTAAGAAGATAAATTGCACTTTTTGAGATTGGTATCAAACATTATTAATCATGACTAGCCATTACATATGTTTTAAAATAGCAACAAGATTCGACTCATATAATTTGTAGATTAATAAAAATAAAATAAAAACATTGTTTTGTAAACAACTAGAATGTATTTCCCTTTCAGATTTTTTACTTTCTTAACGGTTCAAATACTATCAATTTGATTGATAAAATTCAACCCACATTATTACTAGAGTGTTATTAGTGGGTTGATAAGAAGTACAATGTCAATGGTTTGATATACTCGAATCTTTTGAAATCTTGAGAATTATTTTAGTCCAATGTGTGGTATGAAACTTTTGATTTGAAGTGTTGTTACTTTTGGCCCTACATATCTTGATTTACGCAAATTTTATGGATATATGCAATTAAAAAACTTGAAAAACAAAAAATCGTTTTAGTTGCTATGCCTGTGGCAACCACATATATTTTGATCATTGAATAAAGGCCTCTCTCTTCCGCATGTGAGTATATGTGACAAGAAGCGCCACCAAAATCTAAGTTAAAGCTTGTTTTCTCTGTCGATTCACATAAAGTTTTTTTTTTTTTTTTTCGTTTTCAAATATAACTTAAACTCTCTCGTACAACATACACAAACATAGTGAAAAATTACGGTATGTAGGGGATTTTTTTTCTAAATCGTGTGAAAGAAATAGGGTATTGTATGTTAATTAAGCTCCCAAAAAACTGATGCAAACAGAAAAGATAAATCTCTTTTCAAACCTATAATAGTATTTAATTATTTGATTGATAAATTACAAATAGTATATTCACGTTCTTAAAACGTATAAAATAATGAACAAATGATATCCATCAGAATATTAGACTAAATTTGTTAACAAACTATCTTTGATTTGGTTTTCTGTCTCTCGTCGACCTCCATGTATTGTAGCCATTCATGATCTGTTTCATTTTATTTATATATAACGATTGACAACGAACAAACACAATGAAGTCTATATATATAGTAATTTCGAGATATTGACACAAAATATAAACCATACACTCGTATACCATGTTTCGAGTAGGCAAGTGAAGGCAAAAGTGGATATCGCGAAGGATGGCATTGAGAACGTGTAGAAAAAAATTGTGGATGTGACGGACAAATTATTATATGCTCCTATCCAAAAAAACCCTGGTGAGAAACTATAATCATGAGGAAAAAACATGTTGAGAAAATGATTGGAACATGAGAGATGTGACTGTGAGTGATGATATCATTACCATCGACCCGATCCGGTGAAATCTTTTTTTACTAATAGGAAAGTTAAAGGTAAAAGCATTTCCTTCCAATGATTGTTATTGACAATAATAATCGTTGTCAAATCCAAATTTACTACTATTTCATACTATATAGATTCAAATTATTATTTTTTCGACTTTATAACCAGTTGGTCTTTTTCCATATGATTAAAGTGGGTTCGATATACCTATTTGATTTGAACGACTTAACTTTCAAACTACAATTCCCTTTCTTAAATTAGATCTCGAAAACAACTTGTATGTTCACTTATCCACACACACACACAAAAATGAACTTGTATATACATTTATATGCAAACAAAATTCTTACATTGTTCGAACTGCTTTCCTCTTATTCCATACTATAGCTTTGTAAAGTTTGTGGACACAATTCAAAGACGATTGTGAGAATCAAATAGGAAATGGTAAACGGATACGGGAAGTCAAAGAATGCAGAATCCAAAAGTTTGAGTGAAGTCATTAAGTTTTTGACTATTGTACTTGCAAAAAAATTACTACATGAGAAACAAACAAAAAAATGAAAGTAGAGATCATTTATCGTATATTTTTTTGAAAAATACTCTCAAATACAATAGTAAGTTATTCTATACGACGACACACTTCTAAATTATTTACAGTTTTACTACCTCGTATTTTTTACAACCCCCACATATATGATGACCCTTAAGTTGTGAACGAAAATTCAACACAAAATTTGCGGCTCTGCACGTTTATGCAAACTTTAAAAATTCATATAGAGAAGAAAAAAAAAAAAGGAAACAAAAAAAGTCTACAAAGAGTATCACACCAATCACCATCAACCTTAAATTTCTCCTTCATTATTTAGATGCAACACCCAAAACTTCGACCTCTCTCTATCTCACACACTTCCTCAGTTTCAACTCTTCAGTTTCAGATTCTGCAACTAAAAAAAGAAAAAAAAAAAAGAGAGAGATATATTATTACATTCATTAAAGAAAGTAACAACAAGTAATAATAAAACAATTCTTTCTTTTATTGGTTTTTTCTAGTGACGATGGAGAATTCATACGACTCAGCCAAGTGGTCTGACTCAACAACTCCATATATGGTCTCATGGTCATTACAATCTGATTCCTCTGATTCTGATTGGAGCCGCTTTAATCTTGGCTTCTCTTCTTCTTCCTCCGGCTATTTCCCTGCCGATGATTGTGTCGGTGGGATCGATAAAGCTGAGTCACTTTCAAGAAGCCACCGTCTTGCTGAGAAAAGACGCCGTGACCGCATTAATTCTCACCTCACCGCTCTCCGCAAACTTGTCCCCAATTCAGACAAGGTAAATATACTCTGGTTCAGACTATTGAAATGTTTTCAGTTTAATCTGGTTCGGTTCTGTTACAGTTTTAAACATAATCAGATTGACATGACCGGTTTATTATCTGGCTTGGTTCAGAGTATCAATTTAAGTAAACCGGTTTTGACATGACTCTACAGTTGGACAAAGCAGCTCTGTTAGCAACAGTGATAGAGCAAGTGAAAGAACTCAAACAACAAGCAGCAGAATCACCAAACTTCCAAGATGTTCCAACAGAAGCAGATGAAGTGACCGTGCAGCCAGAAACCATCTCTGACTTCGAATCAAACACAGAAACAATCATCTTCAAAGCTTCGTTTTGCTGCGAAGATCAACCCGAGGCAATCTCAGAGATCATTATGGTTCTCACAAAGCTTCAACTCGAAACAATCAAAGCTGAGATTATCATTGTCGGAGGAAGAATGAGAATCAATTTTATCCTAAAAGATAGCAAATGCAAAGAGACAACGAACGTAGCTGCATCAGCTAAAGATTTGAAGCAATCTCTGTGCGGTGCGTTAAACCGAATCACATCTTCTTCTTCTTCATCATCTACTTCTTCAGTTTGTAGAATCAGAAGCAAAAGACAGAGATGGTTTCTCTCTTCTCACTACTCACAACAATGAATACATTTTCACAATACATACACAATAGTACAACCCATTCCTTATTACTAAAGATTTTGTCAGCAATTTGGTTGAAATTGTTCCCTACTAAACCAATCAAGATTTGTATAACTTTACTCTGAATTGTTCCACAAGTTATATAACCTAAATCTGAATCACTACGAAGCTTCTTAGCATATCATAACATTAAGATTTGTATATTACCAATCAAGATTTGTATAACCTTAAACTGAATTGTTCCATAAGTTATATAACCTAAATCTGAATCACTACGAAGCTTAGCAAATCATAATAACATCATCGATAAAGAAACTGATTAGAAAGATCAAGGTTTAACATTACTTGAGGATCCATACAATCCAACAAAAAACGAAGCCAAGAACAACTTAAAAACTTGAAACGAGTTCAGACAACAGTACTTAAGATATAAGCGAAAAAGACAGAAACAGGGGGAAGCAGATATTGAAAAACCGAAGTCTTCAAGATGAGTCTCCTCTCTCTCTCTCTCTACTTAGATCGCTGTCTCATCTTTCGTCTCTTCCTCTTAAGCCTCCTCATACGCTTCTTCTTCCACTACGCAACCACGACAAAACAGAACTTTAATCAGCCGCAACAAATATGAGACGTAACAGAACAATAAGACAAAATGTATTGGTGAAGAAGATTGCAAAAGATTGATGGATATACCTTGGCTCTCATGGCGGAGAAAACTCTTTTTCTCAAAAAACCCTAAATCGGCGATTTCACGGCGACGGTAACAAGAGAAGAGGAAATGGTGCGTAACTGTGAATATATACCCCTGGAAACCCTAATGTAGAGGTGATGGGCCTTTTGCTGAACCCATATTAATTAGTTGGGCCTTATATATATTCTCGGCCTTAAAGATATTGTAAAGTTTAGATATTTGCTTTGTTTCGTAACAACGATTTAAAAGAAAATGGTAATCAGTTTTGGCCAATCAAAGTTGTTTATTTTTCTTTTCCAAAAAAAAACGTTTGCAATTTAACAAAATCAGGTTTGCAATTTTTGGTCATGGTATGGACTATGGAGAATGCCAGATGAAATTTATTGACAAATCTTTCTCCATGCAATGCAAATGAATAATTTAATGAGTGATACTCAAGTAATAGAAAGATAAAGTTATACTCTTTCTGTCTCACAAAGACTGAAGTTTAGAATTTTACACACATATTAGGACAAAGGGAATATATATGATTAATTTATAATTTATTATTTTTCTGATGATTTTTTTATTTTATTTATGACAATCTCATAATTTATTTTTCTAATACTTTTTCACTTTTTCACCTTCCCACTTTTACATTCTCTACACCCTACAACATCAGTAATCATTAAAACAAAAATTTATTAAAAATATTCAAAACATCAATTTTTGGGGATAAAAAAAATTCTCTAAAACTTCAATCTTTGTGAGACAGGGAGTAGTAAATATTTAATTTATCCTTGTTTTCATGCATTACTTTGCGTTCAATTTTTTGCATAATTAATCATTGTTAGTCAGAAACAACAACAAAAATCATTTATTTGTTGAAGGTAAAGAATATGTAAATTATTCAAAAACAAGCAGTTGTTGAAAGTTTAAATTTGGACAAAATCATGTCCAAATACTTTTAAGAATGATCAACTGATGATAGAGGTTCGTTCAAAACTCAAACCATTGGAATCAAAAACGCCAACGATTAGTTATAAACTTGTAATCGCCTATACCACCAAGTGTTGGTCTCATAAAAACATAAATAATCTTCTAAGTTCTCAACGACATATATGCATGTAGTGATGGAACACTTCTTGAAAACGTATAATCTCATATCGTGATAAACTCCTACATAATTCAAACTTGAATATACGATAAGTATAAATAATCTCAGAGATTAAAAAACAAAATTATACATATATAACCTCTGAAGCTTAACAACCAAATCGAAATTATCATATCCTAAAGAAGGCACTCCGAAGGAAAATGTTGAACCAATAAATTCCAATACAACTTTCCCACCGTCTCCCTCTCTTCCACATATATATACTTTATTGGAACCGTAAATCTCTTTTACGAATTCCCCGAAAATAAAAAATCTTCGAAAAAAAAGAATAAAATACCCTCTTATTTATCTCTATAGGTAAAAAAAAATCCTCCAAAATCTTGCATGCAAAGCTCCTCCTCATAAAAATCTCTTTGATTCCTCAGAACAATGAATCTCCAAATGCTCTTGGCTGACCTTACGGGGAACCTCATCGTATATAATATGATCTTCCACAAAAACAAATTAATAGAATTCTCCCAAGATAGGATCAATAAAATCCCAAATACTCCCCCAATGACTATATTCGTCTTCTCCGCCAAAAGGCCAAATCGTTGAAGATCCATCTCCTACCATATAACCAGGATCTAGACCCATAGAACACACCGGATCAACCACCGGCGGTGGATGAGACATTGAAAGATTCGAACCCGTGGAACCAGCCAGAGAGTTCAAACCCTCCATCGAATTATTATTGTTATTGTTATTACACCCACTTCCGCCTTGTTGTTGTTCCTGCCCTAGCGCCACCTCATGATGGGACGAAGTTGAATTAGCTACAGGAACATCTGTTAGCTCGATGTCATAGATCTTGTTACTACTATTACCGGAGTGAAGATTCTGATACTGTTGGTGTTGGAATTGTCCCACTTGCACCATCTGATTTTGTTGTTGTTGTTGTTGGTGAGGGAGAAGACCATAACTAGGGCATAACATGGAGGTCCCACTATTAAGGAAGATGTTGTTGTTAAAAGGGATACCGTACGGACCAAAGGTGGCTCCTCCTCCGACGGTGGCGGGGGTGGGACGAGGGAGGAGAGGTCTTAGGGTTTGAGTAGAGGAAGAGGAAGAGGAAGGAGAAGACGAAGCGGCGGAGACGGAGGATGAAGAGGAAGAGACGGAGGAAGGAGAAGAAGGGGTTAAGTTGAGCTGAGCACGTGAACCGTAGAGGTAAACGGCGGCTCGGTCGTAGGCACGTGCGGCGTCTTCGGCGGTGGCGAAAGTACCAAGCCACTTACGAGTGCGCTTACGTGGCTCTCGGATCTCGGCGACCCATTTGCCCCAGCTTCTTTGTCGGACGCCACGGTAACGGAACTTGGAATTGTCAGGACCACCTTTGCCTTTGCGTTTGCGTTGAGCGGAGGAGGTTGAGTCGGTGGTGGTGGTAGCTGAATCGGATTGATGAGGATTATTGTGGGTTAGGGTTTGGTTATTATCGTCAAGATGGTGGTGGTGTTGTTTGGAAGCTAAAGGGTCCATAGATGAGGAAGAAGAAGAAGAAGTAGAGAGAGAAAGAGAGAGATTAAAGAAATTGGGAAAATTTGGAGAGGACGAATCAAGAAGAAAGGGAGACTGAAGAGTGTTTGAATGTCATTGTTGTGAATGGTCGATTAGGGCGGTGCTTCTTTTATATATACTTGCACTCTCTTCACACTCACTTCTTTCTTTCTTTTTTTCACTTGCTCATTTGTTTTTTTACCAAATTTTTTTGTTGTTATTATTTATTTTTTTTTGTTTTTATTATTTTATTAAGTCTGATTCGTTTATGTTGTAACACATCGGAATGAAATCAAGATACTATTAAAAAATTATGCCATTTTTGGGGAATAACTAGTATATCATATGTGTATAACAATAATATGTTGAAGTTGGTTTTTTGATTCTGCTCGAGTTCTTGCTTGGTTAACTGTGAGAAATACTCGCATGTTGAAAACACGGTAGGTATATGCAAAATAACGAAAATGAACTGAATGAATACGTGAGAAGTTTTGATAGTTCAGTTTTTAATTTGATAATCCCAATTGCACGGTAAGTATATGTAAAATCAAATTCATAAAGGTTAGGAATTGCAACATCAGAGAAATAAGAACTGAATTATATATCTAAGATGAAAAAGAAAAATCGTTTTTACGTATTATAAGCAATTTAAGAGTATGAACGAAAAGGCGCAAGAGATGGACAATTAAAAAGATTAACAAGAACAAGTGAACAAACAGAAGACAAAGTAACGAAGAAAATGGTTGAGTTCAAGAATTGAACGCATTAATAAGGGTTAATGTGGCAAGAACAAGATCAAATCATTGCGTAACGGTGACTAATTAGGCATAATTGTAGAGAATGTAACATTAATCATTAACTAATTTCAGTATGTGGCATTCATTACCCAATTTTGTTAAACTCTCTCGCAATTTAAGCAATCAACAAGCATTAATAAATGATTCTACTAAGCTCACTAATCACCATCACATCAATTCTTATTGACTAGAGAAGTAAATCTATCAAGATTGTATGAGTTGATTAAATTACAAACGTTTTATCTGGCCATGAATTTTTTTTTTAAGAAAACTTCACAGCAGCGTTATATTTTTTTTTAAATTTAATATTAAATTATATTCAAAAGAAAAATAAACGTTTTACAAAGTTTATGTGGTAAAAATCTTTAGAACAGTTTGAAAATAAATCATTCAGTAGAATCTAGCTTTAAACCAAACTTGAATGGATTTGCTTTGACCTCCTTGAAATGTGCTTAGCCGGTTGCGGACATACTTGTACAGCAGCAGCGTTATATAGCACAGCTACATTGGTGTTTCAGAAACATCTTAAATTTGTCAAGTCAGAATGCTATAAACTGACCACTCTTTTCAAAAAACAGTTTTCCTTATAGATAGAGGAGTGGTAATCAAGTAAAAAAGAAATCTAATATACAACAACATTTAAAAGTATGATATACAATCATTTTTTTAATATGATTTTTAAAAAAAAATTTTGGAGAAGAAAAAAATTGATTTGCGCACTCGGAGAGTGTTGCAGATCCATGCCTGCTGCAGCCACTGGAGGGACAGAAATACAGATACAGAGACAGTTATTATTTTTCTGCTTTCATTTAACACAGACATAGATATATGTGTTCATTTAGTCCACTTAACACCATTCTTGGAAGACGACTTGTCTTCAGTCAAATACTTCGTCCGATAGTTATTCTACATTTTGGATACTATACACCTTTGAACTTATTAAGAACTATCTTATACTGTATTAAAAATATACTCATATGTCAATGGAACAAGTAAATACATATATTAACATATTAAGAGTAGTTTCTGTTTTTAAAAGTATTTATATTGTAGATATTTATGTATGCTTCGACTTTAAGAAATTAGAGAATAAAAATTTAAAAATGAAACTCATCATCTAATTCAACTTATATACGGAGTATTTAAGAAAGAAAAAGAAAAAGAAAAACTTTACTTATACAACATGATTTTTTAAACATTAGAAGAGGTAATAAGTCTCTTGAAATTTTTGTTTAAAATAAATTGTTGACGACAGTTTAATTTACAATAAAAGTGTGTCAACGAATGGTAGCATACAATATAAAACATAGCTTGTAGAAATATCATCATACCAAAATTACTTAGAAAGCTTGCATTTATACTAACTAAGATTCGTCTTCTTGGTATTTACTTTTAATTTGTTGTTTGTCATCAACAAAACTATGAAATACTATTAAAGGATTTTTTCTATAAGAAAAACAGGAATATTGCATGGGAGAGATGAGGTGGCGAAGAAGGAAGCAAAGACAGCAAAAGAACCAAAGCTTTTTGTGTTGTGGTTTCTGAGATCTCAACCCAATTGCCTTGGAACTCTCACCTTTTTATGTCTCAGCAGAACCCAACTAGTTGCGCCATACATTCATTTTCCTTGCATCTATCCACTTTATTAGTATATACCAATCAATATAGCTTGATTATTCCAATCTCATCATTCACGTGAAATTTTGTATACCAATGAGTTGAACATTTGATAACATTAAAGAGATATTGTTGAGCTTTTGTATTCCAACAATTTACAGATGCTTAATTTAAAATGATGACCATAACAGAGGGGAAATAATTTAAATGCTTTTAATTACTACTTCAGTTCTGCAACAAACCAAACATATGATATACAATACTATAATGTTTCGTATAAGCTACAAAGTTTTAGGAATTTGAATATTTTCAATAAACGAAAGCAAAATGGTTGGTGCGAGAGAGGAAAATTGTCGAGGAAGATGATAAAATGCTCACATGCCCACAATTACAAACCGTGGGCTGCGCTTTAAACAACAGCTAAGATTATGTGTGCGTCTATATGTATGTATCTGTGCACCTATGTGTTTGGATAAGGGACTTTTAGTTTTATTTAGTAGACTTTTATTTCAGTGTCTCCGAAAGTATAAAATTGGGTGCGACTTAATAAGACATGTATGCATGGAGAGACTCTATCATTCATTTGACATAATATAATTAACAAACATTACATTATTATTAGTCGTTGGTACAAGATTCTCTGTGTCTGACAAAAGCACTTTCCTTTTTGGGAATCAATTTTCATGATCGCATCTTCGTATTCGTGGTCTAAACTTCTAAACAGTTTGGAATTTTTTTTTTTTTAAATACGAATTTAAATTATAATACAACAAAAACACTATGAAAAGTCACTAGACTACATATGAACCTAGTCTTAACAGTAAAATCTATCAGCAACGGTATCGGTTATAATGGCTACATTCTTATAAGAGTAGTGTTTTAGTGGGGGTTTATAAATCCCTTACCCGAACAAATAAACTTCACACAATATTCGTTGTTAATAAGATTCGTAATATTCAATTATTCATAGCTTCTAACGAATAGTGAAGTGAATGTTCAGGAGTGATGCCCAAAGAAAAACACAAGTGGGGTCGAAACATATATGGCCGTTAAAGTCATTAAGAACTTCAACCCACATCACTCATGAAGCCTCTCTACTATAGTATTCATTGGGCCTTCTGGGGGTCCATCCATGTTTGGTTTACGGTACTTCAACGGAAACATTGTTTATTTCGGCATGAAATACGTATGTCGTCATGTAATTGTACAAAATTCACAAACCAAATAAAATCTAACCAATAACAAGAGGCCTAGAACAACATAGCTGAATTTTTGGCAATGGACATACCAATCGACTTACAGATGATACAATGGAATCCAGTGCTTATAGTATTTTATATAAATTTATTACATTTTAAAAGAGTTTATATAAAACATTGCTACAAATACGGTTACAGTTTAAAACCTAATAAAAACCTTACAAAAACACTTTGTCTCTTCGAACTATTTTGCCTGTACTTTTGCGCATTCATAATTTTTTCTATATTTTAGCCTTCAAGTTGTGACATATAGATAACCGTCGTAAAAATATATATAAAATTATGGATATGCATGCATTTAGACTAAACGTTATTTAATTATTTTGTATGGTGGAGCATACTATTGGCAGATATACGTTGGATAGTAGGTAGTTCCATGCTGGCTATAAAACAAAATGGTAACTTAAAAAGTCAATTATTAAGATATTTACAAGTTATGCAGAGTGAGAGTTCCATTCCCTTTGGTTGAGCTGACTTTTTTAGGGCCAAATCTCTAATTGAGAGATTCGCTCCAACCATAAACATAAGTGGGTCGATTCATGTCTCTCATATAATGCGTATATATCGTTGACAAAAGAAATGAAAACGATAACGTATTTATTTTGTTTCTTCAATGATTCAATGATAAACGTATATGTCATCGAATATTATACTAGTATCAGATTATGTTATTCAGTGTCAAAATTCCTTTTTTCTGGTAAAAGTGTCAAAGTTCTCCTTCAAGAAAGGCTTATGTAGTTTATTAAATGTACAAATGATTCTATGATTAGCGTCTCGATCCATATATAAGCTGCGACATGTCAGTCAGTCTGACTTGCGGTGTCTCTAATTAAATTAATTAACGCACGTCTACTTAACCACAATTAAACATCTCCTAACAAACTAATCACAATTTAGTCAAACCATATTCAAATCTTTTTAATGGGGCGGTTCCAGTGGTGGTGATTCTCAAGGCCATAACGATTTTATTATTTTTGAGAATCTTGAATAAATGAGAAAAAATGTCCAAAGTAAACAGAAAGTTCTACTAAAAAGTATGCATGCAAACAAACGAATTTGGATATAATTTTTATTTCGGGAAGTGATTCATTTTGTTGAAAATATCTGAGCAAATTTGAAGTATCAAAATATGGTTAGTTTAATGAAATATCTAATATTTAATAAATAAATCTCTTCCTAGATTATACGACTATATATTCTCTGACAAGACTAATTATCCTCCATAATTTACAGATTCATCCAAAAAGGCAAAAAAACTTACAAGGCCAATTAAAATATGCAACAACTACTAGCTAGCTAAGACGAAAAAATGATCAGTTATAGAGACAATCTATATTTTCTTTTGATGATAGAGAAAAATAGATACAAAAACCAACTAAACTATGAAAGCAATCTTAAAACAAGATAGATAATGCTCTTAAAGAGCTTATTGAAAGAGAAATCTAAAACTGAAAATACAATAGCTCATTGGAGCTTTATTCAAATGTAAAGAACAAAGAGAGGGAGAAGCTTTAGGTTGTCTTCAAGAACAAAATGTATTTTGATTGAACTTCATACAATGATTAAAGAGGAGATGCATCTCTTCTCCACATTACACAAGTTTATATATGATTCTATCTTGATGGAAACCCTAAACACATGGGCTAATGGGCTGCTTCTTGAGACACCAACTGGGCCTTCAATGTGTGCTCTAATAAACTATGCAAATTTGATGATACATTCAAAAGAGGAGTAAAATTATGATAACAAAAAGGGTTTTAACATAATTATAGCCAATCATGCCTGTTGTTTTGCCGACACATACTATTTGGAACCAATGCAACACCAAAGACTGACTATACATATCACGGATCGCCAAAAAATAAACTTTTTTTCCTTTTTATACTATAAGATTGCAAGAATAATTGGTATGGGACTATTTAAGTATTAACCATTGCCAAGTTCAAATGTCAGCGGCCGTGTAGATCGAATTTTAAAACAGTAGTTTGAGAAAAATATGAATCACATTATATACATATATGCATTTAGAAACAAAAACAAAATTATTTTATAAAAAGAAATACTCTGTTTTTTCTTTTTTTATCAAGTAATACTCTGTTTGTAACTTTGTAACGTGAATATTTTGCCTAGTATTTAAAAAACAAAATTGGATTTAAGTAAAATAAAGTCAAAACTCATATTATACAAGTCAACGGAGGGAGAGTTCATAATTTATTTTTCGAAAAGTAATAAAAAAGGTAAAAATTAGAATTTATTTATCTTTTCACTAATTTTAAGCGTTAGGACTCAACACAAGATTCTCGTAGGTGTCAACAGCACTTGACGGAACGGCGACCATTACTTTAACGGCGTCACTTCGTTCTGGAACCGGAAGCAACAAACAGTAACGGTCACAACAAACCGATCCAATGTGAATCGGTTTACCAAAACCGAAATCGAGCTTCTCTAAACCGAGTCGTGACCACTGCGACAGTATCAAGACTCCAACCGAGTCAGGACTCGCTCTCTCCTTGCTCACAGCTTCCACCACCGATCTAACGTAATCATCTCCGACTCTCTCCTTCGCTTGTTTCACGAGCATCGTCGCGTGGCTTAATCCTTTCTCCGTCAAGTCTTTCACGGTGGTTTGCGCACATCCGACGACGAATGCGTTCCCGTAGTATCCACTCGGTAGACTCGGTTTAACTCGGTCTCTAATGTTGACGCTGAACAAAAGCTTAATGATCTGGTTCGACGGCAAGTTCAGTGATCTCGCCCAGCTCCGCCATACATGCGCGGAGAGTACCTCGAACGACGTGTGTTTCGGATTGAACTCGCCGAGTCGACTCGCGAGTTTCTTTAGCTCGTTAAGCTTCTGTCTCTCGAAAACGACCGACGTAGGAACGAGTCGCTCGGCGTTGAACCGGTTTACGAATCCGCATAGATCGGGAACTCGGTTGAACTCTGGATGGCTCAACGAGCCACTAGCCGGAGACGGCATAAGCAATTGTCGATCCCATAAGTGTTTCCTCCTCGACTCGGTTTGACTCAGCGAGTCTTTAGATAACTCGGCGAACAAGGCGAGAAACTCAGCGCTGCCGATACCGTCGGAGACGCAGTGGTTGACACCGACGGCTAAAGCAGCGCCGCCGTCACGGAGCCAAGTGAGCTGAACGACGAGAGGAGGGGCGCCAGCGAGGACATCGATGACGTGAAGAGAAAGAAGCTTTCGCCAGCTAGTCACGTGCCGGGGAGGTTTCTGAAAGTCAAGGCACGTGAGGACGTCAGAGACGGCTTCAAGAAACAGAGCACCTTGGCCACGGCAATTGACCTCGAGACCTCCGCCACCACAACCGTCGGGTCTCTCACGGACGCGGCCGGAGAAAGGGAAGTAAGAAACGAGAGCGCGAGAGAGAGCGGATTTGAGACGAGCGGAGAGAGAGTAATCTTGGTCGGAAACGGGTAGTGGGTAAACGAGGAGGTACTCGATGGTGAAACGGAGGAAAAGCTGAGAATCTAAAGCTGAGAGAGACAGAACAGAAGAAGGTGTTTGGTCGGAAGGAGTAATAACTGTGGCTTCTTTCACATGAACTAAGGATCCCATTGCTGCTTCTTTTTTTTTTTTTATGATGCTCTGTTTTGCTTCTTCTTTCCCAAATAAACAAGGTGGGTCTCTTCTATGTGTATTATATACATATATATATCTCTGCTATGTGTATTATTATTAATTTATTATATGCTTTTTTTTTGTTTTCTGTTATTACATATGTATGTGCTTGTATAGTCACGTAGATAGAGGTATCGAGACAGGTAGGGTAATTTTGTAATATTGGTGTTCATTGTTTTTCTTTTCTTTTGAGTTTTTTTTTTTGACATGGTGTGTCCTGTGTTGTGTGTTGTATCGTGCAGATGTACTCTTCACTCTTGTGTGTACGTGTTGCCTTATTCTCATTGATTTCGAATTTTTGAGGTCATTTCTTGATCCGTCGGTCCGAAAGTTTTTACAAGTTCTTTATTTTGTAATAACTCTAGTTTAGAAATTCTTGGAATGTAGATTTTAAATTTTTTAGCGCATATCGAATTATGTTTCTCCATAAGCATGATTTAATTCTTTGTGCTATAATATTGTTTTTGAGAATTTTAGCAACGTAGTCAGAATTTTAAAATGTAATTAGGTATTGTGTATAGCTTTGGTTGACTAATAGTATGAGTTAGTATCGAATATGAAGATGATTTTGTCGAGATGCTGAAAATATTTCGATTGGTTGATTTTGGATATTTAGTGGATTTGGAGATCCACACTTTGGTCAGTTAAAACTGGTGAATGAATTTTCGTGGAGGTTCGCGCATATTTCTACCGTCCGTTCAAATAAGTACATCAACCATCAATTCTTTGACCATCTGATATATATATATATTTATATACGGTTGTTTATGCAACTTCTTACCATCTTTTTCTCTTTCTTTGACAGCGCTTATTGATTTTTAATGATAATCTACGAATTTTCCATGTAAAAAGAACTGAAGGCAAGAAAGAATGTCCAAAACGTAGTAAAAACTAGTGTTTGGCAAAGGTTAAAAATGTACACATATTTCAAAAGTGGTTGTAAAATGTCATTTTGCTGGTTTTCTCTATTTTCTGAAGTATTAAAAACATGCACTATTTTTTAATTCTGAACAGTCTTTGAATTGATGTGTTACGGTGTGAAATGAAAAAAGAATTGATTGACAACTAAAGTAGGAAAACATTTTTTTTTTAATGCATGTTAACAATGTGTGCAAGTAACTCGTCAACTTAATAATGTGTTTTCGTAGTTTAAAAGAAAATATCCCTTTAGCACATATGATATTCCATATATATAATTACCATTACATTGTTAGCATATGCTTGAAGGTCTTTTGTGAAATATAAAAGTCTCAACTATTACTTACCGCTTCTAGATCAGTATTCTTACCGATATGTCTTGTTACCACAAATATTTATCGTTTTATTACATTAATCACAGATTATGTCATGGGAGCAAAATACAATAGCGGAGGAAAAGAAGGGACTTACTCGACTAAATCTAACAAATTTAAAGTTTTAGAGTTGCAGTTACAATTACACCTTTCTTGTGTAAGAGTTATTTGGATGTATAGAAAGGGCAATATTAATGAGAATAGAATGGTTGTGGTGGCGGTTTACACAATATGATGTGCCTTGTTGTTTGGGCGTTGGCGCATGTGTCTAAAACAGTGAAAGATTTGGTGCCAAGATTCTCATGGAATAACTTTATTGCACAAAGACAAAAATATACTCATGGAATATTATATGATATATACATACTCTTCCACAATTATGCAAAATTTATCTAGAAGAGAAACATCACAATTTATTTCCTTATTATTCTAATTATAGTCATCTTTTGGGGAGCTTTTTTCCCAAAATTGTGAATTGTTTTCCCACATTGCTGCTACGTTACTATGGAAAGAGACACGAACATACCGAAAGATCATCGAGGAATTTAATTTTCAAATGGTAACCAACGAATTAATATAAATTAACCATTTGTGCACTTTTAAGTGAAATCATATGTATAGATAATTCATAATTCTAAAGCAATGCCACTTTTTTCTTTAAGTTTTACTGTAGTGGTCTAGTCAATTCTAGCATGGACCCATAAATATTTAACGTGGTCACTCGTATAGTGTATATGATCTACTTTTCTTTTAAGTCATATTTTTTTTCGGTATTATATAAAGCTTCTTTATTCAATGATGATAGAACAGTGTTACTTACTACTTCGGCCCTACAAATATTACCTGTTCTTATAAATCATCCAGAATGTGATGAGTAGAGTCTGAGAGCTTTAAGGATCGATCAAATCTTAATACGATGGAGTTTCTTATAAGAAAGAAGATCCATTGAATTAGCATATATCGAATGGTGATGTATATGTATTAATCACATTGTTAATGTCTCAATATATATTGTTGCAACAAATGTCCGAATTCTTCCTTTATCATTAGAAGAAATAAGATGGTGGGATAACAAGGTCGTGTGTGACCCGATGGTGTTGTTCGAGTAGTAGAGAATTGTCTAGATATCGTCTCACTATCTACAACTATTATTGTGGTTCTTTCTAGTAAGATGGTAGATGTTTTTAGTAGCAAAATCTTTCAACTGTCTACAAATACCGGATTGCTGAATTAGTTAGGATTTCAATATAATTTAGAATTTATCCCTATTACAAAGAGAGAAAAAAAAGATGGTGGAGTACATTTCACATTCCCATTAATGAAAAATTAAAAAGATGATTCGGTAATCCATGTAAATGGGTTTATATTGTTTTGATTCTGTTTATGAAAAGAAATAAGCAAGATTTGGGAAGATTTTGTACCAAGAAAAAAAGGTGAGAAGATTGCTTTATGGGGAACAAACTAAAAGGGTGACTTGATATGGTATGCACATGTTACGGTGGTCATGTTTTTTTTTTTCTTCTTTCTTTTCTTTCTTTTACACTCAAGGAATCTAAAGTAAGTCATCTACGAACTCTGGTCGTATATATATTATAGAGTAGATGCATGCTGAAAAGTGAGAGGCACTTTCCATACAATATAGACCTTGTATTCATGTCGGTGACGCCAACGACATGTTAATTTTAACAAGGAGAAAAGCTCGCATAACGATGAAATTGAAAGAGAAATAAAGGTAAAAGTGATATTATGACGGTGACGCTGGTGTTGCTCGAATTTTCGAAGTTGTTATTCCTAAATCAACGAAGTAGTCATCGTGTATTTTCCGAAGTTCAAAATATACCGTCGTCTCATTTTGTTGCAGAGACAAAGACCCAAACAACATTATACTAGTATACGTGAAGTTCGGGGAATGGTGGTTGGTGTTTTGATAATGACAATAGCAGGACTGGCCAACATATGTTTTTTGGTTATAAATTCCGATTTAAATTCAAATTAGATTTTGAAAGTGGCTACGTGAACTTCAGTTGCATATATATTTTTAAATTTTCAAACTAGATTTTGAAAGTGGCTACGTGAACCGTACCTTATATCACTAAGTTTATTATTTTCATAGAGACCATATCGTAAACTAGCATTGTGTTTTCCATATGACTTCGTTTATATAATTATATATCTCCAAGGACAACCACATTTAGTCTTTAAAATTTGGAAACATCTATCTAATTTGTTCCGTCATAGTATCTTTTTGGAATTTATCTTGTTTTAGCGTAACTTTAGACTAACACCACACAACTTTCACCCTCGTTTAAGCTCAACTTATATATATTTGTACACATGTATATATCGAGTTCTAATGTTACATACCTTTTTTTTTTTTTGCTATCAGATAGCACTTATAAATACAATCGCATTTTAATCATACATTTGCTAAATATCAATTTTAAAAATCTAAAGATCAGCATATATTTTCTCATTAAAATGTCACTATATGTACATGCATATTTAGCCAAAAAGAATAATCAATTTCACAAAGTTCACATAGGTACACAAGGACATAGCGCGTAGACAACAAATTCATGACTTACTACTATGCATGAGGGAGATCAAGGTGACACGATCACACGACTAGAGGAATTCTTGCGCATAATAGTAATTGAATTTAAATTACATCTTTATAGACGTATAGTTACCAATCATATAGAACAAAACAATTAATAAAACATAATCATAGCCCTGCTCATAATCACTCTCATAGAGAGTAGTATCGTTTCACTCCGATGAACAGAAGATAATACAAAAACCTTTTTTGATCTTACTTGATGAAAGATCCAATAAATATGACGAAAGTCATATGAAAATAAAGACAAAATCCTTGTCATTAAGTTATTCTTTTTCATTTTCAACTGATCAGTACGTGATTTTCAAAAAGGCGTAGGCCAGACTAAGGGTAAACAAATCATCTCTTTTTCGATTTATATTTATATTTTGCTTAACGTTAGTATCGTTATTCGTAACGCATAATATCTATATATTTGTAGTTTTCTTTTATAAAAATAAAATAAAATAATTTGGGTGTACCCAAAGAAACACCACATGCACATATTATCCATCCAACAATAATTTGGTAGGCCCAGCTCTTGAGCACTGGGCAAGTAGCCAGTAGTATAGCCACCATCCCTTCTCAAATAAACAAGAGTACTACTTCCCACATTATATATGTTTATACATTATTCTTCCCAACATATGATCGATCAATCTTATATAATAAGTACGAGAAAGTTCAACTAAGCATATTTTCTTAGTTAAATCTGAAAATAAAGAAATGAAATTAACGTTTTATCTACAGCTTTGTAACCCATAGATAATAATGTTTGAAAAAGTGTTCAAATTAATCGCCACAAGCTAGTGCTCATCTTATACGCCTCAACATCATAGTATAGAGACAATGCTCATCTCATATTGTCACGGCTTGTTTTTTAAATGGTTGGCTGTGGAAACCCGAACCTTGGTTTTTAAATATGTAAATGTGTTTCTAAAATCAAATTAACTAAGTGCAACTTCGAACCTTGTTTTAGCACCTGACTTCATAGACGTTACATATTTAAGCATAGATAACCTTTTATAAGATTTTTTTTTTTTTTTTGGTTTTAATGTTCGATCATTATAGGGAAACGACTAGGTTACAACTATCTGTTTGAAACAAACAATATATATTACGAAACATATTTACATAAAAATTTGCGGTATATAGATGAAATAATCTTGATTTATCGTATTCAACATGAAAATAACAACACTGTGAGTCTGTGACCTTTGTAATATCATCATCATGTGTGAAACCAAACTAAGGCTCCTTTGAAAGTGACACGAAAGGATGATATACAAACATAAAGCCCTCACATATACACACATATAAAAGAATATATATACACAAACATAGAGCCCTCGACATGCAAACAAGGAAGAAAAGAAGATTCGATGTTAAAATGTAAAAGCCGGTCGCCGGCCTCTTAATGAGATCGCGATCATAATTAATGCAGAGAGTGGTTGTAAAGTTGAAACTATAAAAGAGAGAATTTGTCTTTTATGTTTGCCAAAGCTTTCACATGGTCAAACACTGGTCGGCAGAGGCATTTTCTCTTCTTGCATGGAGACAAACTTATATATAATTCATAATTCTATCTCTACATTATTTCTTACATAGCAGTTTATCAACTATGTCAAGACTGTAATATGGATTTGGAATTTTTTGAGACAAACAAAAATCTTGTGAATACTAACAAGAAGTAGCGGCTGTTAATTATTCTTTGACAATAGCTAGCCAACCAAATCAATTTGCAATCTAGTGTAAAATCGAAGACAAAAAGTTATCGACAAATAATTTTCTAACTAATTTGAACGTGGGAAAAATCCGATATATGTCATATTAATGGGGGTATTAGTGACCTTTAGATGTGTATTAGTGGCTTTTAAAAGTCATATAATGGGAAAAATCCGATATATGACTTTTAGATGTGTATAAGTGAAAATATTGTGGTGATCTCCATTTATGGTCAGTTAACAAATATTTTGGTGATCATAGATATGAATCTAATCTATCGGTCATGAGTTAACAAATATTTTGAACTTTACGAAGACCAAAGTGAGACCCACGGACCGATAGCAAACTTGGAGCCTCAAATAGAAATGTGGGAATGTTACAGAATATATTTCTTGGATGGTTGAAACATCAACTAATTAGCAATTCTTGATATAAAAGATGATCGAATAAACGTATACTAGTTAATCTATAGTATTATTAGGATAAACCTAGATTAGATTAGATTTGATTTGCATCTTTACCCCAAACATTTTAATGTTTTTTTTCCATCTTTTTTTCTCTCGATGTGATAAGTATTGTTTTCTTCTTCTTTTTATCACAACCCCTCTTTTTCGTTTATCTCCTTTCTCGACTTCTTTAACAATCTTTTCAACCATACCCAAAAGGATTCCTCGCAAGCAATTGAATCCAAGTCTTTTCACACAAAAAAAAAAAACGAAAGAAAGAAAGAAGAAGAAGATATATTCTTTAAAAGTATCTTATTCCCAAAATCATATCTTTGTTTTTGTTTGTTTGTTTGTTTGTTAGTGTTAATCAAATATACATATAAGAATAATCTTTAGCATAAAATATATTAGTAGTTGGTTAGTTTTCTTCACCTAGTGATATACTATAATATACTATATTACCCTCGTTTAACTATAAACTAAGATCGAATATTCAAAAAGAGTTTTCGTCGTGAACAAGCGTTCTTCTTTCCTTCGAAATCATATTTTATCACCTCTAATCTATAAGCCTAAATGGTCTTCTACATAGAAACTAAAAACGGGTTCCAAAATCCAAATCAAATAAAGAATTTAATAACTTGCTTTCTAAAAAACAACACTAGGCTCAAAATAGTAGCCACGTTGTAGACTTTGAAACACATCTCAACTAAAGTGTTTTGTTTTCTTCCTCCCAAGTCCCAATCAACTTAGGTCCTTAAAAAGATAGTAGTAGTATCATTTAGGTATCTCTTAATCCTTATTTACCTAATTTTCCTCTAATCATATTTTTAAGCAAACAATATATCATCAATTTAGGTATATCACTTTATCATTATTTCAGTGCTACACTCACACATGTGCTAACCTAACAAAACAACTTACAAAATAAAATAAAATCTCTTTCACAGACTTGGATCATATTCATGAGATTGTAAGTCTTTAGAAACATAATGGGTTTTATAATGGGCCTCTAGTACCAGAAGAAAAGCCCATTATATCGTAGCCCCAACCCAACACTGAACAACCTTCTTCTTTCGGTAACCCTAACGACGGAGAACTCAAATACGACGATGTCTCTTCTCCGGCGACGACTTGTGAAACAATCAGTTAACTCCAGCTTTCAAATCATCTCCAATCGATCGTTCTCCACCGTGAAGATTCCTCAAAATCCTCGGAGAACCAACAAATTCGACAAACTCATCAACGAGGCTGGTGGCTCCGGCGATTTCGAGACCGTACGCCGTCTCCTAAACAACCGCATAGTGCTCGGCTCTTTCAACACGAGCGACACATTCAAGTTCCTCACCAACACAGCCTCGTACTCCTCCGCTTTAGAAGATCTCCGCCGCGTTTTGCCTAAGATCGACGGCGGTTTCTCTCGTAAAAACGCTTACGACATTCTAATCTCTCGTCTCTGCAAGCTCGGCCGCACCGACGACGCGTTGATCGTGATCGGAGACATGTCTAACGGGAGATTAGGACTAACGCCGTCGACGTTTCACCCGATCTTGTGCGCGCTCACTAGGAAGAACAAAATCGAAGAAGCTTGGCGAGTCGTGGAATCGATGAGATCCAGATCTGTTCCGATGGACGTGACGTCGTACAACTACTTCCTCACTTCGCACTGCTACGACGGCGAATTGGAACCGGCGAGCGAGGTGATCCGGAAGATTGAGGAAGAAGGAGGGATCTCAACGGATTCGCGTAGCTACGACGCGCTTGTGCTCGGCGCGTGTAGGGCGGGGAAAGTTGAAGCGGCGATGGCGATGTTGAGGAGGATGGAGGAGGAAGGCGTGACTGTGTTGTACTCGACACATGCGCACGTTATATCGGGGTTGGTGGAGGGAGGCTATTATGCGCTTGGTTTGGAGTTTGTGATAACGTGCGCTGGGAAGGATTTGAGGTTGGACGCTGAGAGTTTTGGGTGTTTGGCTGGTAAGCTTGTGAAGAGGAAGAGGTTCGAAGAAGCGAAGGTTGTTTTGAAAGAGATGGTTGCGAGAGGATTGAGAATGAGTGATGAATTGAGACAATTCTATGAAAGCCATGTGAGAAACTATGATGATGATGTTTATGATTGAGTTTGAAAGAAAGAGTCTGAGCAGAAGCTTAAGATTAGAAACAGAGATGAATGAGCGTATACAGATTGAAGTATTGGATCCATCAGTTCTAGTTTGATAGGGTTAATATGCCATGGAACGAAGATGTGGAATGTGAAGATATAGCAAAACCGTATACTGTATGCTGTTTGTGGGCATTGATGGCTTCAATTTGAAGCATTTCCACTGCAAATATTGGAATGAACATGACCTGCTTAAGTTGTTGATATTATCTTCTAGTGTTGGAAAACCAAAAGACTCGTCCAAAGATGATGGAATTAAAAGACTAAAGTGCTAGTACATTATAAATAAAAAATCCACACACAGTGTTAGTGTGTTACTAGTTTAACTCCGACATACACTTACGGTTTGATTTTGGAAATGCTTGACACACACAGCCACATACTTTTTATACTTTTATCACATGTTGGTATGTTACTAGTTTAACTCCTGTCTCGAAGTATAGCTTTGCTTTGAAGTTACAAAGTGGATTGTTTTTGAGATATGAATTTTGATTCGATCGTATGATGCGTCAAGCGTCAAGTCATAAAAGATCTCGTCTCGATTGACGAGAGAAGGAGCGGAAGATACCGGAGAGCACACATTTCACGAACCTAGCCATGTTATGCCCACTAATGTTGGAATATGGGTAGGTTGACCAACTTATTTCCACATAAATAAAATTTATCTCTTCCTTTGTTATAAAGGTTTTGAAATTTGTAGCTGTAATCTAACATAAATCAATAACTATAACCTAACATAAATTTATAACTATAACCTAACATACCTCTAGGCTACACTTTGCTGATTCAATTCGTACTTTAAGTGTTTAGAGTTACAAATTGATACTATATAACTAAACTATACTCCAAAGTAGTAATCTAGTTTCCCACTGGCCATAATTGAGTTAATGTGCGCGCATTAAAGGCTTCATCGTGAGCTACATGCCAGCTCTTTGCACGCCTAGTCATTTTCAATAATTTTCTATTCTTTATATATAGTCTTAATGAGAAAATCACATTCTGATTTTGCTCCATTTATTATAGATTTATAGAAACTTAAAAAAGTGATGGTCTTATACAGAGAGAGAGAAGAGTAAACGCATTCAATTGTTTTCTGCACATGTATTTATGATTTATGTATTTCAGATGCTCTCTCTAACTAACAAAAATGTACGTATGGCTTAATATATCCAACTAACATAGAGTTTCTTAATTTAGACAATCATTGCAAATAGAAATTATAAATATCTAATCTAATATATAAAAGTTCTCAGATAACCCTAGCAGAAGCTGCTACGTTTTGCAGCCAAATAAGGAAATATATAAAAATATTTTATAAAATTAGTTAACTCCTAGTCCTATAATAAACAATCTGCCACCTCAAGATTTATACAAATATTTTTGTTAATTATTCAACAATCCTATTCCTATCGTGAAACCTGCCACCTCAAGATGTATACAACTCCTATTCCTATTGTGAAAAAGCTTTGGACCCCTCTCTCTATATATACACTTTGGCCATTCCGATCTAACCAAACAAACAAAAAATCGTTAACTCTCTATTGTCATCATTCCACAAAAAAAAAAACAAATCATGAACTCTCATCATTACAAACCAATCCTTCTTACATTCCTCATTACTCTTCTTCCCCTCCTCCAACTTCTAAGCCCTACCAATGCGTTACCATCCCCACCAATAACAGCTCTCTACGCCTTCGGCGACTCCACGGTGGATCCCGGCAACAACAATTACATCCCCACTCTTTTCAAGAGCAACCATCCTCCCTACGGCAAATCTTTCCCGGCACAACTCTCCACGGGAAGATTCTCCGATGGAAAACTCGCCACCGACTTCTTAGTCTCCTCCTTCGGGATCAAACCCACTTTACCAGCTTACCTAAACCCTTCGGTCAAACCCTTTGAGCTTTTGACCGGAGTTAGTTTTGCCTCGGCTGGAAGTGGTTTAGATGATCATACGGCGATGTTATCGTTGACTTTGAATATGGACAGGCAGTGGAGGTACTTCGAAGAGGCCGTGCGTAAGATGAAGAGTTTGGTTGGAGAATTGGAGACTGATCGGGTGATTAGGAATGCTGTGTTCGTGATTAGTGCAGGCACTAATGATATGACTAACAATGTTTACACTCGCGCTCCCGGGAGTTTCATCTCTGTTTCGAATTATCAAGATTTTCTACTTAGCAAAGTCGAAGCTTTTGTCCAGGTAACATACTTATCTTTTAAATTTCATAAACTAGAATTAATCAGATTTAATTTATTAGTATTAATATATATATTAGTGATATCTTTAGGAAAATATGATATATAGTATTACATATATGTATTAAAATTCAAAAATAGTAACCGACTTCTTACGTATATGGTATGGATCCCACTCATTAAATTTATTCACTAGAATAAGACTTATACGCGTTTGCTAATATAATCATTAGATAGAATTCTCATTACTATTTTAGATAACTATTCTAAAACGTTTTCATTACTTATGGAATTTATGTTGATATGAATTGTTGTCTTTGTTTATTCTAATATCAATTTACATTGTTGACTAAACTTTTTCAATTTTCAATATATTCCTTTCTTCTTATAAAATTTCTGTTTTATAGTATCAATTTTTCTAGAGAACCATGATTAAGACGTTGTCATAGGCCCAGTTTTTGTGTCCTTGAGATTGTTCTGACAGGCCCATATATTATAGTTAAGAGTTAGAGACCTGTATGGTCATCTTGTTTTCTCATAGTTACATATATGAGAGAGATCCACTAACATATTTCTAACCTTACAATTGGTTTGCAGAGACTATACAACGCAGGAGCAAGAAGGATTACAGTAGCTGGACTACCACCAATCGGATGCCTTCCAGTGCAAGTAACAGTTGCTAGCTTCACTTCTCGCAACTTCCATCGTAGGACCTGTACGGAACACCAGAACGCTGATTCTAGGGTTTACAATCAAAAGCTACAGAGTCTAATCTTCCGTCTTAGTCAGAGGCTTAGAGGTTCCAAGGTTCTTTACCTTGATATCTACTCTCCGTTAATAGACATGATCAATTATCCTCGTAAATACGGTAAGTAACTGATTAAGATTTTTTTTTCTTGCACATGTTTAGTTAAATTATGATGTAGTTTATAATTTGAGATATATATATATATATATTTATGCAGGAATAGAGGAAACACTGAGAGGATGCTGCGGGACGGGGTTTCTTGAGGCGGGACCTCTATGCCAGCCAACGTCTCGGACTTGTGATGATGTGTCCAAGTATTTGTTCTTTGATTCTGTGCATCCTTCACAGAAGGCTTACTCTGTCGTTGCTAGCTTCGCCTTACGAAATTTGCTTCCTCGCCTCTAATTCATTAGTATTTTTTTATTGCAATTTTTTCTTAAGACATTATTGGTGTTCTAGCTATTGGTGTTTTGTACGTAACATTACATTTACTCCATCATTTTGGTGGAATAGTGAATAGATCAAATTTTTACTTTTTTTTTTCACTGACTCCAAAAAGTTAATCTATAGAAGCTTTAAATAGAAAACTTTTGCCACTCCAAAATAGTTTTTGTAAGAATTATACGATGTCAAATATATTAAAAAAGAAAAATTGGATCTCTCACGTTACAAATATGTTTGACTTAATTAACAATATGGAATATGTATATATATACTTGTTCAAATTATTAAGGACTGGGAAGAATGATACAACAAAGACACATGTTAGTAGTCACAAAACAACAAAAACCTACCATAGTTTTGATTCTCTGGAAATATGTAAATATTCTTTAATATATAAAACGATATATATAGCCAAATCTTATTCAAGGCCCGAGATGATAAGAAACGATTTTATGCGAATAACAAATAACTTGTTTGTTTATCGAGGAGATCAAGACACATCTCTATGTCAAGTACATCTGTCTTCTTGTCTTTCTCTCCATTTTTTCTCTTAACGAAAGTTTTTTTTCCACTTAACCTCACGACTAAAATTAAAATGAACTTTGGTTGGCATCAAAATTGTTTTTTATCAAAATATAATTTTTTTCTTCTATTGTCCTCAGACCCCAAAGCCAAAGGTAAGGTCTATATCTTTCTACAAATCGTCAATTTGACTTTTTAAATTTTTGTTACTATAAATTTACCGCTTTAAAGCTAAAGTTTGTTTAGTTTTAATATTTTTATATTTTCCGATCTTTAGTTGTATATATGGTTGATCGTTTAGTTTGGAAGACTAATAAATATAAATCAGAAGGACTCGGGAGTCTTTATCACTTTTGCGTACGTCAATTTTATGTTCGAAGCATCAGACTTCTAATTTATCTGGATATATGATCTGGTTGAAAATAGTATATAGTATACAGAAGAAGCAAGTTGGGTTCACTGACTCAACGTTAGTGTATAACAGTATAACTTTTCAGACAAGCTCTCCATGATTGAAAACAAAATATTGGCTTAGGATACTTGTTGTGTGAGGGTGAGTGAAAACGGGAACTACACATACATTTGCAATGTCTCACAAGAAGACACAAGTAAGACAACGTGCAATGTCTTGTAACTCTCAAAATCATATAGACTCACTAATGTATTGCTTGTTATTATTCAGTAGAAAACAAGTCTCTGCTAGCTCCCAACTCGATCACAATTCACATATATTTAAATGTGGAAAAATGACAAAAAAAAAAAAGAAAGTTATAAAAAAATGTCTATTATTTCCTTTATTATGGGTCCTGTCACAAGTATGCAACGACTGATAAAAGTACAGAACCGTCTTCCATCAACAAGTACCTCAAGATCTCACTTAGAATATACGTATATATATGTTGTTATATTCACAAAGTGAGATCAAGGGGACTTGCCAAGACCGCAATCTTTCTCTCAGTCTGATCATCTTCTTTCCTAATGGTTCGACCAAGTTTTGATAAACCTGACGAAGATAATGAAAGAGACAAACCCTGCAGGCTATCTTGATGATCATCATGTTCTTTTTCTTCATCTTCTAACAAGCATTCTCCAAGGTTGTCGTGTGTCCGAGGTACCTTAAGGGACAAGCTTAGATCCAAATCTTGGTTTGACTTATTGCAGTCATCAGACAATAATACTCTCTTCCTCTTCAGAACATTGTCAGATCCTTCCGCCACTCGAGCATTCTCCCTTTGATAAGAATTTAGTGTTGTAGCACTATGATCCTGTGGTCGTGTTGCGGTAGAAGGATTAGGATTGGATGAAAGGCTCTGTCCCCATGATTTGTTAAACGTTTTCATGCCTTCGAGGAAGCTTCTATGAATTCTTGGAACAACTTCAGCTACTCCATTGTTCTCACTAGCCGCTTCATGAGAATTGATTCGAAACGAAATAGTTTTGTTCTTATCATCAAGAATACTATTGCTAACTCCGTGAACTCTTTCACCAGGTCGTGGACTAAACAGTGTTTGTCTTGTTCTTGTAGTGTCTCGTGCCGTTAAGCCTCTCCACGGGCTACGGTAGATCTGTCGTCTATGGTCGGTCCAGGAACCGCTACCATATCTGCTGAATACNAAAAGAAAGTTATAAAAAAATGTCTATTATTTCCTTTATTATGGGTCCTGTCACAAGTATGCAACGACTGATAAAAGTACAGAACCGTCTTCCATCAACAAGTACCTCAAGATCTCACTTAGAATATACGTATATATATGTTGTTATATTCACAAAGTGAGATCAAGGGGACTTGCCAAGACCGCAATCTTTCTCTCAGTCTGATCATCTTCTTTCCTAATGGTTCGACCAAGTTTTGATAAACCTGACGAAGATAATGAAAGAGACAAACCCTGCAGGCTATCTTGATGATCATCATGTTCTTTTTCTTCATCTTCTAACAAGCATTCTCCAAGGTTGTCGTGTGTCCGAGGTACCTTAAGGGACAAGCTTAGATCCAAATCTTGGTTTGACTTATTGCAGTCATCAGACAATAATACTCTCTTCCTCTTCAGAACATTGTCAGATCCTTCCGCCACTCGAGCATTCTCCCTTTGATAAGAATTTAGTGTTGTAGCACTATGATCCTGTGGTCGTGTTGCGGTAGAAGGATTAGGATTGGATGAAAGGCTCTGTCCCCATGATTTGTTAAACGTTTTCATGCCTTCGAGGAAGCTTCTATGAATTCTTGGAACAACTTCAGCTACTCCATTGTTCTCACTAGCCGCTTCATGAGAATTGATTCGAAACGAAATAGTTTTGTTCTTATCATCAAGAATACTATTGCTAACTCCGTGAACTCTTTCACCAGGTCGTGGACTAAACAGTGTTTGTCTTGTTCTTGTAGTGTCTCGTGCCGTTAAGCCTCTCCACGGGCTACGGTAGATCTGTCGTCTATGGTCGGTCCAGGAACCGCTACCATATCTGCTGAATACATTTCAAGTTATAAATAAACGAATAATTTTAAGTTTAAAGTCAATAGGCGCCGAATATTTTTTTAAATACCCTAAACTAGAAGAAGGCCTTTGATCGAAACTTTGTAGCATTGGAAGTTGGCTAAGGTTGTAAGTGTAACCAGCTCCGTGCTCAAACGAAAATCCTTGATCTCCTAAAGTTATAAGAAAAAGAAGACACAAGAATCAATATCTAGTCGAATTCAGTTATGAAATTTATGATCAGAAACCCTAATTTAACTCAGAAAGAAGTAAATTACCTTGATTCGGGTCATCGGTCTTCTTGCTCCGGTACATCTAGAGAAAAGAAACGTGAAGGTGGAAAATATGAGTCAGATGAAGATAACAATGAAAGATACTATATATGTGCGCATGTGTATGTTTGCAAAACCTGAAGATGGCTCTTGACATGGGCAATACTTAGCCCCTTAACGTTCATCAGTTGAAGAACAAGCTTAGGTGTTGCTCCTGTTCCAAAAAAACCATTTAGAGAAAATCTAAAGAAATATTAACAAAAAAAAACCCTAGAAAATTATAGATCTTCATATATGCAATGATCTTGAATATTGATTTATATATGTTACTGAAACTCAACTATCTGGGCCACCCAATCTCTCTACAGCTTGAAGAAAGCAAATATGAAGCTCAGGTGTCCATCTCAGCCTCGGAGTCTTTGAGCGGTTGTACGGCCTCACAGATCCACCATTCTTCTTGATCTGATCATGATCATGATTCTGGTGGCTTCCACTCTCTTCCACATAGCTATTGCTAGATGGACTCTGATCTCCTGATCTCTCTTCTTCATCCTCTTCACCCTCTTCATCCTCCTCTTCATCTTTGTCTTCTTCTATATTGGTGGTGGCTTTGAAGTTGTTAGATAGACAAGTCTTGGAGTTTTCAGAACTTTTGCTGCTTGATCTCATCTTGGTCTCTAGCTATTTGGCTGTTTTTGTGTTTTTTTTTGTTTTTGTTTTTGGGGTGGAACCTTTTTGGTCTATCTTGGAGTTCTATGGACAAAGTTCAATCAAAGATCACACACTCATACATATGTGTTAGGAATTTAAGGTGAAGACTTTTGAAGGTCTAGGTGTATGACTTTTTGGATGCTTGTATCCATCATTCCTTTTTCTTCCCCCTCCCTCTCTCTCCAACTCAACATATATGTTGAAATATATGTATATGATGGCAACGGATATTCTAAATTCTTTTTAATATATAGCTTTTCTTTAAACCAGTGTTTTTTCGATAGTATTATACATCTTTAAACCATTGTTTTTAATATACATCTTAGGGAAAGATAGATCTAGATTTACACCTCATGACAAAAATGGTACTTTTACTTACATTAAACTTTAGTAACTTCAGTCATAACATATATTAAAAAATTAACAATAATTATTAAGTCAATTCGTTCAGTTTTTGAATATCTTTGTGATAAGGAGTGAAAAAGAAACTCCCAAGGATAGAAGAACTTGTCAAAATATTGATCATTTTCTTGGTAATTAAAAATCAAATGTTTTCCTAACAAAGATACATTGGTACATACGCCGATTTTATGATATAAATCAAAGGCCAATATAACATGTATATGCTGTGAGAATTCACAATTTTATTTTTTTCTTTCAAAACCAACTGATAATGAATTGAATGATCTATATGTTTTCATTTGATTTTTTATAACCTGTTTTTTGTTTCCATTGGAACTAACTTTTTTTGCAATATAGGAAGAAGGCAACATTAATGAGGTATACATATTAATTAGATAAATGAAATTTCTTCCATCGTTACAACTCATAAATTAAATTGACTAGAAAAGCATACATAAAAGGGGATGGTTAGGGGGATGGGCTCGTGACTTCAAAGCCAAAGCTGTGAAACAAGAAAAAAGAAGAAACCCAAAAGCATAACTAGATACATAGATAGAGAGAGAGAACATAGAGAGAGGAATCAGACAGAAGTTAAAAGGTGCTTGGCTGGGCTGTCTTCACTGAGAGACACGAGAAGAAAATATTGCTACTTGTTTCTGTCACCAACGACAATCACGGGTTTGTCTCCATCTCCACTACTCGTATTATCTATAATTACCTACACATGCGTCTCTCTCTATATACATGCAAATAGTACATCTCGCTTTTCGATATATAACCCAAATATAATGTTCCTTTTATATAGATAATTGGGATAGAGAATATCACAAATTCACAATTTAAGCTAACAAGTCACATGAATTCTCCCGTATATATCACAGAATTGAACTTGAGATTTAAAAGAGTATTTGTACGTACGTACACACACACACGTAAACAATAAATATATATATATATATATATATATATATCATTTAAGTACCAACCAAGTAGGAAATTCATATAAACGTTCAGAAAAGCAAGTTAAATTTGTTTTTCTTTTTCGAAATTTCAATTAATTTAAAGTTTAAGTTACTTTTACAACTGTTTTCATTTCTGACATATATTTTAAATTATTTTGGGTGATTTTTTTTTTATCATAATACTAAATATTATCTATCTTATTTCATTCTTTTAAAATAAATAATTAAATAAACGAGAAATTTTAAAGGATGTATAATATGCTATATACTTAACGTTGTATATATCTGTATTCTAACAGCAGGCAAATTTTTGACATGCAAGTATACTGTGTCAAATTTTTGTGAATGGTGTGACCAAATGTAATGTTGAAGTCATCAGTCAAAAAAATTAGGTATATGACATTTCTTTCTGTTTTTGAACATCTTTTTGGAAGCCTAATGTCCAGCTAGCCGTAATCGTATCTTTTGTCGTCGTTACTAAGTGGTAGGAAGAATTAAAACTGTCGTATATTTTGGTTTTACAATATTAGTCTTAATAATATTTTACGTTAGAGTGACGTTCCTCATATCTACCCTAGTATCCTACTTCCATCCTCAGACAACCCATGAGCAATTATATACGACCCAACAACAAATACCAAATGATAAGTAATATCAATCACGGTGTTGACAAAAAAAAAATAATATTAATTACGGTATTGATTTTACTAAGTTAATTAGTTATGATTAATCCGTTGAAATTGACCACGATGCTAATCATTCAACCATTCTCCTTGACACATATGATGATGATACGAATCAAGCAAATTCGAAGCGTGGACCAAAGTTTTCGTGTTTTATGTCTCAAAAAAAATTTCAATTAATTCGGAACTTAGACTCTTATGAATAGTATATAGGGATTTGTTTCAAATAAAGATCTGAGATTGAAGAAACTATACGGTACTGTACAGTAGAGAGAAATTCAAGCAATATATGTCATGAAATTTTGTTTCAAATAATGTGTATATTTTAAATTAAACGATATGTAAACGAAAAAAATATTTTAATGGGAAAGAGTAAGTTAGGAGAGAGCTGAGAGGAATAGAATAATAATGAGATTTGTACGTATTATGCATGGGTTTGCATGCATAGTCACTGCAGCTAAGTAATCAATCAGTATGGCCCAACAGTTTAGGTATTGAAACCACAATTGCATATTATATTATTCATAGTCATTTTAATATATCGTTTTTTGGTATGACATTATTATATAACCATGAGGACAAAAGTCGTGTTCCCAAATTTTTAATAATAGAAACGAATAAAATTTTTGGACCAGGGCAACTTCGTGGAATGTAGGTTGCTTGTCGAATTAAAAAATTGGGAATTTCAGTTTCATATGTGATGCTCTTGAAACTAATTTATTTTTATTTTTGGGGGAATTCAGTGATGACACATACGAAAAATGTATTCAATCGAACAATGACTGTGGAATAGTTTTAGTTTTTTTTGGGTAAGTTTGTAACGATTTTGTGTGAATTTTAATAATTATCTCCACAAATATCATCTAAAAGTCCTCTTTTAAAATATAGCAAGTAAAATGTATTCTTCTAAAATATTTAAAAAATCGTACTAATCTAAACTCGATCTTATATAACAGGTTTATTAACGATCTTATCTACCACAAATATGCACTGTCTGCTTTATATGTATTGGCATGTTGGGTTATCAATGAGGTATTGAGGTGTGTCGAGTGTACGTACACCATTACAAATTTACAATACACTTCGATCCTAATAGAAATATATATGACTGTTGTGTTCCATTGTGTGTGCAGTGGAAACAATAGTTGTATACAATTTTGGTTATTCATCGAATAATCACATCCGCGGATGCTAAATACGGCGACGATAAATTCGATCACCCATGTGGGCCAATTGGGCTTTTCTCTTCCCAAATTATGTTTGGGTTCAAGTTGAATTCTCTTTTTGTTAGTGATTGAATCTTTATTAAATTGTTTTTTGGGGGTTAAAAAAGAAATTGGGGTCTATTTACATTAAAACTAAAAGTTAAGGGGCGAAAAGATAAATAAATACAATTGGGAATAGAGAAGGCCAAACCCTTGTCGTGTCCGTTCAACAAAAGTCTCTGGAGATCAAATCCGGCGAACTGTGAGAACAACTCCGGTGAAGTAGATTGTTCACTTTGGACGTAGAAGAAGACTGTTCAGTTCAGAGAGATCGGAAAGATGTATGATGTGATGTTGGATGAGGCGAACTTGTGGCATCACGAACAGGATGAACCTCCTCTCCGTAAGCGGAAGATCGAAGAAGCTCCTCCACCTTCACCTGTCGAAGACGTTTATTTCTCCGACGAAGAAGATCCTGAGGAACAAGAAAAGTATCGTCTTCAAGTTGTTGAGTCTTGTGTAATTTTATCTTTCTCTTTATACTCGATCCCTTTTCTTCTTTGGGTGTGGTTTCTTGAAATCGTGCTTTGCAAGTTTTGTCCTTTTCGTAATCCAAATTTTTGATTTTGTAATTTTAGGGATTTGATGTTGATTACTGCAACCATACGTATAATGGGATAATGCCGGGTGGATGTAGTCCCTATGACAAACTCTTTGCAAAGGCTGGACTCCATTGTTACAATCTTGAAAAGGTTACTCTCTTGATGGAGAAGCACTTGTGATCGATTGATAGATGCTTACCTCATTGCTTCTAACCTTGTAGGGAAAGAAGTTAGAATTCAAGAGTCTAGTCAAATTCTTATTCAACTTCTGAGGTGATGGATCCTATCAACAACTCAATTCACACTTTCCAAACATTAGTCACGGATGCAGGGTATAATAACAAAGCCCGTTTGATACTCGTGACAAAAATATGCAGGATCAAGCCTCAAGTGCCAGGTAAAACATATCGATCGAGATAGTGTATAACCAAGGCAATACTGTTTCTTTTTAGTTATTGGCTAAATCTTTTGAAAATGTTTTAGGCATGGGAGATGCCACTGTCTTTTGGGACTTGGATGCTATAGATGACTTCTATAAAGGTGAGATGCCAGATTGGCCACCGAATGATGATAAGTTACAGTTCTATGAGGTGAGTTGTTTAGTTTTTGACTCATCTTCTTCACTATATAAATGTGATCTGTTTTCAACTAATAAGTTTTTGATGATTAATTAAAAAAAAATGCAGGTGAATGAATTAGAGTTGCGAGACAATGAATGGCTTCATCTATACGCCGAAGTTGCATTGTTCTCCGAGTGGGCCGATGACCTGGTGAGGATATAATTAAAAAAAAGCTTAGATATGTTAGTGAGTGAGCGTAATGACACTTTCTTTTCTCAACAATTTATTTTTGTTGTGTTTGTGCAGAGTGCTTACATGCCATTTGAGATGAAGAAAGTAGTGGTACAAACGAGAGAAGATGTAGAGTCGAGTATGAAGCTCATGTCGAGAAATGCAATCTTCTATATGAGTTTCAATATTCGTGGAGGTCGCGAGTGCAGAGGCATTGTAAGAAGAACAAGTGATGGAAGAACAGGACATATGTGCCTTGAAGCTAGATGCTGGATCGACAAGTAAAGCTAATAATGACACCAGTAATCTGATATTTTGTGGTCTTTTTTTATGTATTGATCTATGTTTAAATGGTATCTATCTATGGCTGAAGTTGCTAGCAAGCAACTATTTTAAAAAGCTATATTTAAGATGTGATTTTCACGTTTATCAACTCTCTTATGTTAGACAAAAAAAAAAAAGAAACTACAATACGGTTACAAGTTTTATATTCATGAGTACAATTTAAGAGTGTACTCAAAGTCTAGGCAGAAATTGGTTCACTTTACAAATCCTATTAAACATAAGATGTGATAGATCCGATTAACAACTCACTTCATACTTTCCAAGTTATAGATGCAGAGAAGATGAACAAAGCGTGTTTTATACTCATAACAAAATATGTAGAATCAAATCTAAATTAAAATTGTGTGAAAAGAGAGCTCATTTGTTATTTTTCCATGTCTCCTAAAATATATTGTACAATTGACTTGTGTTAGGAGTCAATTAACACCAACAACAAAGACTACACATATTCAATTATTTCTCTTACATCCCTCCTACATCACCAAACTACAAATGTAAAAATGGGGAAAAAATTACCATATACTTTTTATTCTCATATATTTTTTTTGTCAACCATATACTTACTTTTAAAGGTGTAGTCTCTTGTTATTCACATAGTCAAAGTTGAGATCTACATAAATATTAAGCAAAAACTTATCAGACAGATCAAAAGGGAAAAAAAAAAACCATTATTTTCCAAGTGAGAAGAAGTAAAACAATAATCAATGCCGACCTTTGGCATATTATAACCGTACAAGCAATTGCATAGATGCTTTTATTAAATAGTATGATTTTTAATAAAAAAAATTATTGGTATGCTTTGTACATTTGGTACTTTTTCATTATAATACAAACATTTCTTTAATTTGTGTGTTCTCATGTATTTTAAGTTATTTCAACATGTATTCTTTTGTGAAATTACAATGTTTTAGAGGTTTATAAGTAATTTAAACAAAAAAAGGCTTACAACTGTTAGTTTATCTTAAGTTAATTTTATAGTTTTACCTTTTAGATGTATATAGAACCAACATTACATAGATGAACAAGGTATAAGTTGTTTACTATTCATAAACACTAGAATCATGTGACTCCAAAAATTTCTTCATTTAAGCATCAAAAGTGGCAGAAAACGTTTTTGTTCTTCTAACTCTTAAGGAAATTTGAAACTATGAATATGTTGTAGAATTTCATAATGTCTTACGCTATAAATTATACCATCTAGGTATCAACACTCATCTTACTTCTAAATCTCCAAACTTACTAAATATAGAAACTACATAAGCAATTTTTTACCTATCTACCATCACAATTAATTATTTCTTTCAAAATGTTGTATTTTTATTGGATTTTTTTCTTAGCAAAATCGTTGCATAAGATTGATGAAAGAAATGCTTTCATCTAGAATACAAATATGATAAGTTGCAAGCTTTTTCCTGATATGCAAACTAATTCATCATATACATGTTGATAAATTTACTCAACTTGAAGAGAACATCAATTTTGTTTAACCAAATTTAGTAGAGATAACTAGAACGACATTTAGAAATCAAAGAAATGCTTTCATCTCGAAGACAAATATAATTTCTACAAGATTTCTTGTAGACATATATAAAACCAAAATAACATAAATGAAAAAGCTAAGTTGCTTACTAGCCAGAAGCCATTAGAATCGTGTGATTTAATTTCTCTGCTCTCCAAAAATCTCTCCCTTATACCTCCAAAGTGGGACAAAATGTTTATGTCTTCTTACTCTAGAGGACACTTGAGTCTTGATACTGTATATAAAGAGATTTATGTTAGATACATTTATCGTTGTTCTCCCTTGTAACTACCTAAAATTACATGAGATTATTGGTTTGACAAAGAAAAAGAAAAAAGATGCATTTATCAAAATTTGTGTTTTCCCTCCCCTCAAATTCAAATACCATATCCATGTGACACTTAGAGACTATTATTGGATATGTGATTTCTAAATCCATATAGAATTGTAAATTATGGAAATCAAAACATATGGATTTTGAAATAACATGTTTCATCCTTGGATTTGAATAATTATATTTTACACTTTCAAATCCATTCAAATCCATTTCAACATAATGTGAATTTTGAAATCTAAAACCAAATCATTAAATGAATAACATGAGATTTTAACAAGTATTTGTAAATCATGGATCAATAACACAAAATTTTGATATGTATTTTAACATCAATGATCGAATAACACATGATTTTTGTTTGGATTTCCCAATGCATTAAAATCATTGAACTAATAACCCCACCTTATATTCTTGATGTATTTGACAATTTACGTATTCTCTACCATTTTCGTACAAATCAAAGACATCTAGAAGACATATATAATTTCTACAAGATTTATTTTTCCGATTTGCACACTAATTCATCATATACATGTCAATAGATTTTTTACTTTTAAACTCACATCTTCAAAATATTTACAGTGTTATTATTCGTGAGGGCTCTCTCTTACACAATGGAGGATAAAACCTCCAGCTCTCCATCAAAGAGGTGACAGTTTCGGCGTAGTATACTCAATCTTTTTATTTATTGCCTTATCAGAAAAACTATGGATTACACTTGATGGCTGCTTCTCCAATGGACCGTTGGATTAATGGTAATAGTAATTGTGCACCCAACTTTTTACCTTACAAAATTTTCAGGGTGTAATTATGGAAAATTTATGTTAGATGCATTTATCGTCGTTCTCCCTTGTAACTACTTAAAATTAAATGAGACTAGATATTAGTCCACGCAACGTGTGGTTGTATGGATAATAGTTTTTATTATATTCCTGAATTTTTATAAAAAAATATTTTGTTCTTTTCTGTTAACAATAACATAATCAAATATTAGATTTGTTCTTAAGATTGTATTATAATAAAATTGTATCAAACAAAGTTACCAAAAAAAATTAGTATCGATGTATTAAAAACATTATGTATATTCTTCCTCATTTCAAAGTTTTTTAAAAATATAAATAGAAGATATAAGTCTATAACTATAAATATAGCTAACAAAAACAAAAAAATATGAATATTTAACTAAAGAAATTTTATCTTGAAAGTTAAATAAATTAGTGGGAGAATGAAATTTATAATAATTATTGTGTAGTAGTTACATTTGAGTTAAATGTAGAATTACACATGACATTAAATGTGAGTTAATTAGAAATAAATTTTTAATTTGTTTTTTTTTAAATATAAAAGGAATACCAAGTGGCCCAATGAAATTTTAAACTTACACATCATTTGGTTTTTTGTTGATATAAACTCATACATAAAATTTCAAATTCATATTATTTTTTTAATTGACAAATGTAAATTAGTTTTCTTATAACATCATATGAACTTCAATTTAAAGTTTTTTTTTCAAAATCCCAAGGAAAACTTATATTTTTGGTTTCTTTTTTTAATTTTCACTCATCAATTTAAATTATAGCGCTAGATTTCATACTAATGGTTTTATCTTTAGAGGATTTAATTAGATGATCTATTTTTAAAATTATATTATTTTCTATATTTTACTCCATTTAAATTTGAGTGCTAGAAGAGAATAGAGAATTAGACATGATTTTTTTCAACCTCGTGATCTTGTGGGGTGAATATAGTAGAAGAATATTTAAAAATAATTACTTATAAGATGATAATCTAAAATAGACAGTGGAGATAAACCTTTTAGAACATAAAAAATAATGTAATATAGAGAGAATGAAAGAATAATAGAAAAAGAGAATAAGAATAGAAGTGATGTAAAATTATATTTAGAAAAATATGAGTTACAATTCTAATTTATTATGTGTTTTAATTATATTCTTTTATATATTTTTCTCCATTTAAATTCTGAGTGCTATAAGAGAATAGAGAATTAGACATGGATCTTTTCAACCTCTTGACCTTGTGGAGTAAATAGTAAAAAAGTATAAAAAATGATTACTTATAAGCTGATAATCTAAAATAAAAAATGGAGACAACCCTTGTAAAACATCAAAAACAATGTAATATATATATATATATATATATATATATCTTACAAACTCCAAAAATCTTTTACAATAATATTTGAATTGATTTTTAACACATACAACAACAACAACAAACAACAACAACATCAACACAAAACAAAACAAAAAAAGATTTGAGATATAGTTGAAGAGGATGAGAGAATGAGAGAATGAAAGAATGAAAGAGTGAGTATTTATAGGAATAGAAGTGATGTAAAATTATATTTAGAAAAATAGGAGTTATGATTCTAATTTATCATGTGTTTTAATACAATTTAGTGGAGGAATATAGTTAGTACTTAGGGGTTACAATTCTAATTTATTATGTGTTTTAATAAAATTGAGTGGAGAAATATAATTAATGCATAATTTATACAATTTCAGTTTTATATCAAAGTGTGAGGTAATTGTTATGTTTAAATATATTTTATTTGTGATTTAAAATAAATAACTTTTTTTAATTGCATTGCCAAATTGACCGATAAGGAGAGAGTGAAACCTTACTTTTATATATATATGATTATTGGTTTGACAAAGAAAAAAATGCATTTATCAAAATTTGTGTGTTTCCCTCCCCTCAAATTCAAACACCATGTCCACCATGTGCACACACTTATACTCTTGATGTATTTGGCAATTTACGTAATCTCTACCATTTTCATACAAATCAGAGACATCTAGAAGACATATATAAGTTCTAAAAGACATTTTTTTTTCTCCAATTTGCACACTAATTCATCATATACATGTCAATAGATTTAGTTTTAGACTCGCATCTTCAAAATATATACAGATTTTATTATTGGTGAAGGGCTCTCTCTTAGGCAGCGGAGGACAAGACCTCCAACTCTGCCCACCAAAGAGGTGAAAGTTTCGGCCTAGCATCGTTAGGTGATATTCCAGTGATCTCTCGTAACCATCCTGTGACTTCACCCATTGTAGGCCTCTCTTTCGGGTCGGTTCTGAGGCATGATTTGATCACTTCACCTATGTTCTCAATCTTGTCATCATAAGATTCCAGTGTTGGATCTACCATCTTGGCTAGTAGAGTCTCTCCTCTCAAGAAATCAACCAGCCCGGTATCTACCGAGTCAAGTTTGTTAACGGATTCCGGGAGTTTCCCGGTTATTATTTCGAATAACAGTAAACCGAAGCTGTAAACGTTGTCTTGAGGATTCAAGACTGAGATGCCTGTGTCTATGATAGTGTTGTTGATGCTAGTCTCTGTCTCGGATGTACCGAAACTGAAATCGGATACTTTGACAGCATAATCTTCTGCCAGCTGAAGAGATGATGAGACGAGGTTGGTGTGAGCTATAGGTGGATTGAGTTGGTGCATATGGTCAAGGCAATATGCAGTTCCCATTGCTATTCTTAACCTCATTCCCCAGTCCAAGTGTTCTGACTCTTTACCTGTAACAAGAAAAACAATTTGCTTCTCCATTTAGAACACAAAGAAAACAAAGCCAACATGAGAAGAAGACAATGTAGTTTTTGACAAGTACTCACAGTGTAAATGCTCAGAGAGTGATCCGTTTGGAGCATATTCAAAGATCAAGATCCTAGTGAAAGGCTCCTTTTCCTCACAGTAACCAAGCAGGTTTACAAAGTTCTTGTGGTTGATCTTCGATAACATTTCAATCTGAAATCATGAAACAGAACACGTTAAGTCCCACTATATATAGTTGTTGTAACAAAAATCTAAAAATGGGGAAAGAAAATTAAAACATACCTTGTTCCTAAAGTGAACTTCTGTATTGTTCTTCCAGTCTTTAGCGGATGTAGTATCAAATGAAGCAACAGCTATCTCCACTCCACTTGATAGTGTTCCTTTGAACAATTTCCCAACTGAGCAAGATCCAATGACATTACTAAAATCTTCACATGCAGCTTCAATCTCAGATCTTTTGAGTACAGGGACACCTAAGGATCAAAAATCACACACTGATAACTAAACCAAAAGGATACAAATTTGGCTGAAAGATGAAGAAAGAAACTTACCAGTTACAAAAACTCTCTGAAGTTGTCCACTAAGACCTGTACGCCAAGGATTCACAGTTTCCCCAGCCTTACGTCTGTAAAAGTAGACACCAGTAGCTACAAGGAGAAGTAAACCAGCACCACCTACTACGCAGCCAACCACTAGAGGAACAACCACTGAAGAAGAATCAGAGTTTCTTCTCTTAGAGGGAGCAACTGACACAGATGGTGAAGGTAAAACATCTTTTGTAGATAATGAACTCTTTTGTGGCTCTGGAACTGTTGAAGAATGTTTTGGAGAAGGGGTTGGTGATGATGATGGTGGTGTGCTAGTTTCAGCTGCAATAGCACCACTGTTTTTGTTGTTTTTTCTAGAAGGCAAATCATTGTATGTGAATGGTTTACGGATACGGACAAGTGTTTTCCTGTGGAATCCAACAGCTTTCCTAAACAAAAGGTAGAAAAAATAAATTAACACATTGCTCTAAGCATAGCAAGCTACATATGAACTAAGAAACATCTTCTTAGTGTAGATCTCTACCAACGCAGCCACTACAAATCTCAGGGAAACTGAAGCTGTGACTTACAAGTTATAGGAATCTCCATCTGACCATAGATCTTTCTTTAAACTGTCTTCACTTTTCTGAACATCTACTACACCTGAGAGAACACAAAGCGAAACAGAGGATTTGAGAAAAAAAAAAAAGGTTGTAGCTTTTGTTCTCTCTAGCTGTAGCAACCCAAACAAGCATAAAAACGAGTAATTGAAAAAAAAAAAAAAAAAAAAAAAAAAAAAAATCTTGATNAACAACAAGAACCGAAGAAGCTGAGAAGGATCACAGAAGACACAAAAGAACGCATTTTGAACATTAATCTCGAATGAATCGAGAAGATAACAATATTAGCTGCAAGAGTTGAGAGCAGAGGATGGTATAATGAAATTGAAAACGAGTTTGGATCTAATCAGAGAAAACAAAAAGAGAAAGAGAGACTTGTGACTTGTGAGTTTCTTGCTTGTCTGATGAGAGCAGAGAGGAGTTTGAGTTTTTTTATACAAGAAACCGTGTTTTGCCCGATTAAGGAAAACTTAAACTAAAGGAATTTAATAGGTTTTTTTTGGTCAACAAGAATTAAAAAAGATTGTGCTTATTTTTATTTTATAGACAGTCAATTTGTTTCCTTATTGTATTTTTCGTGAAAATTAAACTATTCGAGAAATTGTTTTATTTTTTCAAAGATTCCTATTATTATTGTCACAACCAAGTCTAGTCTACCACGTTCGAACCATGCTTGACTTGGACGTATTCCAAAGTCCTAACCATTGCAAGGAAACTAACATCGGCAGTTTCCCTACTGACTAAAAGACGATTATTATTTTGTAATACATCATGTCCTGATTATTTGTTAAGTTTTTGGGCTTTAATATATATATAACTAGGAGATATCCCATGATTTAAAGTACAGATTAATATTTCCCCCAAAAATTATGATATGATAATAATAATTATTGTTATATTTGTTTAAAGAGTTATTTTGTTTGAAACAATATTTATTTTAAATATTACAATTGTTTGATAAATCTACATAGATTTTTTAAAATACTAATTATTTTAAAATATTATACTATTTTAATTTGTTTAATGTATATTACCAGTTTATTTGGTAAAATATTTTAAAATATTAATTATTATATTCTAATTGTTAATAAATAAATTTTAGTAGTTTATTAACCACATAAATTTAGATTTGCCAACTCGCTGATGTGAAACATACATTTTTTTCTTCATAGATTGAGTAATATATATTCTTTTAAAAAAATTCAAATCACAACATATACAGAAAAAAATCCACATATTTATTTGTCTTATATATTATATGATAATTCAAAACAATTTGTAAATAAAATAAAAGCAAGATGATAAGAGAATCATAATTTAAAATCTTCACAAAATCTTTCAATTATTAAAATAATAATTTGGGTATTTAGATATAAAATATTACTTTTTTAAATTCTGATTGGTTTACAATTTTTTATATTAATTAAATGATAATTATTTGCATAAAATGTTCACATATTTATTTGTCATATGTATCATATGATAATTCAAAACAATTTGTAAATGAGATAAAAGAAAGATGATAGGAGAATCATAATTTAAAATCTTAACAAAATCTTCCAATTATTAAAATAATAATTTGGGTATCTAGATATAAAATCTTACTTTTTAAAATTCTGATTGGTCTACAATTTTTAAAAATTAATTAATAATTTTCATCCATAATTAATTAGAGAGATAAAATATTTTTTTAGAGATTAATAATTATTTTAAAAGTTTTATTAGTCTAATATTAAATTATTATTTTACCCTTGATGAAAAATTAAACATTTAACTTAAGACCAGTGGCATGACGATGTAATCTATATTAACATTTTTTAAGTACATTTTGTGTTATATCCTTTTAGTTTTGCTTATTTAATTTTTTATTTACAACATTAACCTTTCAAAAAATTTAAAAATTAACATTGCACAGAAACTCAATTACTAAAACTTCTTAAATTGACCAATATTTGTTACGTTTATTGCCATAAAATCTTAACAATATCTATACATTTTGCGTTTTCCAAAAATAACTCTAACCATTAAAGTTTTAACCCATAAAATCTCCAAAACTATCTTTAAAGATGCTATAATCTTTCAAATTTAAATGATATAACCAATTTTCAAAGTATTTCTCTATATCATATATTCGTATAACTATTTAAAGTGCACCAATACAAAATAACAATTATTTTAAGAGTTCACCGATCAAATGTTTAAACCGGTTAGAATTGAAATTAGTCCAATCTATGATTAGTTAAATAGAAATATTAATATCATTTCATACTTCTAACTGGTTAGTTCAACTCAATAAACAACAATAATTTTTTTTACTAAATTATATATGTTTTATGGGTTAAATCTAGAACGATCAAAAGTTTAATCATATAACTTTAATACTCAATAAAAACCGTAAAAAAATAACATTTATATATATATATATATATAACACCAAAATACCTAATAATATAATTGAAATACTAAATTATAAATTATAAAAATTTAATATGAATAGATATATATATTTTTTTTTCTTGCGGTGTACCGCGGGTTAAAAACTAGTTTTTTATAATTTATAAGATTAGTTTTATATTTGTACTTCTCAATTAATATAATAAAATTTGTTTTGTCTAGTGTATATTTAGCCGCCTTGATTAATAGTTAGGTGAACAAAAATGATGTGTTGTTTGGTTTAATATTAAGCATTGACTATTAACTAAGTATATAGTAAAATTGCAATGGCAGAACTAATAGGGTTCAAAAGAATAGGCTCAAGTCTAGCCAGCCACCGTCTAAAAAGACTTGTGGCTTTGCGAATGGTTCCCACCTTCTTGATTTCTCTTTGGTTATTTCTTTCAATTTGTATTGGTTACGATTCAACCAAGGTATTAAAAACAAGAGAAGAAAATTAAAAGAAACAGATCATGAGCCACGTAGATTTGGTTTGATGATCATATCTAAATGATTGAAGTTGAAGGAATGATTGTCATCTCAAGTAATTTGTGACTATTTCAAATTGGAAGGTTGCTTAGCTGTTGCTTTCTTCGTCCCCAATTCTCTCTTCCCATGTGGGTTCCTCGTGGTCTGCTCACTAGTCAGCGTGCAAAATCCCTATTCTTTATTAGTATAAATGTTCTACATACTTTCGTATCTTAGTGTTTTATATTTCGTAAAAACATTCCATATTATATTGTTATAGGAACCAATTATGCGAAAAAAACATATTTTCCGGCCGGAGAATCTAAGATAATAAACAAGTTTGCCTACAGCCCTTCTACCTATCTATGTTGTTGACAAATAAATTATTCTTCAATGGATAAGGATATGGTTATGTAGATTAACTTCGACAATGGATATGAACAACATATGTTCTAGCTAAGTAATTCATGGTGAACTTATAATTGTTGTTAATGGTGGGTCTTCCCACAACTATTTTATTCGTGATTTGGTTACTATAAACGTTTTAAATGATAAAAAAGTGTGAAAGGGAATAAGGAAGAAGAAAAAAAAAAAAATACAATTTCATATTTCCTTCATGGGAATTGGGAAGAGATATGCATCATACATTACATAGAGAGATTAATGTGGTGAAACTAGTCAAATATTACTAGTCAAACTTCCTAAGTTTCACTTTCTATATGATTTATTCTAAAAATATTCTTTCAGGATAACCAAAAGCCATTTTACCCCTAGTTATTACATTTTTCATCTACCGGAACTCTTAGAATACCGTAGCTTGTGCACCGGAAAACACGAAACACACCTAACCAAGCCTTGCACATTGCAAGCCTTACAGCTTGTGAATCCAGATCTCTCCGAGAAGATTTTGTGACTACCATTGCACAGATCACACATAACAAATCTCCATCCCCTACACGAATCACATACCTCAGCGAACCTTTCATCACCTGACGGTGTTAACGCAGCGATCAGTTTCCTCAGCTTGTCGTTCTCATGCAACTGCTTAATCTCTTCCGACCCGCCGATGTATCTTCCACCGATAAAAACCTTAGGCAACGTCACTTTCTTTGTTCCGAACATCGTTTGTAACTCATCGTGAAATGTTGAATCCATCAATAAATCTCGCTCGTCGATATTGATTCGGAATGCATGGAGGATGGACCTCACATATCTACACTCATCGAACGTCTTACGTATGATTCCAAGGCTAGTGTAGTAGATAACGACGCCTCGGTGGTGATCAGCGTTGGGGATATCCACGACGGAGAAACTTTCATTTGAGATAGGTCCGTGAATCCTAGCGGGGCTCCGAGGCTGGTGAATGACTTGACGCCGGGGAGAGTAGGATTCAGATAAGGGGTCATCGTCGTGAAGGAGGTTTTGGATGTCTTTGAATGATGAACATGAGAAATGTCTCGGCCATTTTGGTGAGTCGGGTGAGATTTCGTGACGACGTCTGCGTCGTTGAAACCAATTCGGGAACATTAGAGAAGATCAACAACGAAATCTTTGAGGAAAATGAAAATGTTAAAAAATATTTGTACGAGTAAATATTAGTATGAGTGGAAAGAATAGATAAGGACGTTATCACTAGAAAATGATTTCTTACCCAAAAAGAGCCAAAACATTTGATTTTCTATTCTTACATTTTTATGGTAGTCAAAATTTATTAATTGTGTTAAAAAAGTTCAAACTTCATAGGGTGGTGTTTATAAATCATAAACTCAACAAAGATCAAATCGCTTCGTATATACTTTGAAAACGCCGTTTCTAGAGCTCTCTTTCGTTAACTTTAGCCTTTTCGTCTCGTGCTAAAACAACCAAGCTCTGTTTTTAGGGTACAAACTGTCATATAACTTATAGTAGTTGGTAAATTCAAAACAAAATCCCCTTAACAACGTTGGTTCTGTTTAATGGGGTATACACTGTGATGTGATATAATCTAGTGTACAAACGAAATTACATTGCTAGTATTGTTTATGCTTCCTCGTTTCCTGTCTATCATTATCAGAGTTCCGGTTTAGCGGGACGCCAAAATCCCTTCCGACCAACCAAAAACTTGTCCTGGTATATTTTGGTTGACCAATGAAGCGAACCAAATATGGATTCAAGCTTCTTTATTGTTTCCTTGGTGTCTTGTACCACAAGATATCCTCCTGGTCTCACTATCCGATCTATCTCAGCCGCCACTTGTACAACGTCACACCTAAAACAGACCCCAAAACACCAACAAAAAGGTTACTCACACTAACCGCAACATCAAACAGAGTTTCTTGGGACAAACCATCAATCTGAACGAGACAAACAAAAATAACCGGTTCTAGTTGAGTACACATATCTCAAAAGCGGGGAAACCCAACCAAAACAGTGAATGTTCTCTACTGCTAAAGAGTTGAAACTCAAGAGACTGACAAATTCTGATCTGTTGTTTACCTTTGTGAGACATCTCCCAGGAAGAAACTGGAATGTAGCAGATCGTATGTTCTAGGGTAAGTGTTGAGGGACTCACACCAATCATGGTAAACTCCAATCAAGCCTCGATCATAAACAACGGAGAGAGTGTCAGGTTTATCCACAGGCACAACATTCATCACCCATAGAGGTCGGTTTATAAGTGCAGCAGCAAAGCTATCAGCATAACATAGACAAAAACAAGTTGAGAGTCAAATCTCAGTTTGGGATTAACCGGATTCTGGTTAAGAATCAGAGAATGAAAATTACCTGCCATAACCGGCATTCATGTCCATCACATTCCTCACACTCGACCAGTTTACAGCTAAACGTTCAAGATAAACATCAGATACAATTGCTGACCATTTCTCTGTATCTTTCTTCAATTTTTCCGCTGAAACCGAAATGCTTTGAGGTTTCACACTCACAAGCCGTTTAGGCCATAGCTCAGGCCAACTCTTTCTGATCGGTAACTTGGAAATGCATTTGGCTAGTGGAACATACCTAAGAAGAAAAGAAAAGGTTACAAAACAGTGGACATATTATATATACTAAGTGAATGTGAAGCATCATTTTGTTAACAGGTTCATACCATGAAGCATTTACTTCCTTTTTATCACACAGAGGTGGATCTTGTGTGCTGCGTTTATTATAGCAGGATTCTGAAGCTGGCTTTTGATAGATCACAAGTCCGATTCCAGAGGAATCAACCGTCTTTGTCACGACCTTCCAGCAAATGGATTTAGTCAAAGTGACCATCGCTGCGTAATAAATATTGTAACAATTAAAACCATAAAGATCAAGACGGGTCTTAAAAAAACACAAATCAAGAAAATGATAGTTGCTAACAATTCCAAATTCTGCTATCTCTGTCATTATCACGATAGACCGGTGTTGCAGACCATATAAAGAAACCTCCTGGCCTGAGTACCCTATTGAGTTCCAACAACGGTTTCCCACCTAACAAATGAACCAAAAAGATCATGAAAACCTCAAAGCTTAAACACTAGGAGGGAAACAAACAAGGGCCAAAAAATAGTAAAATACCATCAGCATCCCAATGGACTCTGCACCGTGCACAATGGATAAGATCAAACGCATTGCTCGGAAACGTAAGCTGTTGCGTTCCAATAACAGAAAGAGTTGCAGGTATTCCTCGTTCTAACGCAAACTGAATCTGAGCTTCATGTTCATCTTTAGGAGCAAATGACATTGTAATGGCATCTTTATCTAATAAAAAACCGCCAAAGCTAGCAACACCACAACCAACATCTAATACAACCCTTATGTTTTTCCCCCATTTGATACTCGGTAAAGCCTGGGAGTTTAACACAAATCAGCCTTTCCACAACAAAAAAAAAACAAGGGGAACAGTAAAACATCCAAAAAAGAAAGAAAGTGCTGACCTGTTCAATGAACTCAACGTAATGAGTAACCCCAAATTTGAATTGAGTACCTCCTCCAGGAAAAACAAGATATTCACCGGTTTTATTAACCCAATTTTGTTCCTTTTTGTATTCAACAAGCTTGGGATGAGGAACATTGTCATACCAAACCTACACATTAAAAGAGTAAACAACTAAAGAAATGTTCCAATAGCCTATCACTTAATGGGAACTAATACTATAAAAACATTAACTTTGAATCAATCAGACTCTTTTACAGAAACTTCCAAATACTCAAAATGGGTTACTAAACCAAATCATATAACTTTCAGATCAAGCTCGGATCAAAAGTTAGAATTTTTCGAAAAAAAACAAGAAAATCCCAAAGCTTACCAAAAACAAAAACAGGAACTGTCTCTCACCATATCCCGACTCTTAGGCCACGGAACCGGAGGCTTATAGTTATGAGGCAAGGGAACGAGACATGTAGGGGTTGGTTCAGGGCAATGACGTTCTCGATGCTCCATATGTCTCCTCGATTTGAGCTGCTTGATGGCGTTATTATTATCGAGACAAGGTATGTAATCAACAGATCCTGCGCCGTTACATAGATCCCATTTTTTCAGCTCTTCCACCACACCCTCGAGTGATGATGATGATGATGAAGCGCTTATTAGCTTCATCTTCTGTGGAGTTTGATCGGAAGAAACGTCGACGTTTTGGTTAGGAACAGAGGATTTGGGGTTTGGTGTGTAGTAGTCGGTAGGGGTGAGAGAAGGGAAAGGGAATGTGATGTAATTGGTGGTGGAGAGGTAGACTGTGATGGTGATGAGGATAGTGCAGAGGAGTAACACGACGACGGGTTGTACGGATATCCCCATTGTAGAAAGATCGTTAAGAGATCGATCAGTACGAGACGCGTTTCAGGTAATAAGAAGAAGAAGAAGGAGGTGTGAGCTCAAGCTCCATTAAGTCACAGCTTTCACATTTCGATTTTGCAGAGCTTAAAGTAATATTTTTTTATGCGCCGACAAAAGTAAACAAAACAAATTTGTGTCCGAATGATTTTTTTTCTTATTATTATTATAAGAGAAAATGTTCAAATTTGTGTCCGAATGATCAATTGCTGCTTAATCAGATGTTTTTTTCTGTAAATTTTCTCATTATAATTAGATTACCAGTAGTGTAATTGATGAATATCTGTATCTTACAAGACATCAGATCTAATTGAATCTACACACCGACCATCGCCAGATCCAATCAACCTACCTTTCTAAGATAATAATGAGTCATGTGGTGTGGACTGGCTCAACATATTCTTGAGCAGTGTGACTGTGTGAGTGACAGTGAGTAAATATATGCAAAGAATCAATCTTTTAAAAAACCATGAATGTATGATTGATATGTAAACCCCAATGGGTAAAATAAACTGCCTCAAGATGTCAAAAAAACACATAATATCCTCTCCGAGGTTTTTCTACTTGTCAAAAGCTTTAAAGCAAAACACTCAACCGTTGAGATTGAGTAGATTTAAATGAGAAAGAAAATTAGTCGGACAAACAATAGATCCGGCTTCTTACTCAATGATTCCGGCACCGCCGTCAAGATCCACTTCGCCCATCCCTGTGTCCTCTTCTTCGTCTCCGCTCTCTTCATCGCCACTAATTTCTTCATTGTCAAGACGTAGCTTAGCCATGTGCTCTGTCAGCATCTTATCATCACGTTCACTCACCTATCAATACATATTAACATTAGACTCTTGAATGTTGTGAACCAAAATACTATAAATAAACCACCAAACAAAAGCTAGTTCTTGTGACATGCAACTTGAGACGGGAGCATCAGTAAAAGAAAGTAAGATACTCACAGCTCTAGCTCCCTCCTTAACGACAAGCTTGCCTTTGTGTGTCTCAATTGTCTCAGTGCAAGCTATAATGGCTTTGTTTAGGATTTCAATCCCTTGGTCCTGTTAGAGAATGATACGATTAGGAACAGAGGGATAAAAAACAGCATTTACACATTTATGGTTTAAGTGATGAAAAATCCGCAAAGCTACATAATTGGCTACCAAAAATGCAATGACCAGTTTTTGGACAACAATAGTATCTGTGTGTATTTTCTTAAGCATCTGCTTTACTTGCAACTAAATGATTTCAACTATTGCAATCAAAATTTTGGCAAGAGCTAAACAGGATATACAATCCACATAGAGATCATATAAACCTCTTACCGATAAATAGGGGCAGGTTTCTGTAATATGCCAAACCAAGTAAATCATAATACAAGATAGAAGATTGTCTAACCTTGTCAAGTGTCTGAGTAGTAAGGACATAAAGAGGTGGAGCAACCAATTTAATCTTAACAGGGCAGTCGTCGTTTCCAGCGGCTTCAGCGTTTTTCATGGCCTCCTGAAATTGCAAGCATGGGTGAGCAAATCATAATGTATTCTTTTCAAAAGTTAAAGATAAGCCAACAAGAGATATTGACCTTAATGTGAACAACTCCGTCAAACTGAAAACACTTCAATTCGATATCAGCCCGGATTTTCATTGGTTGTGGTGTCATTCTCCTCCTAATGTTCTTCACAAGTGCATCTTTCACTTCTTCCGTAACAGCAGGTACAACTTTAGTCACCTACAACAAACAGACAACTTGTAAGATTAGCAATCAAAGGAAGTTTATACTAACAGCTAAAACAAAAACCAGAGAAAAAAAGTATACCTCTTCACCATCAGGCCCAACTTCTTTGATCTCACGAGTGAGGCCACCCAACACCGAGTCAGGATCCGTCACTAGGATCTTGAAGGCCTGAACAAAAGAACAAATATATTTGAGAACTAAACAACAATAGATATACAGTAAACCTCAAATTCACAGATTCTTACCTCAAAAGCATGACCATGTTTCCGATACAAAGGCCAAGCAATGTTCACATACAACTCCTGCAATATGAAAGCTCTAATCAATGTATAAACCCAATGATCTAAATAGTTTCAAGTCTCAGCATCTACCAGAACAAGAAACATCTCTAACCAGAAAATCCAAAATCCAGCAGATAAAATCCCAAAATTCAACTAAGGTTTTAGCAAATAACATCTAAAGCTAATATAGAAAAGATCATACCTCCAAATCAAGAGATAGAGTCTCAGCAACATGGCGCATGATAGAGTGAACAAGCTTGCTCTTGTTGTACCTCTCTTCACAAGTTGAGATATCCTCCTCGCTAACCCTACGTTTGCTCAGATCAATGTAACCTTTCTCCTTGTCAACACGCAGGACCATGACAGGCTCAATTCTCCCGACCTTAATCAAACTGCTCACACTTCGGATCCGACGACGGGAGAGCTCAGAGAAGAGGATCATTCCTTCGATGTTGTTGTACTCCAGCAGAGAAACGTAAGCTCCCATATCGGCGATGTTCTTCACCTGGATCATCACCGCCATATCCACCTCTGGATACTTCGACTCGTACATCCGACACTCTAGATTCGGTGTTTGATTCGCCATGATTGGATGATT